>NW_019416396.1:207209-600607 GCF_000390285.2 Anoplophora glabripennis | reverse complement strand
CAATACAATACTGTTTGTATTGACCGTTGCTAGGCGGTTGCTAGGAAAACTGTACGATTTTTTTACCAAGCTGTGCGATTTTTTTACCGTACGACGTAATAGGAATCTTGCATTGATCGCAGACGGTATGTTTTTAAGTATTTAAAGTAGTGGTCGTAGGTAAAGTATAGTACGTAATACGTGGTGTAATGCAATTACGCACTCATAGAATTACGCACTCGCCGCTACGCGGCGTCGTGCGTAACTTTTCCATTCGTGCGTAAAATGCTTTTTACAACACTTATTACGTAATATACTATTATGTGTTACTGAGAAGGCAAAAAATAACAATAAAACCAAACATTATCGTAAAATATGTCGTATAAATATCGACATGCACGGCAATAATATTTCAACTAAAAAGATCTAATCGGGAAAGGTTCCGACTCGCATAAAAGGGTTTTCCCGAGACTGCCGGGGAATTACGTTTTTAGTGGTTACTTTTTATTATGTAGTCTGACTTTAAAATCCGAACTATATACGTTAAACCGAATTTTGTTCGAATTAAAGAGTTTTGTTCGGACCATCGAAACGGACATTCGTCGGGTCGTCGGGCCGGATTAGTGGATATTCGGATTAGGGTGAATTCGGATTAAAGAGTCTATACTGTACTCAAATTGATCCAAACCTGATAAATAATACAAGAATGGATAATAATAATTTTCAAAAGTGCTCGTTTCCATTTTCAGGTTCACTTTTTGAGACTTTGCGTCCTCGGTATCTCGAAAACTGTTCATTTCCAGACTCTGGGCCTATGAACACTTTTGATCAAGAGGATGACAAGTACAACATACCAAGAATTCAGACGAATCGACTGGAAACTCAAATCCATAAAGTTTGTGCGGGGTCCTTTCCCTAAAAAGAATATTCTTACTCAAAACTAACAAAATTTTTCGATAAGGATGGAAACTGATGCATTTCTGGTTGCCTAAATTATACCAAAAAATGGTAGAAAACAGCCCTTTTTTTATTCCAATATATCTTTTTAAAGCAATGGAAGAAAGTAGTAAACTTTCATATCACATTTGGCAAAGTATAAATGATGACAGCAAAGCAAAAATTAATTAGGATAGGTAAATAATTCGTGAGAAATTAATTTCTAAATATGAAGGTTTTTTGGACTTTTACAAAGAAACGATAATTTCTTCGTAGTATTATAGAATTATGCAGTTTTTTATAAAGTTGTCTTTTAATAAATAAACTGATTAGACTTTATTTCATATTTTGTTCAACACTTTATTATTTAAAATGTTATATTGGAATAAAATTATTAAAAAATATTCATTCATGAATAGCATTATATCGGACCTTTAATTCGTTTGATTTGTAATAGATGTCGCACTAGTAAAAATTTATTTTTGAATGGACTCGGGTTATTTTTAACGAACAGCTGTTGTATTGTGGTTAATTTGGTATAACCTGATTCTGAATTGGTAGTCATGGTTTCTGTTAATTGATACGTAAATATTTAAAGAATGTCATGATCATTTTAGATATATTTTTGTATAAAAGTATATAAGTAACAGTGCAAGTCCATACTATTATATAATTTTAGAAAATATGAAATATAAACAATTTTTAGTTTATTTAAAACCATAATTTATAATTAATATACCTATATTAGTATCTACGGTTAGTGGATAAGAGGGAAAACATTTTTATTTTCTATTCTACTAGAAAAAGTAATTCGTGACAAAAAATATTTTGCTTTTTAATTGAATATGTTTGTCATGAAAAACTGTAATTTATATATATACAGGGTGATCAGAAATTTAACAAAATTAATAACGTTGAAGAATAAACTGCTTTTGTTTTTGATAATATAAAAAAATGTTAATAAGAAAAGTTGTTCATAACGGAAAGTTATGTTATAATTACGATTTGTGAATAAAGCGGCTTACTTTGGTATAAACAGAAATGGAAAATATTATATTTTTAATAATTAATATTAAGTAATTCTTGATAAAAAAAATTCGCATATTAATATAAATAGAATTTTAATTGTGAATATACATAATAATGAGAAAATATAAAAAATATGTACGATATACTTATTTTGTCCAAAAAATGTGTAAAGAATTATGTACAAAAGGACGATTTGAGACTAAATTTTTTTTATGAGAAATAGGTATTCAGTTCACTTCACTTGAAAAAATAGTTGTAGGTACTTTAATACCTCCAATATAAACAGAAATTCTGTGGAACAGTGTAGTTTAATAAATATGTAAATAAATGAAAGTAATAAAGAAATAAATAGAATAGGTACAGTAGAACAGGAAAAAATTTAAAAAATCATAAAATAAAATTATTTCTTTTTATTAATTTGAGCTTCTATAATATATTCTGGATCCATACATCTTTTTCCCTGTGGAATATTTTTGTATATTATTTCTGGTAGTATACAATTTTTATAAAATTGTTCCAAATTTGTTGCCATTGATTTTTTCCATAATTCTTCATCTTTCTTAATTTGTTCTACATAGAGCGGGTTGTTTTCACCACTATAGGTATATTACGAAATAACATATAGACTTCTTCCGGTTATATTTAACTGTCTCTGTATCTGAAAGTAAGAAAAGAATTTTACCAGATAATATTTGTTATAAACATAGATAATTATACATTTTTACCTATTATGCTTTTGATTTACCATAATGATATATCTAGTCATATATAGGGTGCCACAATAGTGCGATAAAGTTTAGTATAACTGCCTGTAGTAGTGATACGAAAAAAGTTACTTGCTCGGATTCACATTTTATTATTATTTCCATTATTCATTATTTTCAGACCGAATTAAACGTTCAGAAAATCTTGTTTTTGGCCTGAAGATTTTGCCCTATACAACTACAACTGAAAATAATTATAAACTTTGTCACACTATCGGAACAGCCTGTATGTACATTGCAACGACAATATGTCATATTTATATTACTTACGGCTAAGTAATCGGAAAGTCCATTGTCGCATATGTAATTTTTATTTTCAAATAATCAAATGCAATACCTACATATTTATTTTAATACCTATTATTTACTTGAATTTAGTACTAAGTATAATTATGCCTAGCAAAATGTTTTTTCCTTCATATAAAAAATAGTAAACTCCACAAATAAAATATTTCGCAGTCACAACGCAACAATAAAAGATAACAGCTCAAAGATCCATACAAGAAATAATTACATTCGCACCTACTCTGGTCCGAATCCATATAAGTACTAAAATGTAGAAAATAATTTGAAATAAAACTTTTAGTTGGCTGCAAATGTTATAAATTTGTACAACCACTTGCCATCCTCCTTTTATGTACATAATAATATGTAGAAGATAGAAAATAGAAATATTTTCAGAACAAAAAACCGGCGGCCGCAAATTGGAGTTTTTATTATTTTATTACCCTTCTCTTTTCATATGCAATTATGAGATAGCAAGAGAGTGGGATGGACGTATAGGCCGGGCAACTCATTATCGTGCACGTGTGCGTGCACCTGGCATTTTCTCGTTTTTTTAGGTGTATTTTGCCGGAATTTGAATGAATGAAATAATCGTACTATTTTTACCATACACGTATTTCCTGTAGAGACATCTATTGTAGTACTTTGTTAGATGAAACGGGACTTCGATTTCCGTTCTTAAAACGATAAGTTTACAGAAATACACTGCTGCAGTTGTGCGAATCTCACAAAACCAATCCTTTTTACATCGTAAAATATGTTTGCAAAAGCGGCCATCTTTTTCTTCCAACACACATATTTGCAATCTTTTTGTACCGCTTTGCGACAAACAATTAAAGCATTAATTAAAATTTCCCCGGACCAGCTGCCCTACATTTTATAAGGCACAATAAACAACGCGATTAATTCCATAACTAAGAGCATTTGAGTAAAAAGGACAAAAATTAATAGAGGATTTGTTATTGCATAATGCCGACAATAAAAATTCTCTCGTATTCGCCGGTTTTTCCGAGCTCGTGCATCGCACGAAATTTAATTCTCCGGCAGAGCCGTAAAGCTGGTTTTATTGATTTCTGCAAAGCAGATAATGTGTAAGGCTTTAGCGATGACGGATTTGTAGCGTTTGTAGGTTCGCCCGCTGCACCTGCCGATGTAAAATAAAAATAGAAACACTTTGAAGGACGTACAGTACAAAAATCATTATGGGAACTACTGATGTCGAGAGGGGATGACTCATTTAAGTATTCTGGGGTTGTAACTCACACCTTTTTGGATGAGCCACATACTGAAGCTCAAACGCGTACATTCGTTCTGCGACTTCAATATTTTGTCTACGTTCACCATAAATGGACAGCATAGCAGGCTATTCGTGATTACTATAATAAATAAATAATCAAGCTCCAATGAAAATAGGACTCGATTAGTACTATTTAACCACGCTAGACTAATAACGAAACGCAAAGGGATGACTGTTAAGAAACAACAAATTTTTACGGGAGAAGTAAATTCAGCGTTTTTCTTTAATCTCTACTTTTTACAACCATTGCTAGGCAAAGTGCATTTTTAGACAATTATTTAACAGTTGGCGAAATTCATGGAGTGGGCGACATCTATCTGTCACTGCATAGTGATGTTCCAGTAAAGGTAACCAAGCAAATTTATAATTCATTCGCAGTGTATATAATATAGTGGCTGTAATTCATGTTTCGCATAATAAAGTTGATTTATTAAAGAGAAAATGCATAATTGTGTTCTATAATGTTGTAACCTGAGGGGTTATTTCTTTATCTATCTATACGAGTATATCGTTATGACCAGTATCGTAACGAGTCTGGATTTCACAAGAGTTTACTATTCAATTCTCGAAAGGGAGTTTATGATTATCATTATACTTTAATTAATACGTGGGAATTTAGAAATGTTGTATGTTCAGAGAATGAATTTCAAGCACTTACCATCCATTGCTTACGTAGAATGTAATCCAGTGACTGGCTGTACTGGATGACACTGAGGTTGGAAGAAACAAAAAGAAACTCCAAAACTTTCCAGGAAGCAATAAAAACAAAACAAACCAACAAGCAAACTACACAAAGGCTCGAAAAACATTATTAATTACTTTATTGACACGCGACACCGTACCGAGATTCAGGGAATGCGCGATCCATATCAAAATTTGGAATGACTTTATCCATTACTAAATTAACCCGAGACTCTAAAACTAAGTAGACTGCTCAATGTGAAACCCAAGGAATAACTGACTTTTTTCGTAGATCTCTCCTGAATTCGACACTTCGCTTCGACACGCCCATTTCTTGGGTCCAGACGTTTCTGTTCTTATCTTACTGGCGGGAACCTGGATATCGGGACGCTTTGGCATAACTATGCCATGTTAATAGTTATCTAATTGACTGATTTTACATTTATCTAAATAATTTTGAGACTAAACTTACAAATAACCCTAGCCTTCCTCTAGTGACTCCGTGTAGCGATACGGGACGGATTAGTCGATCCCATTTAATCTATCCTTATAGCTTGGAAAATCCGCCAAAAAAACAGCTATTTCATATATTACTTTATTTTCCAATTACTATCAGTTTAACAATTTGATTTAATTCTACTTTGGAACGCTCTTCTCGTGGTATCGCACGTTATTAAAAATATCGATTTTTCTCTTTATACCTGCGTCATTCGCGTTGTGCGCTGTGTACAATGCGTTCTCTTTCTACGTGACCCCAAGCGATTCCGGATACTGAAATCCAATTTTAGTATTAATGCTTTTGAGATAGTATTTACATTAGTTTTTCAGGTGTCAAAAATGGCTTACGAGTATAGCAACTAGGAGTTGATGCATATCGTTTTAATTTAAGGTGCAGCAAGGCAACATTTGTGATATTGTGAAGCATATTATTGTGATGCAAGACAACATTTATATTAGTTCGTAGAAACTGTTTACACGTCTGTAGACAAAATTTTGATAATTGTTGTAATATCAGGTTTGTCAAATTATTTTATTAATTAAAACCCCAAAACGTGAAGTAGATAAGCGTGAGTTCATATTACCAATGGGAATATAAAAATATCTTCAACTCTCACAATCCTTTATTGTAAAATTAATTATACGACGACTAATTTCAAGATCAAGATTATATGATGATAATGTGTAATCTTAACCTGGAAACTAGTCGTCGTATGTAATTAATTTTACAATAAAAGATTGTGAGAGTTGAAGCCTTTTTTATATTACCATTGGTTAAAAACCACGAATTAATTTTATTACTTAATAATAATTACAGAAGCAGCAAAAGCAGTTGAATTGGCTGATAAAAAATTTTATTCTATTTTTTCCCTTGGGAAAGAAATTCTTTCAATTTTTTTTCCTTTCATTTCTATTACATTTTGCCGCCGCCGTGCCAGTCGCCGACCACATGCTTTGCCTTGCCCAAGGTCAGGTTTCGCAGTATATTCAAAAATTTATTTTTGGATAAGTTCTGAATCACCCTGTATATTGGTTTATCAATGTTAATTAACAGTTGAAAGATTAAAAGTGTTTATTTTAGTTAGTTCGTCACTCAAAACTCAAAAATTAATGTTTGTTTCCACAAACTGTTTTATAGATTGTTTAACGGCTGGAAAAAACAACTTAGACTAAATAATGATTTTGGCATTCGCCAATTCCAGCGAACCTTTATTCTTCATTAGGCACTTTTGAATTTATATAAACTTCGAGCGCTGACTGAGTTTCATCTGACGTCTGTAAACAAAGGCTTTTGAGGTAGTTGGAGGCTGTTTTGTTGTACCCCTCATGAAATTATATGTTCCGCCACCTTAAGAATAGACTCTCCTTTTAGAGGATACCAAATGCTCCAAAATATCACTTACGTAGGTATCTCACATCAAACCATTATATTTGATACATAATAATCGGTCTAATAATAATAATAAAGTTTATTATTCCAACGGGAATATAATAAATATATCAAATTACATGAAAACTATACATATACCTAAATTTAACTCAACTACAAGGCTCAAGAAGAAGGTTCTGGGATTTTGGGGTTGTGGCATTTTGGGGTTATGGGGTTTAAGGGTTTAAGGTATTAAAGGGGTTGTGGGATTATTGGGATTGAGTGGTCAATGGACAGAGGATTTATTGCGTTTTTGGGCCTATTTTTTGAGGTTATGAAAAATCTTGACTTTATGGGGTTAAATGGACCCCGAATTTGGATGCAGCGAGCCCGAAAACATATGATAGACATAGTCAGACTCCAGGGGTAATTTTCTTGATTTTTTTTGTAGATCTGTGTTATCTTTGGACTGATTCCAATCTTTGTAGATGTACATTATAAATTGGGTACCGTATCACAGAGCCATAATGGTTTCCATTTGGATATATTAAGAGACAACCGGTTTAGTTTATACCATACAGATGCATGTTCTATGTACATCCGATAGCGATCGAAATCGGGGACGAATTTATTACCGAATAGAGTTTGAAATCATCAGCAAACTGCTGTTAATCAAATGAGACAAGATCCAGAAAATCGTTAATAAAATGCAAAAACAAGAGCTGTCCCAAATTAGAGCCATGCGGAACACCTAAAAAAGAAAAATGTACTGGAAGTAAAATTTTAAAGTCTGACAAAATAAAATGTAATAAACGAACATATGCAGTATTGCCAGTATAGTACAGTGGTTTATCTAGAAGCTTTTTGAAAATCCGTTAAATATGACGTCAAATTGCCCTCCAACCTCTAGGGTTTTTGACATAAATTGACAAAATACAGCAAGGTTAGATAGAGCAGATCTTCATTGCATAAACCTGTGCTGATCTAATGTGGATTCAAAAATCTTTGAAAAATTGGATAGCAAAAATTGCATAGAAAGTATAATATGTATTTGTCTTAATTTAAAAATATTAACTGAATAAACTGCATTTTAATAAATCTTAAAACATATCTCCACCCAAACAGTATCTTCAGAAATCTGTTATAATTAAAAAACGCAACTGCTGTAATGGTATTTCGTTTTGTTCCGTTTCAAAAGGTCTCCAAAATGCCATGTTGTAATAATATTAGTAAACAAAATATCCCTCTTATTTCTCCCTTTCGCCATTGTGAATGATTAATAGAAGGTGCCTATAATAAATTAAAATTACATGAATCACACCAAATACCGCATTGCTGCATTGCACTGCCAGGCGACTTGTCGTCAACTGAAATTTATGACGCAGTGAAGAGCAACAGTGCGTAACGCCATTTGCCTGCACGCGCATTCTTCAACTGGGCGTATACATTTCTACCACCTCCACGTTTAATACGACCAGACATGTATATGGGTATGGCTAAATAAATATGGGAACAAGTTTTTCAAATATTTCAGTGCCGAGTTGCTGCGTCAGCGATCGAAACTGGTACAAACTGTCATCCTCTTGATTTTTCAGTTGATATCGGAAAGACTATACACAAATATCTTGATCACCTCTACGCCATGTATTTCATATCATCTTTTATCAAGACTTATTTTCCATTAAAAATAAATCTCGAAGTTCCTAAACTGACCACAGAACTTCAGTTCAAATATGAACCACAGTAAAGTGTCATATTCTAGTCTTAGTGAGCAGCGCATTCCACACTTTGCTAAACTAAAGCAGCAAATAAGGCAGCGAGAAAAGCACGCGGCAGCAGTGAAATAATTTCTATCGCTGTGCACTTCTCCACGGGACCGCTACATCGTAAAAATTTTACGCCTCTCCAGGAGCGAACCGACGACGGAAAAATCTAGACTTAGAATTGACTTTAATAGTTTCACGGATGGCCACATAGATTTATTGTTTTAACAGAGGTACGTTCTCCCGCCATATAAAACGTATGTGTCCCTGGGAGAGGGTGAATAGTGAAGCGAAGTTTGCAAAGATTTATATCGAGCGGTTGTTTACCGTTAAGACAATGTCCTTGAGATAAAAAATGCGAGTAAATAATATAGAATCGAAAATTGCCTCGAAATTTATACAGGATTTCCAATAAGTGTCAGAACTTTATATTATTTTGAAGTGCAATTCATGGGATTAAATTTAAAAACTAATATCGTTTAAAATGTCCGTATGACTGAAGGAATTCTGGTATAGAGGGTGTTTCCTAAGTACGGTCTGTAACTTCAGGACACAATTTCTTATGGTATTTAAAGAAAAAAAGTTCCTATAAATATGTCGTCGGAAACGCTTAGATTCCGAGATACAGGGCGTTGAAAATTAAAAAATATATATATTTGAAATAAATTTAGGACAGTCAATGTTAGATTCTTAAAATTTGGCAGTTATTGTACGTTGGTAAAGAGGTGCATTTTTAGTATAAAGTTTTGTTTTTATCTGCCGTCAGTGGCGTAGTTAGGTGCGAGTCTGTCGACTATAAAATGTAGAACGCCAATGGATATCTTAAAATTTTTATTATTTTCGGACTCGCCTAACATTTTGCAACAAAGACTAACCTACTCTTAGAAAAATGATCGGCAACTGCAAACGACAATCATAGAAATAATCAGTTTCGACACAAAATCAAAGCAGCTGTTGAAAATGACCACATTCTGATAAAACGCACGATCCAATCTTTTCATCATTGATTGTCTCCTCACTCGTTCAAAAATTACTGGGAAATTTTGTATAACATCATTCTTCTTCCTTTTGTATTCATCATTCGATTTCGTAACTTGTTTTCATCTAGTACAGGTGTCTGATACACAAGAAACTTGAGGTGGCCGCATACATAAAAATCGCAAGGATTCATATCAGGATTGCGAGCTGGCCAAGCTTGGGAAATATCAGGATCCTTGTTGTTCGGGAATAACTCTACTAAGCTTGGGACCAAATCGAACCGCAGGAAATCCAAATAGCGAGCAGCAGTTAAATTTTCCTCGAAAAAATACGGGCCTAAAATACAACGCCCTATTATTCCCGCCCAAACGTTCACCTTTCGGGGGTGCTGATGATCTACTTCTTGCACCCAGTGCGGGTTTTCCTGAGACCAATACCGGCAGTTATGTCGATGCACCGATCCATTAAGATAAAAAGTAGCCTCGTCAGAAAAAATTATAAAATTCTTGAGGAAGTCGGGGTCTCCGTTACATCGATGCATTAAATCTTCACAAAAGTGGAGACGGCGGTCTGGGTCGTCCTCAGTCAATGCATGTATCAAGTGACCCTTATAGGGGTGAAATTTCTCTTTTTTGAGAAAGTTCACCACAGTTACATGTGAAACATCATTGTTCAATGCAATCGACCTTGTACTAGAATGAGGGTTGTCCTGGAGCTCCACAAGGATATTCAATCTAGTTTCATCATCTACTCTAGGACGACCCGCACGAGGAGCATCTTTCACACAACCAGTTTCCTCAAACCTTGCCAGTACCCTACTAACGGTAGATTGCGTAATTGGTGGTCTGTCAGGGTACGTTGCATTAAATAATTGGCAAGCTTCTTGATGGGTTCGTAACTTATCACCGAAACCAATCATCCTCAAAATATCGATTCTTTCGCGTTCACTAAGTTTTGCCATTTCGAATTAAACGATTTCACCAAAGAATGTTAAATCAGTATTGATTTTTAGTCTTCAATATTTCAGGTAATCTACTCCCTTTCAAGTAAACATTTCTTTGGATACTTTTTCTTTGAGGAATTTATCGGCAAACTCGAAGACAAAAAGTCGACCTTAATTTGCTACATACTATTTGGATTTTGTGCGGTTGAACTTGGTTCTAAATTTTGCAGTTTAATCAGGATCCTGACAATATCTGATGCATAATTTCGCAAATAATTACATAACACCAGTTGCAACTTAAGTTATCTGAAATGCTTTCTGCCGAATAAATTTTTTTCTAAGGCATTTGATCCGTAAATTATTGCATTCAAGAACTTTAGGTGCATTTTTCTAAAAAAAATTGTTATGTAAGACATCGAAATTGTCACACCGTTGTTTAGATAATTATCATTGTCATCAATTTCGAACGACAAAAATATGCGTTGACATTTATAAAAATCGACGGGTCTCACCGTTTTTCGAAAAAAAATTGTTTAACGAAAATATGAATTTTATGCAGAACTTTTTTACCACGCTGTATATGTATATTTATTTGCTGTAATTTTGTTTTTCAATGAATTTTTAAACATTAGAACAATTTTTCCCTGCAAGAGTATTCCAGAAAACAAATTTTAATAAATGAAATAATAAACCGTTTTATAATAATGTATAATCGAGTTAAAAATTAAATACCTATGGAGCTATGTTGAATGTTCTGTGATAATGATAATTATAATTATTAAAGTTTTTTTAACACGTTATTATTAAACTGAATTAAGAATGATTGCGGAGAAATTTTAAATATTTTAATAGATTCGAGATTGTAAATATGGAAGTAATGTAAATTTTTAAGACTTTTAAATCGAATATTTATTTTTTCTTCAAATAATAAAGAAACTGTTAGATTTAAAAGAAACTTTTCTTTCTATTTAATACATTATTCGAATTTCAATCAGATTTTTAATAAGTTATAATATCTCTACCTATACATAAATTATAGTAAAATAAAGAGTACCTATACATAAATAGCCATAAAATGGCGAGTAATATTCGCGAATTGGTGAGTAGTTATGGTGATATCGTTAATTTTTTATTAGATAAAAAATTTAGTACGTTGACTTTCGATGATAAATTATTTATTTCAAAATTAAAACCTACGCCTGACATGAAAAATTTAAATAAAAACAATTGTGGAAGTAACAGATCATTTAGTAAAACTTGGTACAATGAATATGAGTGGTTAACAGGTAGTTAAACCAAAACCAAATTATATTACCGAAATTAATGAAAAACATAAAACACCGTGGAACTATCTAGGATATTCAGATCTGAAACATATTAATGAATGCTTAAAACAAACACGAGCGATCGGAGGAGCATACATATTCATCATTAAAATTTAAATTAATAGGAAAACAAAACATTCAAACTTTTCTTGATTCCCCATTTTGTGAGAATATTTTAAAACATAATAAAGTCGTGGACGAAAATATAGTCATTGTAAAGCTCTTTACCGATATGGTTATTTACTTAGCTACACAAGAACAAGATTCATCAGTATTTTCAGAAAAAGTTCAGCTTTTAGCAGTTTTTCAAAAACTATGCAAAATTATATGCATTAATAACAAATTATGTTAGTAGTCTTTTGTTAATATAATGCCTTTGTCCTAAATGTCCTATGTCCTAAATTGACATCTATATGGAAATATCAGTGTACGAAATCACAATAAAATATTACAGGGCGTCAAAGTTATTTGAAAAAAAAATATATATTTTATCAATTTGAATGTAAGTTTAGTTAAATCCACTTTTTGATCACAAAAACTGCAGTAGCTCCATGTACAGCGAACATTGGGGAACCCTGTACAATGAAGTAGGCTAAAATTTAACGGTTTTCGATTTTCAACGGAATTTATTTGAGAGTATGAATATTTACGTGTTGTTTTTACGCAATCTTTCCCTTATCTTTGTGGCTACCGTACTGAGATAATCCTCTTTGTACCCGGGATATTTCGAAAATAAAAATAACCAACTCCTGGTAAATAAAACAAGCTACTTAGAAGAAGCGCTGGATCAGTGGGATCTTTTCTTCCGCTAAGCCGTCGAAGTGCGTGAAAAGAAATTTGCGGGAACCCTTTTTAGGACGTTCTCTCTGAATAATTTAGACGCCTTTTTCCAATAATCTCATACGGTCAGAACGGGGCTAAATCAAACGTGAAACCCTTTTAATTTTTAAGGAAGTATGGGCACACACGCGCTGAATCGAAGTTAATGGTGTGGCATCGAACGAACGCTGCGAAATCTTATGGTTCATCTCTCCCTTTCAGAAGTTCCAGGATGATAAAGATAAAAATATTACATAATACAGTTAAAAGTACATCACAATTTATATGTAAAGAGCAAAATTGCACGAAATTTTGTTGCGATATCAGAAATATACAGGGTGTCCCAAAAGTATGGAAACAGCACAATAAATTTCGAAAAATACATTTTGAGGAAAAATGATTCAGACAAAAGATTTGGGATTTTTCCCTGGCTATTCAATGGCGACCCTAGATTTGACCTTGACCTTCAAGGTCATTTCAAGGTCAAGTTAATTTTTTCAAATGGGATACCCTACTTTTGACCCCGGAAATGAAAAAAGCGGAAAATATTACGTTCAGATATGTCGTTGACCATTTTCCGAATTTGACCTCTGATGGTCATTAAAGGTCAAATCAAGGTCACGCATGGTTTGGCGCGCTGTCTTGAAAACAACGGGTTGCAAAAAAAGACCATAACTAACGTTGTAGGATTTTTTACTGGCTATCTGACGGTGATCCTTCAAAAACCGCATTATATCAATTTTGGCAAAAATCGGTTGATTTTTGAAATCGCATCCGCCATCTTGGATCCGCCTTCTTGGACTAAAATTCCTCAAAAACAGATTTCAGATTCGTAGTCAGCGACCCCAAAAACCCCCCTATACCAAATTTGGCGTAAATCGGTAAATTTTTTGGAATTGCGTCCGCCATCTTGGATCCGCCATCTTGGAAAATGGTCAAGGACATATCTGATAGTAAAATTTTCCGCTCTTTTCATTTACGGGGTCAAAAGTAGGGCATCTCTTTTGAAAAAATTAACTTGACCTTGAAATAACCTTGAAGGTCAAGGTCAAGGTCAAATCTAGAATCACCATTGAATAGCCAGGGAAAAATCCTAAATCTTCCGTCTGAATCATTTTTCCTCAAAATGCATTTTTCGAAAGTTATTGTGCTGTTTCCATACTTTTGGGACACGTTGTATACAGGGTGCTAATGAACTTATGTTAAATATTGTTGCCACATGCCCAGTAGATTTTTATCTTCAGTACAGGTTAGATGACGACCAAATTTTCACGTAGATATAACGTGAACTGCCTAACTTTCTTTTGGAATTCCAAATTCTAATTTGACTTCTGACAGCGAATGCTGGATATATTCTCCTTGGTTACTTTT
This sequence comes from Anoplophora glabripennis, assembly GCF_000390285.2. Taxonomy (NCBI): domain Eukaryota; kingdom Metazoa; phylum Arthropoda; class Insecta; order Coleoptera; family Cerambycidae; genus Anoplophora; species Anoplophora glabripennis. Next base: position 586,570 of record NW_019416396.1, on the reverse strand, counting down.
TTGACTGATTTGAACTTTATTGTCACCTCAAGTCATTAAAATTTGTATTTTTTTCAGATTTATAACTTTTAATACGATTTTTTTTTAAATGAACTCCTTTTTTACATTTGCTTGTATTATTTTAGCTTGTTAAATACATGTGTATGTGGTTTTTTGTTAGATTAGATTTTCTGTTCAAATTATGTAATTTTGATTTCGGCCTCACTTTTCTCGCTTTCTTAATAGAAAAATATTATTTTTTTAATGGAACACCCTATAAATTTCTAATTTATGAAATCCTTTTCTGTTTCTGATTACGGTGATATACGAGTACGTACATCAAATATTTGTTTAGACAGTTTGCACAATATTTTGATTTATTTGCTGACCTTCCTTAATGAATTAAGTTAATATTTATATTTTTCCGCTATTAAATTTATTGAAGACAAATATTTAACTATATTATTTCAAAAATATGCTATACTATAGAAGGGGATTTTTAATAATAAAATTGATGGGGAATACAATGTTATGTGAATGATCCCCTAAACCTTGTTAATGGTAGATTGAACGTAAACAAATATGTGCAAAAATACTACAGTACTTCACTCTATTTTAACCATTAGAATCATCAAACAGTTGAAATTAAACTTTGAAGTATGGACACCCCAATTTGATAGACGCAGTTCAAAATCGATAGACCGCAAAAAAGCTCCCTCTCGGGACATTTGTGGAAATTGAATTGTACTTTCCGGGGAACACAAATATTTTCGTACTAAATACAAAGCAAATAAAAACGGAAATGTAGCTGGTTCGTCCCATTTCCACATTTAGCGATATACTGAAGGGAATTTATCCAGGCATATGGTGCGTAAAGTTGCAAATGGCAGGGAAGTGCACTGCAGGGGTTAAGGCCTGTTACAGTCAGAAAATACTAGTCCAGATAAGATGCGGAGAAAGTTATGGATTGACTAAACAAGGGACAAAAAATATTGCGGTGATAAAATAATTGAAAATGAGGTAATTTCCTAAGCATAGCGAGTTCAAAGTTGTCTAGATCTGAAACCATGAAAATCAAATGACTCGACTAAGTTTTTCATGTCAAAGGGCTGTCGGGTGTCAAATTAACTGAGAAGGCATCACTAATTCCTTATATTGGTCCGTAATCTACCAAAAGCAACATTTGAATGGGTTATCAATCACCATAAGAGATACAAGTACCAAGGCACCAACATGGTAAGATCTTCATCAAACGATCATAAAGAAAGAAGACGGAGAAACTCATTGGACAATAATCAGTCACTTACAGTATAGACAATCAAGATCCAGAAAAATATAAGAGTGAACCAATGATGAGGCCGAAGAACTGGAATTGGTGCTAAACTGAAAAAAGGAAGATTCAGTGTAATAAACTACAGTCAAATAGCATATATTCGTCCCATTGGTATCCTATGGCGGGTTGGTCATCTAAATCAGGACATCCTGTAGATATGTATCATAATGATATGTATGTTACCTGATGGGTTATTTATTTATCTATCTCCCGTTATGACCAGTATCATAAGGATATTAGATTTCAAAAGAGTTTACCATTTACTTCTCGAAAGGGAGTTTACATACTTTAATCAATACGTGGGAACTTAGAAATGTTGTACGTTCAGAGAATGAATTTTAGACACTTACCGTACGTCGCTCACGTAGAGTATAATCCAAGTAATGGTTGTACAGGGTATTCCACTCTCACTCGATGGGCACTTAATTCATAAGAGCAAGAAAACACCAAAACTTTGAGGAAGATTTTTAATAACAATAAAAACAAAGCAAACAAAGTAAATAACGAAGACACAGCGGATTCGAACAAACATTATTGATTAATTTACACGCGACAATGCAAACCGAGATTCAGGGAACCCAACGCGAATTCGTAGCAAAATTCGGAAAGACTTTATCCATGATTACATTAACCCGAGACTCTAAAATTAAGAAAACTGCCCAGTGTGGAATCCAAGGAGAAACTGCCTTTATTTCGGAGATCTCTCCTGACTTCGACACCTCGCTTCGACACGCCCATTTCTTGGGTACAGAAGTTTCGGTTCTTATCTCATTGGCATTGGCAGTCGTGCAACAAAGTACCTGCAGTTAGCAGGTCGCTTCCTACTGTAGCCATTTGAATGGCACAGTTGGGAGTCCGCACGACAGATGGAGTCATTGGCTCCCGCGTACAATGTATTTCCTCTTCGTGATGATACGACGAAAAACAGCTGGGTCGTTTGTCGGTTGTCGCAGCTATGACACACTGATGAGGACTAATAAGTACGAAACCGGTCTGTGCCTGGTGGGTAAACTGATGACAAGCGATCCTAGCTGTTGCACTAGGTGTTGCGAGTATAATTCAACGCCGGTAGGGGCAAATAGCTCTCGCAGTATTTGTTCCTCGCAGCACTGACAAGTATACCATGTACCTAATTGACTGAATTTACAATTATATGGATAATTTCGAGACTAAACTGAACTTACAAGTAACCCTACACCTTCCTCTCGTGACTCCGGATCGGATTAGTCAATCTCATTTAATCTATTGTCAAGATTATAATATCTATCTTAGAGAAAGAAGCAGGTTATTGTCTTAATATTTCCTAATTATTAATTTCGCCATATAAAGTCCTGCTTATTAGTTACACAATGGAATGAAGGTAATGCAATTTTGCATTATTAGCAAATCGAACAGTTAAACTGGGTCTGTTTCTTTCTCGGCTTTTGATGACTAAGGTAAAAGCAACTTCCACCACTTTCCTTGCTATTTTGATACTTAACTAGGGTACAAAAAAATAGGAGGGATCGGGGGGAAGCGAGTGCAAGGGACACAGTCAGTCGTTCTTTAGTATCGGAAGTGGATACCCGATACTCAGGGTCGTTAGTGGACTCTGGGTGTGGCTCGCCCTTAGAAGATGGCTCATTAGAGTAAGACCTTTTTATTTTCTAGTTACTTTGTAAATTATTTTATATGTGCGACCTACCAGGAACATTGGGAGTAAAAATGATGATTTGTAATAATTATTTGTATTCTTTCTCTCGCAACCTCTTACCGTTGCAGCTGAGTGAGATACGTGACACTATTCTTATAGCTTGGAAAATCCGCCTAAAAACCAGCTATTTGATCTATTATTATTTTCCTCACAACATTCTAACAACTTATTTAAATATCTTGGAATTCATACGTCTTTACGAATGCATTTCGCGTAATAGGAAATATCGATTTTTCTCTTCACCATGGGCCTAAACCGACGATAACAGATGCCCAACACATGTCCCTGATGGTCTAAGTCAATTTGTTCAAAAACATTGCTAAATATTAGGCCTTCTCTGAAGGACGGCTTTGCAAATTTATTACTCCCGGTGACAAGACGACTTTATGGCGACGCTGAACCTACTCGAAAACCTTAACTTTTCAATAATTAGTCTTGACTGAAATATTTTACTGTCTGATTGGAGCGTCCGTTCCGAGAACTAACAAATAAACTATCATGCGTCCCGGCAATACTACCGACAACGTTCCAGATGGTTTTTAATAAAGATGGGCTTACGATACTACATCTCAAAGGACTGTCGTTGTCTGCCTTATAATGCTACAACTCGAGTTGATTTTTCTTTTTTCAAAACTAGAGTAATGAACATTAGGTAGATTGGATAAAGAAATAATAGAGAAATAGTATTTTATCATATCATTTCGCTGACATATCAAAGCTAATTCTCAGAATCATAAAGCGACAATTTTGTATAGGTTAAATACAAAGGACGTTGAACATCTATAGATACCTCAATAGCTTTTACGACTTGCAAGTAACATGATTCAGCTTACGAATCTGCAGAACTTCGTGGCGTAGTTCAGCGCATCAAAGCCCGAGTTTGCAATAGGTATCGAGCAAACTTTACCGTGCACTAATTGATACTTCATTCCTTACTTACCTGCAAACTCCTAACAATCCCTACATCAGCTCGAACGGTTACTAGCTGCGATACAACAATGCGCAAGTTCTCAGAGATTACCCGGCCGCTTGATTTAACAGATCAAATGCGAGTTTAATCCAATTTAAATGAATTAAACAAATCGAATTATGATGCGACGAATTACGTCGTAATAAAGTATGCGATTATTTACATACAATTTAACTGGATTGACCCATTTACTGAAAACGCGAGTGCAGCCGAGTTTCATGGTGCTCCGGTTCGTGTAGTTTCGTTAAATTTTAATTAAAATCTTTTACCGGAAGGGCATTCTGGATGTTGACCAGAATGTTCTGATTAAAAGTCTCATATAAACAAGCAGTACGGTATAGACGCATAATATAGGAGATACTAAATGAGTTTCGGCCAACAGGAGTAAACTAAGTGCAGCCGGTTTGGAATTAATAAAGATAATTAGTTTTCTGGGACAACTATTAAAAGTTACTTAAATTATAGCGTGTTTACGTTCTGTATGTGATATGCAAGTTGTGTTCCATTATCGATAATGAATATACAGATTCATTCACAACTTATCCAAAATATCACCAAAAAGTTATAATAAAACATATGGGGCATTCCACGCCAAATCGGACGGTTCGAAAAATTTAAATTTTCGATTTCCTTAATTTTTTTATATTTTTTAGTACCCCTCAAAAAAGCCTTTCTGGTAAATTTTCAGATTTTTTTGATTACTTGTTCAAAAGGTATAAAATTTTCAAAAAAACGCTCTTTTTTTGGTTTTTTGATCATAACTTTCTTAATAATGGTCCAAATTAAAGCTTTTTTTTATAAAAATATTTGTTTTTAGATGGCCTTTACAGATAAAAATACAAAAGAAATATTCAAAGTGTTTTTGATTAAGATTTTTAAGTTTAAAATTTTAAATCGTGTTTTTGAAAGTGAGTGTATCTTTCGATTTTTGTGAAAATTTTCTATTTCAAACTACTATTCTTTTAACAACTTTTAGGACCGGTCCGGTCGTGGGCCCTCCATAATTACTATTTTTTTTTTGATTTTTGAAATTTAAAACAAAATTTTTCTCTATAAATCATTATAAGTACCGATTTTTGTATACCCTTTTTTACTTATTTTAAATTAATATTAATACTTTTTAATTATTAATAGGTGTTTAAAATCAATAAGTAAACGTTGTCTATTTATAAACAATGATAACAAACGTTTTTATTTATTTTCGTGTTCTTTTAAAAATTGTTTCAAAATTATTTTATCAAATTTTTTTTTTGTTGCAAAGTATTTTTTTTTATTTAAATAATAGTATCTTTATGAATTTCTATTCTATTTAAAAAGAGTCGCACATCTTATGATTATTATTGATGTCAAATTTTCACCTGAGAAACACTATTTAGATGCAAAAGAAAAATTAAATTTGCGATACAATATAGGGACCCAAAAATTTCATTCAATCATTCTAAGGAGCAATGGAAATATATTAGGTAAGGAGTATTCTAGTTTACAAAATAATATTTTGTTCCTTGGAATGATTGAATGAAATTTTGGGTTTGTTTGGGTTTGGCTGTATTGTAACGCAAATCTAATATTTTTTGCATCTAAATAGTGTTTCTCAGCTGAAAATTTGACAGCAATATTCATAAGATGTGCGACTCTTTTTAAATTGGATAGAAATTCATAAAGATACTATTATTTAAATAAAAAAAATACTTTGCAACAAAAAATAGCATTGATAAAATGATTTTTAAAAGAACACGAAAATAAATAAACACGTTTGTTATAATTGTTTATAAATAGACAACGTTTAATTATTGATTTTAAACACCTATTAATAATTAAAAAGTATTCAAATTAATTTAAAATAAGTAAAAAGAAAGTAGACAGTGACAAAAATCAGTACTTATGATTTATAGATATATTTTTTTTAATTTTCAAAAATCAAAAAAAAATAGTAATTATGGAGGGCCCATGACCGGACCGGTCCTAAAAGTTGTTAAAAGAATAGTAGTTTGAAATAAAATATTTTCACAAAAATCGAAAGATACACTCACTTTCAAAAATACGATTTAAAATTTCAAACTCAAAAATCTTAATCAAAAACACTTTGAATATTTTTTTTGTATTTTTATCTGTAAAGGCCATCTAAAAACAAAGATTTTTAAAAAAAAAGCTTTAATTTTGACCATTATTAAGAAAGTTATGACCAAAAAACAAAAAAAGAGCGTTTTTTTTTGAAAATTTTATAACTTTTGAACAAGTAATCAAAAAAATCTGAAAATTTACCAGAAAGGATTTTTTGAGGGGTACTAAAAAATATAAAAAAATTAAGGAAATCGAAAATTTAAATTTTTCGAACCGTCCGATTTGGCGTGGAATGCCCCATATACAGTAATGTTTGAAGTTCATATACAGGGTGTGGCGTGTATAATCTATAAAAATTAAACTACGCTGAATATTTAATAACTAAATGAATAATGAATTCAATAGAAATGCAAAATCAGTTGACTGCACAAATTTTTTGACAATGTAACCTAACCTTTTGGTATTACTAGTATTAGATTATACCGACTTAAATTATAAGGTTGCATCTCGAGTTGCATAAAAACATTGAAGTTAAGAGAAAAATAATTAGCAAAGATGTCAGCAATGTCTTGATTATTATTATTTGAAAGTATATTAGTATCCTTTTTTATGGACGGTATTGTTAATGTCGAGGATACATTTTACGAATATATGTAGGTCTCTTTTATTAACAGAAATAATAAGGCGGTTCTCATAATCCTTTTTGGTCTTATTGAGTTATTGAACAAGAGAGTTTGATAAAAATGTACAAATGTGTGAAAGCAAGACTGAATGAAATAATTTTTTTGCACGCTCAGGTAATTTGACATCTTTACTGAATTTGATGACACATTTATAAGGTGACATTTACAAATTAGTGATCGGTAAGTAATTAGAAGGCTGTAAGTAACCAATAAATGTAGGTTTTAAAAATCAATTTTTATTAAAGACAAAATTAAAATTAGAATTTGAACAATTATTAAAATTGGAGCAATAGAAATCGGGTTTTAAACAAAGTTCTCTTCTGAGGCTGTTGTAGTTGCCGCACATTTTGTAATAACACTATGTGCGATATCACTTTTTGTCACCGTAGAATTTCTTCGAGAATTTCAATGTAAAATCTTTTTTGAACATTGATTTTTATTTTCCACAGAGTCTTCGGTATATCCTCAGCGACAGAGGACGAACGCCAACCACCGTGCTTTTTAAAACCTAAAATATCTATTCTTGGTTTGCCAGAATGGTGGCAGAACTCCTTCGGAATACATGTCCGGTATAAATTGAAGGAGCAGGTAATTTTAAGCACTGTGCAATTTTATTGGGTAAACTTCGTCTCGATCTCCAAACATATCCTCAACCAATAAAGAACACTTACTGCCCTTAATACCTTATATACTACAACTGCCTAATGATACTGTAGAAAAGCACCACTCTGCTGACCAAAAGGCTCCTTCCAGCATTGAATTACACCCGCAATATCTAGTAGACAGCTAAGATCATTAATCAGTATAATCACCAGACAAAGGTGGTCTTTGTCTGATGATTCTACTAACTGTTTCCTACAATATCGCAAGTTAAAATCCTTCATAAAAATATCTCTGCAAACTACACCATTTCAGCGAAATTTCGAAAACAGTCGCTGAAAGCCCGAAACAAAGAACTTTTGTCTAAAACTCGAACGTAAAAGGATTTGTCCAGGCCCTCAGATGCTCCATAAAAACCGCGCGGAGAAGATCGATATTCCGTAAATGATTCATTAGTAAAGCTACAATGGCACGGTAAGTACCGTTACTTTTCATTTAAATTGGACCCACACCAGATTCATTAAACCCACATACGCATTTTCAAGCCCACGGCAAAATCGGAAACGTTGCGGGCGATGTTCCCTGGGAAAAAGGGGTCCTCCTATTTACGCGTGTAGGACGTTTATTAATTGAAACACTTGTTCAGCCGTCTGATTTTTCATTACCCTTTCCGTGTGTTTGCGCATTTTTGCGTTTATTGACTTCCCGTATGCTGCGAAAATAAAAGTGTTCCTCGGAACAATGACATACCTTCGGTTGAAACAACAAACGTTCCAAAAAACGGTGAAAGGGGGAAAGTCTACACCCAGAATTTTATGTTTACACACTCATTGAGCATTTTGATGCCGTATTAGATAATGTGAAATTACTTTACAAGGAAAGTTACTCAGGCTTATAATTTTACACTTTTTCTGTAATTCACTTAAAATGTAGATTTACATACCGATATATGTACCTATATCTACGACATTTAAAGTATAAATTTACTAAGGAACAGAGTAAAATATAAATTTTTGAATTATATTTAAAGAAAAATAATACAGAATATTATTTAATCCAAAACACTTACCTACTTATTGAAATAATAAAATAATACTTAATTGTTAATTTTACACACTTTTTTTTCGAATTTATATTCAAAAATGAGTTTAAAAATTCTTTTTATATTCTCGAAAAGTTTATAAAACTTTAATTTGTCTAGGTCCCTTTTACTGCCAAGAATAATCAAGTAAACAATACTTATCTGAAACAAATGAAACATATTTTCTTCAATGGGTTTCAAATATAAAACAATTAAGCTATTTGGGGAAAACCTTATTAAGGTTTGTTGTCCGAAGTTACTAATTTGTAAAAATGTTTAAAAATGTGAAACCAAAATGATAAATCAATGGTTGAAAATAGTTTTGCCAAAAATCTTATTCTGTTGAATTGAATAGTATAATCAGTTTTTGATTTTTTTTTAAATTTAAACAATTATTATCTAAACTACTTACTAAACTTACTTACTAAAAAAACTATTGTTGCAAGAGTAAATTTGAATTTTTTTGCATACTTTAGCACGATTTTGTGATTACAGATTTTTTTTATTTTACCAAAAAGTATATGTTAAAACGAAAAAAATGTATCGGCAGAACCTGTACGATCATTTTTCTAAGTACATTTATTTTGAAAAAAAATATTTCGGACCGAGAAAAATGAATATTTCGGAAATTTGATTTTTTTATTTAAAAAAAATTGTGGTTAAGACGAAAAAAGAAAAAATTATTCCTGCGGAAATGAAAATTAAAAAACGAAGAAAAAAACGATTTTTCGCATGTTTTTCGGAAATTTTGAGGTTATGTTGACAAGCGATTACTACAAATGTAGATCTACAACTTTTGTATTGGATACCTTTTTTTAATGTCAACTTTAGCCGCAATCTCAATAATACCATTTTTCACCTCAAATCAACCCTCCACCACCCCCGCTCACGCACTTATTTTTTTTTTTGAGGTTTATTATAAGCCCTTTTTCTATTTCCACCTATAAAAGTGCAGGTACATTTTTTTTTCCGTCTAAATGGCTATAGATTGTTCAATCAGTTTGCTGCATTAACTACTACGCCACAAATGAATCAAAGCATTTGGTCTGCTAGACCTATAACGGAATTCCCTACACACACTGTGAAACCACACTGGGCGATCACGCGACTAATCTAATTGGTTAAGCTGAAACAAGTCACAGTAAATTCACATTTTTATTAGTATATTTACATTAACTACAGCAAAAATATAATAAAAGATTTTAATTTACGTTTACATTTTTTGTAAAAACCCACTGCACATTTGTTAAGTCTTATGAAAAAAAATTCGATCAGAGTCATGGTTAAATATACAGGGTGTTAGAACTTTGACCGCCTTAGTTTTAACATACGATAGTTTACATTTAAATAAACAAAAAAAACTTATATGACATGGGTCCTAAACTCAACCATTTCCGAGAAAAAAATTATCAAAATCTCCAACTTGATGTACAATAAGTTCGATTAATTAAGGAATATTGACATAACTGCGTGCATAGAATACCATAAAATACAATAAAGTTCCTATTTTAAGAGATTCATAATTACTAAAATTCAAGATAATCAACACACTGGAAAACAATTGTCTAGAAATGTACTAAATGTTTCACAAAAATAGTTGTCTACATTTTTGTTATTCCATAGGACAAGTCTGCCGCGTGCACACGTGGTGTGCATCAGCTGTGTAACATTAGGTTAAGCGCTGTTGTCACGTTGTGATGAAACTCCCTAATATTAATACTCGCTGTATTTTTGAAAACTGTTAACCTTACGCCCCTCTAATTTACAACTTTTCTGTTCATTTATGATTATTCTATCTTAAGCTGAATTAATAGCAGTAGACTGATACAATTTAGCAGTAATTCCAAGTGTTTCTTTATCATAAAACGTAAACAAAGTGCTCTTTCGTGTCAAAACTACTTCCTGAACATTTACTGCATGAATTTCTGACATTTTTGCGGTGGCAATCCTACGCCTTGTCGACATATTAACCTATTTAACCTCCTACTAATTTAATAGTATATGCACTTAACTAATTGAATAGCAAGTAAATACCTGTGGAAATTAAACAAGAGATTACACAATTCGGTCCGGGAATTTTCCGCAAATATGTGGAGAACGTGCCGGTATAGGATTTTGCGGATATCAAATATATTCCGTTTTAAAACGTAACATAACAGTAAAACTGTTTCCGCGCGTCTATTTGTTTACGTGTTACATTATTTTTCAGGCGTAGTTTCAATGACAAAGGACACAATTCCGGAAGATGAAGGTAAAGAGCAACATTTTTCGAGGAAAAAATGGCCAGTAATACGTCACATGTATTTTTTATTAAAAGAGATCCGTAAAAAATTACTCGACATAGCACTTTTACGGATTTTGCTCGGGCAATTTCTGGCCTATATTTCACAAAGGGTCGAAGCTGTTATTGTAAGCAGTTTCCTATTTGGTAACGTATGACCGTAATTTTTTTTAGGCAATCGATTTATTACTTTAAGGTTGACCGGTGTAAAGGATTAAATCACAACAAATGGGTCTTTCTTATACAGGGCGTTTACAAACTTGGAAGAATTTGTTGGTGACAAATAAAATGCAATAATAGTAAGTAAGCATTTTTAATAATCACAACTTTTGAAATATTTCTTTTAGTTTTTCGTCAGAAATAAGCGCTAGATTTTGCTATTTCGAATTTTTTGGAGTTATGAGAAAGTTCGCACACCATGCTATTTTGATGTTAAATTTGAATTCAGCGTCTTAAAATGTTTAATTTCGAATTTCACCGATGTTTCAAAAAGAGTTCGATAATTCCTTAAAAAGCTATCCACGGGTCACAAATTCCACCAAAACTACAAAAGCATAGACAGAAATTTCCTACGACCTAATTCTCATTCGTTTTTTTTTCATAATCTTACTTAAAAAATGACCCTTGAAACATATCCGCATGTTGCCAGACGTTATTAATGGTCAAAAATTGTTTAAACAATTTTTTTAAACAAATTTCGATTTTTTCGCTCGAAATAAATTTTTTAAGCTCTTTGGTGTATCCTGAACAAAAAAGTTCCTATGCAACTTTTCTCTAAAGTCTACCATTTTCGAGATATTAATGAAATTTTGTTCGAAAAACGCGATTTTAACCAATTTCAACGACAATAAACTATATTAAAAATTGCAATTTTTAGTGTTGCCAAAATTCTTAAATAAATCTTTAAACATACCTTAACAAAAATCCGAGTTACGCCGGCATATTTTATTGTGAAGACTTGTTTTTTTATTGTCAATAAAGCGCGCGAGCCGCGTTTCTCGGCCGCTCTTGGCCGCCTCCGTATACTGCGTCTCACTCGAAGTATACAGGGTCGGAAAGTCCCCATGGTTTATCAGCCGTTACGTGAGAGTGATAAATAAAGACATAGAAATCCGTGCGATAGAGAAAGATGGCTAAGGATGATCCACTTCTTATTTGTGGAAGGGCGAAATGGGCGGTGACTATTAAGACGCCTTCATTATAGTCATCTTTCTCTATCGCACGGATTTCTATGACTTACTTTATCGCTCTCACATAACGGCCGATGAACCATGGGAACTTTCCGACCCTGTATACTCTACGCCTACAACTAAAGATCTGCTTGTATCGCTCAATGTTGACCGGTAGGTTTGTTGTTTTTTGATAATAATAAACTTAATATTAATAAACTATTTAATAAATAATGTCAAAAAGAAAGCGAATTATTCAAAACCATTTCTACTTGAATTTATATTATATTATAATATCGTGTTGTATCCTAGTATAAACTTGTTTCTGGTAGACATTTTTCCATTAATCACCTGAGGTTTTTAGGCCACTTTTTTACACCCTCCCCCCCCTGGTGATACGTTATTGAGGTTGTAAGCTACGCCCCCCTCCATCTAACATCACGTGTATTTTTTTTGTTAAAATATTTTCAATACTTCGAGTGAGTGCGAGAGAGACGAAGTATACGGAGGCAGCCAAGAGCGACCGAGAAACGCGGCGCGCGCGCCTTATTAACAATAAAAAAACAAGTCTTCAGAATAAAATATGCCGGCGTAACTCTTCGGATTTTTGTTAACGGATGTTCAAAGATTATTTAAGAATTTTGTCAACACTAAAAATTGCAATTTTTAATATAGTTTATTGACGTTCAAAATGGTTAAAATCGCGTTTTTTTCGAACAAAAAATCGTTAATATCTCGAAAACAGTAGATTTTAGAGAAAAGTTGCATAGGAACATTTGTTCAGGATACCCCAAAAAGCCTAAAAATATTATTTCGAGCGAAAAAATGGAAAATTACGAATTTGTTTAAAAAAATTGTTTAAACAATTTTTGACCATTAGTAACGTCTGGCAACATGCGAATATGTTTCAAGGGTCATTTTTTTTAGGAAGACTATAAAATAAAATCGAATGAGAATCATGTTCCTAGCAGGAGCGACGATACAGCCTGGACTACTATGACACATCGGAATTTTACTCATGTCCAAAATTGCCCGGAAAATCACCTACGAAGCTCCGATTGCGTCCAAAACTTATAGCCGTAGTAGATGAAGCTAACCCAGGCATTATAATTTTCATTATACTTTCCAATTTTTCGTATTTTCGTAAATTTCTATAATTCCAAATTTTATGTTTTACCAAAATACCAATTTTCCGATTCTAACACGGTCCTCGCTACAGGATTCCCTACGGGGCTAGCGTAGAGGGTGTTCGAACGTCCACCTAAGCATTATGCAATTCAAGAAACAATGTCGGATCTTGGACAGTACACGTAGGAGGCTCTAAATTTTTAATCTTTTACAGATCATCACATTTACTGTAAATTAATACAAAAATTTTAATAAATCATGCCAAAAATTCAAATCAAAGCCGAGTTAAAAATTTCAAGAGCCATAGCTCACTTAACACCTAGCACCCAGACACTGTCCTAACTTGCGAAAATCCTAAGGAATACAAGCTCCTAAAGCTTCCACATACAAGCCGTCTAAAGAGGCACTTAAACTCAAGTTGTTAAAGCTTCCAGACATAAACTTAATCTCCTAAAGCTTCACTAAAAGCTCATAAGTGCCCATATAGGTACTTTAAGGAGGCCACACACACATAAACTTTAATGATCCAGTCCAGCATATAAAGACAACTATAAAAAGTCACAAGAGTGTCAGTGCTAACAAAACTCAAGGTTAAATCGTTGCGATTGACGGGAATGTGGAGACGCCCCATCATCCCAGTAACCCCTTAACAGGCGAGCAGGCGACTAACCTCCCAAAATCGCAGACGAAGTATGGAAGTGCATAAGTCCAACTAATCAAAATCCACGACATTATCTATCAATTTTCGAGCACATCAATGTGACCTGAGACAGCCGAAAGACCGATGACCATAACGTGAGACGATAGATTTTGATGATCGGTGTGGCCAGTACTATTCATAACAACTAAAGATAATTACTATATCCCTTAAAAGCTGCATACTCATAAATCTCTATACGAAAACAGACGCCGTTCGATAATTTTTCATTCCACCGCCTTCTCCGTTCAGGTTCTGTCGACTAATGCCAATTTGTATTTCGCAATATTCGATTTTTCAGGGCTACAAGTTAATCAATCACCTCTAGTAAGGCAAAATAGACGTTCCCCTAGTAATAATCTGCCCCGACTGCCTGCCAGCGCTTTACATAATGCTTTGCAGTGCTAACGGTGCAACGGGAGGTTTTCAGCGAACTTATTAATCTACATTAAACGAAATTAAAGATGGGGATCGGTGTGCTAGGGAGATGGTAGTATATTACGGCATATTAACTTGCACAGGTATATTTTGCTGGATTAATATCACTATGTTTAAAATTTACCTATGTTTGTTTATTTATTTATTTCAAATTCATGCGAAGTACACAAAAGTGTTTATACACATCCAACGAAAAGATAATTATTAAATAAAAGCATACAGATAATAATCATACAATTCATAAATAAAATAAAACATTTATAAAATAGAAAAACTTACAGACTAATCTTGAAACTGATTTAAATTTGAATTTAACAATCCATAAAATGTATTTAATAAAATTTTTTTAATATTTGTTTTATGTTTAAATTTCTTACATGTGGGTGTAATACATAGAAAAATTATATTCCCAAAAAATCATTACTTTTTTTTTGTTTGGGCCTAAAAAGTTTAGTATAAAGATCATTTCTCCTAATATTATCAGATTTGAATTGGTCTCTGCTGCAAAAATTGTGCAAATTGTTTTTAACACAATGAAGGCAGTGAAATATGTAAATAAATAGAACAGTCAGAATATTTAAATCAACAAAGTATAATTTGCAATCGTCATTGTATTCTAGTTCAAACATAAAACATACAGCTTTTCGCCGGAAAGTAAAAACGTGTATTCTAGAGACATATTAACTGTCATTTTATTACTGAAAAACCAGTAGTTTCTAATGATTTCAACAAAGGTGTGTTATTAAGTAAAACAGATAAATTTGAATTACCTGATGTCTTCTGTGATAAGTATACTTGAAATATTACTATCAAAAATGTTAGGCAGAACATTTACATAAATTTAAGAAAGGAAAGGACCCAAGACCGAACCCTGCGGAACCCGATACCTCACTATCAAGATATTTGAGTTTATATTTCTTGTCAGACATAGTCGAAAACTTTATCTGAATCTAAGATCAGTTTATTGGTAAATCCATATAGCTTAGAGCTAAAGAGGTAACACCACATCTGGAAAAGTTATGTTTATGCAATTTGAGGCGTAAAAGAGAGCTTTCAAGTACTTAGCAATGTGTGGTACCACTGATATAGGTCTGTAATTTGGGTCACTAATATTATTATTATTATTTCAAGTAGGACAATTCTTGACATTTGTGAAAAATATTACTTGTAATATAAACATTTATGGGATGCTTAAGCAGCAGTAAAATGTAATTTATGATAGATTTTAAGATAGTTGTACTATAGTCTTAGAAATTTGCACATTTTTTAATTTTTTAGACTGATAATGAGATCTGCTACATGGCGATATTTCAGTCAATTTAAATGAATTTGCAGGAGCTATTTAGTGTAAATGAGGAACATTGGATGGCAACTTATTTATTAATTTCTTAGCAACACTTTCGTAGACTGTGAAGTAATTTGGACACAGCCTACTGCAGTGTTGTAAACTATAATTAATATGTCAAGGACATAAAAATATTAAATGCGTTTTATGAAACCCGCTGTCCCCTTAAGTTGAGATCCCTGTTTACCTCATCATTTCATCCCCGTATTTTCCTATTTCGTGCCCGGAGAAAAATTTCGCCATTTCGGATGATAAATTAATTTCCTGAAAGCTACTACTTCCGGAAGATAAAGGATTCTAAAGACAAAAAGATTGATGAATTTTTATTTTAACCCTATTAATTCTCTCGCGAAACAATGTTAGAGAACCGTATCATTTATTTGTTGTATTATTTTCTTGCCCAGGGCGAATGCGCTTTTGTATCGGAAAATTCGATTTGAAAAACATAAAATTTGTGCTGAACCAGTGGCGACTCTTACATTCTACCGTAAAGAGAATTGCTACGGTTTTGGGGTGATGCAGACGACTTTTATGATCTTACATCGTACTGAAAAACTGTTTCAGAAAAATCCGCTGCTAGTAACAATACTCTGAACTTGAATCAACATTTAGCACACAATACAAGGTGTTACAATGTCATTGCTACAATCTATTATTTTAAAAAGAGGAATTATTATTTTAATAATACAGTTATATGCTAAATGTTGTTTGAAATATATGTCTGACTTCGCAGAACATTGTTTGAATCCATTTGGAAAATATTTTTTAGAAAAAAAATTGAATCTGTTTGAATTTTCTTAATACCTTCAAAATAGAGTAAAAGCTTTTTTTCTACATGTTCGTCTTTGTCAAAGGTGATGAGGGAACATCAAAAATATAAAACACATTTTTGAATGAACCTTAACTTTTGTGTTAATTTTATTTAATCTTATCATTTTTGTTTTGTTTTGGATAAATAGTAACTACTAGACATCGGAAACTTTCTGGCGATAAATGAACAGTAGTAATCTATATTATGCTATAAGCGGCAATACGCGTTGTAGTAGCAGAAATAGGTCAAGCCGTGTGCCGCTCTATGCTGACAATACACAATGCTACTGACTCCCAAAAACACATGTGCCGTACGCTCGACTAAACAAAGCATTAAACGGAATCACACAGCGCGTCAGGCCAAGAGGACAGGCATTAGGGTGCCGCTAGATACGTATGGAATAAATTGATCGATGCGAAGCTTCAAATCAGAGGCAGACATGTACATGAGAATGACACGCATAGTGGGATTATTAAAATGTGAAGTAGTTGATGCTGGGTCACCATTAGTAAAAAGCACAAACTTCGACATCATGAGAATAGTTCAATTCAACTTTCTTCGACGAATTAACATTTGTGTCTATAAAAACAGGAGTTATTTTCAACATTTACTTTAAGTAAATTGAATTAATTTATTTTACTTCTTTTTCTTCTCATCTTAACTGTTTTATTCTTGGTCCATTGGCTTCGACATTCTTGTCGTTGTTGACACGTTAGTCTTTACATTTTTTATTGTTGCTGACTTGTTGGCCTTTAAACACCCTTCAAAGTTTTAGAATTACTTTGGACAGTCCTAAGCCTTTTTAAACGGGAAGGAAAGCAATGGTGAGTTCATGAAATTAAGTCTTTAAATCCAGATTTCCAAAAACCGGTTGTTCAGAATGACATTTACCAAGTATACTTTTTTTTAGAAAAAACGTCGGAGAATAAGAAGGCACAAAACAGTTATGTCAATTTGTATGCATGTAAAGTACTGTAGGTGGCGCCCTCAAATAATTTACAGCAAATTCGAGACTTGATTTCAATTTTTCATGTCAGAAAAAACCCTAGGAAGTGATAGAATTTTGTCCAGGCCTCTTAGAGACACGTATTATAAAAACCATAATATATGAAAATGGCTTTCAATACGCCATAGAACTGAACTTGACTTACAGCTAAATTTTCTTCCGTAGACGTGTATACTAATCAACAAAGCTCAAATATATTTTTTTCTCAGTCCCATCAAAACGCGGAAATTTGAATACAATAAGAAGCGGATGATTCGTGAAACCAGCAGCGATATATCATTTCCCATTTTAGCACCTTAGCCTACTTTCGTGCCGTAAATTTCTCGCCCACTGTTCGTTTTTTTGTAGTGGCGTTATATCGTTTTAATATGCATTTTGTGGGTATAATTCGAATGGGAACCCATCGCACCGGCGTCCATGAATAATTCATCTCGTCGGCAAAATTGGACGGAAAAAGTTAATTCGAATTAATATTTATATTTTGCGGGACGCGTAACCAGACCAAGTAGACATTTAGAGCTTAAAGTAGACCACAAATTTATTTAGGTGGTTCTGGGAATACCGGAATTTGAAACAATTAGATGCGGGTTGCCTCATTTCAATAAACAAGAAAATTTTGCGTATTTCGAAGTTGTTAAAAGCTTACAAAAGTACTAATTTTGAAGTTTTTTAAAGGTTTTTGTAATAACAAAGCTTTCTAAAAACACTAACATGTTATTACTGTCTTTATTTGATTTGGTTAAAACACACACGCCTGTGAACAATGACAAGCCCATCACAATCGTAGGTCATTCAAATTTTACCATTGCTTTGAATGTAGCTTTCTATAAATTGATGATATACTGCCCCTTCCACACACTACTCTTTAATTCCTGTATTCATTTATGCAGTTAAAATATAAGTGGATGCAAAGAGATGTGCCATGTACTTGTCCCAATAAAGTAATTTCAACTTCTCAGTGACAGTCTTCAGAGAGCGGCAGCTTCCTGCTTCCTAGACCGATTGTAGGAAAAACTGTTTATCATCCTACAATGAAATCTTTCCTCCGAGATATGCCTCTGTTTCCCCAAGCAAAATATTTCATTACTCGGCAAGGCCGACAAACGGTCCACAAAGGCTGAAAAGTTCTTTTTCCAGAAAATCCTTTTAATTCCTCCTCCTTATTGATTAAAGATCAAAAGAATGCGCCGATAGAGGAATCCGATTCTCACAATTTTAAAATTTGCATAGTTCCCGGGGATCACATTCTTTATGATTATTACATATCTGACCGCCTCTCGCGAACGAAGGTACGGTTTAATTAATTTTAAGAAGTTCAGACAAAAATTCCGCTCGATGGCGTACAACTTAATAAGCCGGCTTCATAACAAACAGAGGCACGTGATCCTTGAGTTTGTTGAAGTGCGAAAAAATCTGTGAGGATAAAAGAACAACACTTGCGAGTATTATTTGCTTGTTGCTAAAGGTCCCAATGAAAAACATTAAATTGTCTTAATATTATACCACACCTTTTCCCTTTCGATCTCTCTTAATCTGGAAACGATTCATAAGTAAAGAAATCACACATAACAAATATATGTACCGGCCAAAGGATTATAAACATATATTCCATTGCACTTTCTCACTCTTACTTTGTTGCTGGATCTAAAGCTTTTACGGACGGAACCACTCCTCAGATAATGGTGGTTCTCTGAGACATTTCGTAGTGAACTCTGTAACTGATCGCATACAGTTTCGTCGTCTTTCACTGTCGGCATCTAAATTAACCCGACATAGCGCGAGCGCGAAGTCACTGGCGCATTTGCCTGCCTAGCGAGTTAGAAGCTGGAAGAAGTCGGCAGCCGCCAGCCACCGAGAAGAGTCCAGTTCATCACCCGCTCCCTGCGTCTATACGTCACAGTTGGAAGACTTGTGAAGACTGCTTCGCCGCCAATGTTTGCCGTGGAAACTTGGCTATCGAACTAAATCAAAAATATCCCAAGTGGTAAGATTCTTACAAGTCCCGTTTGTGAAAACTGCGCAGCCGCCACCATTCACAGTAGAAGCCTGGAAATTAGGCTGATGTGGAAAGTCAGTTCATTTCCATCCATCGCAGCGAGCAGTCCAATCCGCCAACACCAGGAAGATCGCCGAAGTAAGTCAATTCCGTACATATCCAATGCGCAAGTCTCCTCAGTTGATCGGAGACCTGACGAGGTAGTTCTACTGCAGAGTTAGTTCAGTTGCACCAATACAACCGTACAGGCCAAGGAGAGTAAAAGGTCTAGGTGATGTGTAACCGTAGCTTTGTAATAGTGTGTAGGACTGTATATAATAATAGATAACCTTAAAAACTATTTATCGAATGTGACTTTTATTTATGTTTGAAGTTTAACTCTTTCTCTCTAGACCCCTGGAAATACAGTGTATTTATTGTAGCTGTCCGAGTAGTGGTGTTTCATCACCGTAAACAGAAAATGGCGCCCGAGGCAACCGTCCGCCGTCGCTCAAGCGTCGTAGTGAAAGACGCACTTCGCCGACGAACAAAGTTATAACGTCACAATACACATATCAAAAGTAACATTTCTTGAAGTTATTTTTTCAATAAATTAAAATAACAGGCATTTTATTCTGACAGTATATAGATTTCCATGCAATGATGAAACTGCTTCGTGAATCTTTATATTATAGTTCATTGAAATAAATTATCATGCAACGTAAAGTTTTGCATGTTTGCTTACGTTTTACTCTTTACAAATCACGAAATCAAAAGGCCTATTTGCAGGACAAGTAATGGTCAATATATGGAACTATGGGAATATAATATCTTAAATGCACAAAATGTATAGGCTACGCAACAAATTTAAAATATACTTACGTTTTAAAATAACAAATGAAAATTCATGTAAAACTAAATTAATGAATGAAAATCTCATTAGTATGGAGTTGCTTAATATAAATTACACACATAAAAGGCAATTCAAATTCTATGCTACACTAGGTCAACGACTTATGACGTCGACTTAAAATTATGCTTACGATGTACACCATGACAAACTCACGAATGCGTTTCTTAATCAGAGGTGCATTACGGAGTGTTAAGTCCTGAGGCACCAGTACATTATTTAATACCATAGCTGCTAAATAGGTAAATGAACATCTAAAATACTCAGTTGACGCATTATTTGCAAATCATGTAAATTACGAAGCTGACGATCATGTACATCATATCGCCAAACCAACTTTTCATAAAGACAGTCAGGAGTTGTATTACGCAGTATATTATTCACAAAATCACAAAAATGAACATAGCGTCTTTCACTGAGTCTTAATTTACCAAACTGTCTAATAAAAGGAGTAACATGGTGAAGAAAGGGTATATATGTGACAAAACGCATGCACCAATTTTGAATTTTTTGCAGTTTAAATTTATCAGCATTTGTAAGTAAAGGACCATAAACATAATCACAGTAATTTAGATGAGACAAAACTAAGGATCCGGCCAATACTAATTTAATGTCAGAGCTCAATTAACGTTTTAAAGACGCTATTTGCTTAAAGGAGATGAACGCCTTCTTACATAATTCACTAACATGTTGTGAGAATTTCAGGTCATTTTCAAATAGAAGATCCAGATTTTGGGAAAACTACAGTTTTCCAAAGGATAATTGTCAATATAAACAGCAAAATCCCCCAACTGTCTAGTTTTTTTATAAGTACCGATAACCAGGTTTTTACATTTATTTGGGTTAAGCATTAGAGCATTTTTATCGCATAACTCCTTAATCCGATGCAAGTCAGAATTAATAAGATAAACAGCAGTTTGATTTTTTTCAATTTCGAAGCTGTACAAAATTTGTCTTATTTTACTTGTCAGTAATATCCCAGATACTTGACGCAATTAAAATAATATTTGCGTTGATTATTTTCTCGGTGTACGACAAATACAAGTTNTAGAAAAAGAGTTTGGCCAATAAGCAGCTAAAATCTATTGAGTCAAATGCTTTCGACATATCTAAAAGCGTGAGGCTTAAAACCCTAGAGAGTGTTCCATTAAACAAAATACTTTCTTAAAATCACAAGAAAATATCTGAAAACAGTCGTCGTCACGATTTTTCCATAGATGGAAAGGTGAAAAAGGTAAAGGTCTGTCTAGAATATTAAGTCCTTATGGAGTAATATGTTTAGTTGTGACTGTAGTACAGGGTGTATCATAATTAATAGCGAAAATACATGACACATGTAATTACATGATACGAGAAGAAAAAAAGTCTTAGTGAACATGAGTCCGCAAACGAGCCGTTTGGGAGATAATTTTGAATTTGTGCCGCCATTGTCTTATTTTACTTGTCAGTAATATCCAAGATACTTGACGCAATTAAAATAATATTTGCGTTGATTATTTTCTCGGTGTACGACAAATACAAGTTTCCGAAGGCATATATTAATGAAATCCGGTGGGTACATTTACAAGGAAGTCATATTCCATTCTGTTTATTGTGACTTGGAGTGTAAACGAAGGGCGAAAATTTATTTAAGACCCTTTTTTACCCAGTCAAATCCATCTTATTAGAAATTCACGAGGCAGTCGGAGACCCTCTAAGTCATTATCACTTTATATACTTAATACTTTTTTACACAAACATAAACATGGAACTCTCCTTTGCCGAGTCGCCGCCGGGGGGGCCGTTTACGATTTTTAAATGTATTCACCCTCTAGAGTTGACTTGCAGATTTATTCGGCAATCGGCTATCCGTTTAGTACGTTAAGTGCTCGGAATGCATAATTCTATACCCGATAAATGTGATCTCGGCAGGATTTCGAATTTCGGCGTAGGTTGAAGTTTTGTGATTTATAAGGATCTTTATAGGACTTGTTTTAAAAGGATAACGAGCCCGAAAAGTCGGATTGGAGTGGTTTCCGCGTAGCTCTCCGCAGATATTGTTCTTTACGTTATTTGGAGTGGCCCTCGGAGTATTAAAAACTTTTACGAGAAATATGACAAATGCAATAACGCCGCACGCGAGGCCTGGATGGGGAAAATCGTCTGTTAGTTGTACAGGGTATATCAGCGATACAGCTGAGTATTTCTTGAGTACAATGTATTCAAGTTTTTGTAAGTACTCGTCACGATACAATACATGTATTTCAGCAGTTTCAAAACAGTTTTAAACATATTTTTAATTAGTTTTTTTCTCTATGACCTTAAACTTCCAATACAACTTTGTGACGTCAGTTAACTCAGTTTTTGCTCCGCTTTCACCCCTTTACATTTTTAACACAAGTTCATGAACACCTTGTAGAGAATAGTAGAAGTTTTTAATAGGAATTGTTTTTACAAATGGTGGCGTAGCATCAAGTACTTCACATTTTAGTAACCCCTATCCCCGTCATTGTACAGGGTGGTTGATTTTCGATAGTTTTATAGGGTACAGCCAAAACGGTGATAAATACAAAAAATCTGATATCGATGTCCCTTCCTCTTTTTTCGAGTTTACTTCGCTGGTCCCAAAAGATCTTGGCTAACTTGATTCGTTTTAGATATACAGGTTTTTTTGAGAAATGGCCCATTTACATTAACCTCTCTATTTACGTTGTCATTCAATTTAGAAGAAAAAAGTGTGCACATTATATGTTATATTTTTTACTAGGAAGCCAGTGGCGCACTCAGACTTTTTACAAATCGCACAGTTTTTCCGATATTACATAAACATAGGTTTATGAAGCTATTCCCGCTGAATAGCTTTTTTTACCTTTTCAGCCACGTATAATAATAGATACTTTTTATTTGCCTAAATGAAGAAAAATGTAAAAAATGTATAGATATTTTTTCAGTTGCCCATGAGATTTATTTAATATTGGTCTCTTCGTTTTCTATTATTATTTTTATATTAAGAACTTAACTTAGACTAAAAAATTACAAGAAATAATAAATAAGATTATCCATTTATCTTTATTTAATAGGTTTTATTATAGGTACACTTATAACTGTTAAACATAAACTAAACAAAAATAACAACAAAAAATGAAAATGAGAGAAAGAACAATAAAACAAATATTACGTAACAAAGTCACAGCAAGTGCTCGAATTGTCGGCCATTTCAGTTGATACATAACTAGCAACGTTTGGCAATGGAGTGGGTCGCATAGTAAATGGATATTTGACACCCGCTGAATATAGTTTTCAAAATGTTCCCTTAGTTCCTCGGCATTATTAGTTCTATACTGATAAATTTTGTCTTTAAGATCCCCCCAAAAATAAAAGTCTATAGGGGTTAGGTCTGGTGACCTAGGCGGCCACCTGTTTGGCCCGTACGTATCGATCCAATTGTCCCCGAAATTATGATTTAATAATTCTCTAACTATGTGGGAATTATGTGGAGGCGCACCATCATGCTGAAAGAACATGTGATATCGTTGAGCTAGTGGCATATCGTCCAGCGGTTCAATAACATTTTCTTGTAAAATTCTCACATATCTCTGAGCGTTAAGGTTTTCATCGTACATTTCGTAAGCTAATACTCTATTGTGGAAGAGGGCTACCCATGCATGAAAACCAAACCGCCCTTGTTGAATTCTGGCTACAGTTTGGTGATGATTTACATCTGACCAATAACGCTCATTATGCCGGTTAAATATACCTTCGCTGCTTATAAAAGCCTCGTCGGTCCAAATAACATTTTGAAAAAAATTGGGGTATACATGAGTTTGCTGCAAAAACCATTGGCAGAAAATGACGCGTCTCTCTTCATCTCCTGGATCCAAATGGTGGACTTTCCTTATAGTATATGGTCGAAACTTTGTGTTTTTTTTTTAAATTTTCGATGCTTTGAATTTACCAGTTTCTATCGTTCTTTGAATTTCTCTGCTGGATACATTGGGATTTGCGACAAGAAAAGCTAAAGTATTGATTTCATCATTTTCTCTATTCTGTATATTATAAGATTTAGCTATCGGTTTTTGAAAATAACCAAACTCACACAACTTATCATAGAGTCAGCTAATTCTCTTTTCTGGCTGATGACGCTCTGGGTATCTCTCTAAATATAAGTTTAAAGCTGTGTCACTTTTTTTTCACTTTCAATGTAACACTCCAATATTTGAACTTTGTGAAGATTTTGGTACACCATTTTTATACTTTTCAAAATTAAAACCAAGTAATAGACGTTTAACAAGCTTTCAATCAGTCAAAAATAAACTAACTGTCAATATTAAACAACAAAAGACGAATAAATAAATAACATGGCCAACTGAAAAAATATCTATACATTTTTACATTTTTCTCCATTTAGGTAACTAAAAAGTATCTATTATTATATATGGCTGAAAAGGTAAAAAAATGCTATTCAACGGGATGGCCAAATACAGGGTGTTCTATTTAAAAAAAACAATGTTTACGTAATATCGGAAAAACTGTGTGATTTGTAAAAACAGCTGAGTACGCCACTGGCTCCCTAATAAAAAATAGAACAAATAATGTGCATAGAGAGGTTAATGTAAATGGGCCATTTTTCAAAAAAAAAACCTGTATATCTAAAACTAATCAAGTTAGCCAAGAACTTTTAGTACCAGCGAAGTAAACTCAAAAAAAGAGGACTGGACATCGATATCAGAATTTTTGTATATATCACCGTTTTGGATGTACCCTATAAAACTATCGAAAATCAACCACCCTGTACAATAACATGGACATGTCTGCCTCTAATCTGAAGTTTCGCATCGATCAATTTATTCGATACATATCTACCGGCACCCTGGTGCCTGCCCTGTGGATCTGGCGTGAAGAAAGTAAAAATTTATTTATTGTTTTATACAATAATAAACAAATTAAACAAATAAAACAAACTAAAGGTTTCAAAATTTAATTTCATGCGTAAAACATGAAGTGAATATAAAACTAATAAACTATCTTAGATTATTTAACACGCAATCAATTTTGGATGGATTATAATAAATATATGCACTTACCTATATTATCTCATTTAGAAAACATTTTTGTACGTTTTCAAAATATAGACAACTACTTTATTAGTCGTTAGCTGGGACGGTATTACATAGTTGAGGAGGCGCAGAAAGGATCATAACTTGATTCAAATTTAATTTCAACAATCCTCCCAAGTAGTAATCGTGTTTAGAGAAAGTTTGACGATCTATCTGAAGTATGCGCCTCACTTATTACGGTCATATTTCCTTCGGAGGATTAAGGACATTTCCCAGGATAACCCAAACATTCAAGAAGTTAATATCTGCCTTTCCCCATACAGAGTAGCCCACTAAAATGAGTCCTTCTGAATAACTTTGTGTAATATTTGGTCACGTATGAAATAGAAACATTCGCACAAGGATCTAACAAAATATTTGCAATGAAAATGAAATCTGTCAGAAGTAGTTAAAAGTTAATTGTCTAGCGTTGTTATATTGGTGAGTGGGCAAGCTAGAGTGTAGGTAAAATGGTGATAGTTATAAAATTGCTAGCAAATGTGTATAATTATTCTTAATTTACAGGGCGATTCACAAAGCGTGACCAAAAATGAAACCTCGTAATCTTTGGTCAATTTTAAGGGGAGTCTTTCCTATTAAGTTTTATCTACAGATATAACTTCAAAAAATATTTTTAAATTTTTTAAATAATTTAAAAACTAGTAAATGAAATAATTTGAAATTGGGCACACGATTTTATGTAAATATTGTCTAAATTCTGAGGGCTTTTCCTGAAATTTTTCAATACATTTTGCTTTATATTCTTTCTCATGCTTTATACTTATTAATTTTAAACTTTCTGTATTTTAATTTTGTGAATTTGGTTTCTACCGCTTGTCGTTTCACATTTCCTCAATTTTCTATTACAATTTCCTTTTTCTGCACCTATTCTTTCATTCAACTTTTATTTTTTATGCTAAGAGATCAACCACACATGACACTACCATACATAACACTACACTCTACCACACACTATACCAGTCACTATACTACACTGTCCACACATTATACGTCACTGTACCACACACTAAACCACACACTGCACTACAGTACACTACCACACATGACAGTCTACCATACATAACGCTGCCATATATAACACTACACTCTACCATACACTATCAAACACTGCACTACACTACACTACCACACATGACACTCTACCATACATAACACTACACTACACTCTACCACACTGCCCTACACTGCACTACCACACATGACACTCTACCATACATAACACTACACTACCACTCACTATACCACACACTGCACTACACTACCCTACCACACACGGCACTCTACCATACATAACGCTACCATAAATAACACTGCACTGCACTCTACTACACACTATACCCACACTGCACTACAGTACGCTACCACACATGACACTGTACCATACATAACACTAAACTACACTCTACCATGCATAACACTACACTACTCTCTACCACACACTATACCACATATTGCACTACACTACACTACCATACATAACACTACACTACACTCTACCACACACTATACCCACACTGCACTACACTACACTACCACACATGACACTCTACCATACTTAACATTACACTACTCTCTACCACATACTATACCACACACTACACTACCATTAACTATACTACACTTAACCCTATATGACACTGTATTCCTTCTCCTTCGTTCATGTTTCCAAAATGAACCAATTATTCCTCGTCGAGCAGCTCTCGCCTCTCTAGGCTAATGACGACGGCAGTTAAATATTCCCACCCTGTACATTCTGACACACTTTTTCGATGGCATTATCCCCTAAACCAGATCATCCCTCTGTTCGTGGGCGCTACAAGTTTTACGCCCTGGCGCGTCGAGAAACATGAATGTTTTATATTCACCGTGTGGCTGACAACAGCCAGGATGTGGGGAACGAAAATACTTCCTTAACGACTTTCTTTGAAAGCTGACATTGAACAGTTAGGGGGCCATCAGCTGAAATACGCGCCTCGCATGGAACGGAGTGGTAATGTAGCTAGCGCCGGCATCGATTTTGTTATAATGTAAATAAAGCGGGGGAGACATAATCATAAATGAATTTTGTTTTGAGACTAATATGATTATACGATTTTGAAGAGCACCTCTACTTGATTCTTACTTGTTCGTAAATGCGAATTCCGTTAGTAAGACTTCTAAGGCTTCTGATGCAAAAGCTAAACGGCGTATTAATGCATTTTTATGAATATACGGGGTAATTATAGATATCCGTTCCTGGTTATTGAACTGGAAGGTACCAGGGGTCGATGTTCGATCCCATTCCTTGATGGGTGTGCAGAGGTCTTGTAACGAAGTCCGCCTTAATCATTGCGGTTTCCCTGTTTGAATTTCGCACTTTTCGGCGTTTTTATTTTCCAAAATCCGAACTTGAAAACTTAAAACGTATAAAAAAGGAACCAACATATAAAAATTTTGAAATAAATAGGAATATTTAATTGTAATATAGAAAAATCGGACATAAAAGGGGTGTGAATCACAGTAAAGGTTAAAATGAAGGATATTTTTGTATGTAAAATAAGGTTGTAGTAGTATAACTTTTAAATCGTTCTATGAAATGTCTCAACTGTCAAAATTATGATCAAAACTAAATTTATACATTAGTGGATAAAATGCACTCATGCATCTTAAAAAAGGATAATAAAGAACCAATTAGTAACGTCAGGTATCAGATAAATGTACAGGCAAAAGCAAATTTGGAATAATTTCAGAATTTTGACAATTTATCAACGATTGTAAAGAAATAAATCTTGTACAAAATTAAAATATAGCATACCTAGCTAAAATTTTCAAAATTAAGTAAAATTTGGTTAGAGTTTGAAAGTTAACCTAGAAAGAAGATATTGGTATCAAAAAATACAGAAAATGTAAAGAATCTAAATATGTAAAGATCATGCAGATTAAAACATGCAGAAACTCAGTATTTTGAAAATAAAAAATTCTCAAAAGTTTAGTTAACATTTCCATGGTAACACTTCATTTGTTTTCAGTTCAATAAAAGCAAAAATCGAGCTCAACGTAGCTAGTCTCTCATAAATTTCCAAAGCAGTAACATTGTCAGTTTAGTACCTAAAATAACAGTTGACTATCAATTAAAATCAATAAGTTTGTGGAAATTACCTATCCAGCCATCTGAAACGAGAAACGTCAGTCACAGCATGTCAAACGTCAGAATCACAGTGTCTATACAAGGTTGAAATCCCGAAAAGTTTGTAATCATTACTATCAGTAGACATAAAGTTCAACACTAAAATCTGAACAGGTTAAAATGTAGTAAAATAATATAAATAAAGTGGAGAAATCAAAAAGTGTAGTGCAGTGGCAGCTGGTAACATCATAGTGGATTGCAGTCAGAACGAGCTTCTGGACGTCAACACGGAATTATCTACGACCTATATCAGCAGACGGATCCATCGCATTTCCAGAGTTGGGGAAGAAACCAACATAACGACCAAACGCATTGTGAGTTGCATACAGACAAAATTTGGCCAAATTGCACTTTTAAACATTAAATTCAGATAGTAAATACATAAATTTAAAAATTTAATCGTATATGCATATAACAAAAAACTAAATTTTCATTTTATCAAATTTTGACTTGTCGACAGTATAACATCATTTCATAACATTGAAACCTTAGATTAAGAGGGGGAATTCTAAGTAATTGTTTTATTTAATCTATGGATAAAATGTTGTCACTTATAACATTACAGTTACATACAAAAAATCGTAATATATCCGTACTTGTAAAATTTTAAAAAATATTTTTCATTTTATATTACTTTAAGCAAATTAAACTAAATAAAATTACAAGAAACCACACCTGAAGATGAGTCAGCTCTACTCTCAGTAAAAACAAATTCGAATTCAAGTTCAAATATTAAAATAAATTCATCAAATTGGCGCCCAACTAATAATTAACAATAATTAAAACATTAAAACATCAAAAATAAATGATTCATTAACATGATATTTAAATATAAAAAAGCATATTAAAAGTTTCTCGGCCGACAGCATCTGCATCTGACGGTGTCGTCTGCTGCGGCTCCAGTGTTGACGGGAGACTGAGAGCTTCTTTAAGAACTTTGGTGGAAATTTTCGAAACAGTCAAAAATGTTATATTCCGCGCTTTCTGCTTCTCATGGAGGGTAATTTGGGTCTCCTCACACCCGGGTCTTTAGTTTGATCGCGATTGGCTCTGCGTAAAGCTGAAGATCGTGTCTAAGAGGTTAGATATTTTTTGCATACCTACATTTTTAGTATTAAGGTAGATTATTTGATTCCATTTGATAAGATTTATAGGAATATTTTTTAAATTTATTTGAATTAGCTCAACATATTTAAAGTAAAAAATACAAATTTTACTGAAAGTTGTAAAAACTTCAAACCGAGTCATATCTACTGGTGCAGGATAATATTTCACGAGTTCTCCTATTACTGACTTAATTTTATTACAGATCAGCCCAACTATGGATTCTTTCATATTCCGAATTAGTCATAAAATTTATCAGATTTAGTAAACGTGTTGGAAAATTAAATTGAATTCCTCTTATGTAATTGAACTGATATTATTTTTATTTCCCTAACGATTTTCTTTTATATTGAGTGAGAAATATACAGGGTGAGTCAACGCTGTGGCAAAGTTGATTTGTCGCTAAAATAAGGCATGTGGAATGTGACGCTAATTGAGGCAAAATATTTCAAAACAGGTTCGGGTGGGGCGGGGGCTAGAAATGCTCATTTTAAAAATAATTTGACTTATACAGGGTGATTCGTTATCTTTCATTAGTAAACATTGATGGTTGATTTTTGTTTACCAAAATTATAAAGAAAGGTCTGTCAATACAGAATAAAGTTGAAACGTACAAAATTGCAACTGACTGTCGTAAAGAGTAACGAAATTATTAATATTTTTTTAAATTGTAACTTTGACACCCTATATCTCGATTAACAGCTTGGTCTACTTTTTGTAACAGTTTGTATGTACATTCCGAGTGTCCCATTTTAAAAAATACACATGAATATCTCTTAAGTTAAGGACTTACTGAAAAAATTTTTCAAATAAAAGTTGTAGTGGGACATCTAATGGTGACCTTGATCATGACCTTGCCCATGACTTTTAAGGTCATTTCAATGTCAAGTAAATTTTTTTAAATGGAAATACGTATTTTTGACACCAGAAATGAAAAGAGCAGAAAATTTTACATCCGACTATGACCTTCAAGGGCATTTGAAGGTCATTTGAGGGTCATTTTAGTTTTTGTTGCAAAATTCACTTGCGTCTTGCCGAATAGTGTACTTGGGGGTTTTCGAGGGCGCTGATCGCGAATATGAAGTCAGACTTTGAAAATATTGAATATGGCCGACCAATTTTTTGTAAACACTTTTAATATACATATGGATTAACACTTTGAAAATGTTTCAACTACGTTAAAACTCAAGGTCGAGCCGAGTATTCGACATATTGGATCCGCCATATCGGATTTAACTATTACTAAATTCTGAGCTAGTCTGAGTTCAAAAATATTTGAATAAAAAATGCATGCCGCAAAGGGTTAAAATTATGGCGGGCCCCACATAGGAGAAAAATATGAACAAGATTAAAGTTTTGCCTGCAAAATACTAGAATGACCTTCAATTTACTTTTGAAACTTAAGGTCATGATCAAGGTTATATCCGGAAGCAAAATTATCCGTACTTTCTATTTTGGTCTGAAAGATATCGGTTTCTATTTGAAAAATTAACTTAACCTTGAAATGACCGTGAAGGTCAAGGTCAAGGTCAATGTCCTAGATGTACGTCAAAAGTAAAATTTTGCAACAAAAACTAAAATGACCTTCAAATGACCGTTAATGTCATGGTCAAGGTCATAATCGGATGTAAAATTGTCTGCTCTTTTCATTTTTGCTGTCAAAAATATGTTTCCATTTGAAAAAATCAACTTGACATTGAAATGACCTTGAATGTCATGGTCAAAGTCACCCTAAAATTCACGTGTATTTTTTAAAATGGGACACCCGGTATAAGAGTTAAAGTAATCTGACTTTAAATTTTTTCACCCTTTTGTAAGGTCCGTACAGTTAAAATCGAGATATTTCTAACTTTTAAGGAAGCAACGACTTAATTGACATTTAGATGAGGCTCATTTTTCAAATAGCCCTCGAAAAGTATTCGGCATATTTCGAATACGCCCTCCACGCCCATAATACGGTAATTAAAAGCTTGACTTGACAAACGCAAAATGCTACATTTTTCTTTCCCTCGCAACAGTCAAAGACTTCACTTATTAACAACAGTCCCCTAAGCAGAGAAAGAACAATTCCAACATCACACTGACGTCCAAAATAATGCCAGGAATGAATAATGACTGTTGCTTTTACAAATATTCAGGGGGCCACCGTCCTACACTGAAAGAACAATTTGCTTGATATGAGAGCGTAAAATAATGTAAGCTATGAGACTGAAATAGGTGAAATAATGGAAATTTTGTTGTGGGTGATACGCGTATATTATGTAAATTGTTCAAAAAAAAATTAGTAACTAGTATTTGAAATTTTATTTTGGTCACTAGAAATAATTCACAGTTTACTATGAAATTATGTAATATGGCGAAATAAAAAAAGCATGTGTTTGTGAGTAACTTATACTAGTTTTTTTATCTTCAAACAACTTTAATGGTAATAGACGCTTCAGATAAATGTTCCAGCAATAAGTCGAGACAGAACGTTGGGCGCCACAAAATTGTGAGGTAGGGGTTCAGATATCCTAACCATCAATGGTTTGTCAGTAACTTATACTAGTTTTTTTTATCTTCAAACAACTTTAATGGTAATAGACGTAATGACAAGACAAAGTATTATTTTATGTCAAAACTGTCAAACGAACAACATCGCCATCTTCTCTGTGTTGGGTATTTCTTACAATGAGCTAATTTCGTTTAAGCCATTTAAACGCATATCACTGTTGGTTTCTGCTTCAAACTTCGTTTTACACAAGGATATATCAATATTTTGTAATTGTTTTATTTCACTGAATTTGTTTTTTTTTACTATTTAAATATCTGTCACTACTGAAGTGAGGTTTGAGTAATAATGAATGGACCAAATATGTTCTTGCATCGTTGTACAAAAACAAAATCGGAGTTTTAATGGTAAATATGGCTTATTTGATGAAATAGCTGATTCAAAACATATCTTCCTAAAATGAGATAGAAGGTGAGAATATCAATATACAGAAGACCGGTTACAGAGGGTGGCACAAGTGAAAATTTGCTGAATTGTCCAAGATGGTATAAAAGAATGGAATAAAAGTCATCTGATGCGTGAATGCAAGATAAAGGGCTATCGGAAGACGTCAAACGCAGAAAATTCCTAGATATTTACATAACAAAATGGACTTCAAAAATTTGCATACTTATTGTTTTTGTTAAATAAAGAATATTGGCATAATGTTAGAAATGTAGAGGTAGAGGAAAAATTCCCAACCAAATTGCGAGAACGTCTTATTTGCTTTGATAATTTATATCTGAATTTTTGCATTTTACAAAATCAAGCACACTGCTAACGATTTATCGGCATATTTCAAGAAGTCAATAGATAAATAGACCAATCGTCAGCAGTCAAGAATATTGTTTTTACAGAATTTATAAAAATGGTTATTAATTTTATAAAATCCATACAAACTCTTAACTTACTAAATACAAAATTAACATATGTCAAAATTATCTTCGACATCTTCATTGATGTCAAGGTCTTGGTCGCTATCGTATTCAATGTCATCAATCAGCTAAATTTGATGAAATTAATAAATCAGATACATTTATAATCATTAATATCGAATTCAAAATTACTTTCTGAACTTTAATTATCAAGGATAACCTCTTCAACAAATCGTGTAGTTCCCCAAATCATTCGAATTCATACATTCATTTAATATCTATCTCGAATTTTCTGGTTCAAATTGAATTGGATCTGATGGAGCATTTTTCC
Organism: Anoplophora glabripennis; assembly: GCF_000390285.2. Lineage (NCBI taxonomy): Eukaryota > Metazoa > Arthropoda > Insecta > Coleoptera > Cerambycidae > Anoplophora > Anoplophora glabripennis. Next base: position 553,308 of record NW_019416396.1, on the reverse strand, counting down.
ATATATCTCATTTCTCATAATAAATTTAAAATCGTAAAATGATTAAAAGAACAAATTTCTGATTATTATAACAAGTCTCCTGTGTTGAGAAGATGGAGGTTGTTGGTTAATTCTATGCTCTTGATTTTTTAAAATCCAATAATGATTTTGGTTATCCATTCTATTTGGAAGAAATAAATAATATTAGTGCTATTCCCTTAATGTGTTCCGTTGCATAAAACGTGTTAAAAAAAAGGTTAAACCATAATATTTTGTCCATCTACCCCTTCAATTTAAAAAAAGACAAAACACTCAAAACTTTCAAATATAATAATAAAAAAACTGTCCGTTCCTTTTTTTTTGGATTTGGATAAAGTAGGTACTGATAAATAACGAAATGCCATCATAAAATCTAAACAGCTCCACATAATTTATCACTGAGACTATGAGTCGTATGACGTATAGGTAGTATGTAAAAACAAGTTTTTCAAAGAAACGCTTTGGAAATATTTCCAAGAAATTAATATTTCTATCAAAATGTATAAATGGTTCAATGCCACTATTTTTGTGAGTTCGATATACCCTTGAAGTTAGTTTCACCCTGTATATAAAAAATGCAATTATACTGATACGATACAAAAAATAAATAAAAACAATCAAGCTGCAATAAAAAGAAATTATAAAAAAAATGTAACAAAATTAGTAAACATGGAAAATATACGTAAAAGATAGACAACATAGATAAAAGCTTGTAAATTTTTTTTACAATAATAATAAAAATCGCGATAACTCAGCCTAGAATAAAAAATGAGACTGGAATAAGTGTGTGGTTGTTTTTTTATACTTAAACAGCCACATGTGGGGAGTTTTAAAAATGTATCTTCTGTGGCACACCGATGAGAACTAATGGGTTCCAAATCAGTATATGTTTGGTGGTTCGACTGGCGATTGATCCTAACTGTTAACTAGATGTACCGGGTATAATTGCTGGTCGGGGTATTAGTTCACAGAGTAGTTTCCCGCAATATACTCAATTTAAAAATTGTTTCGCCTAGCAGCGACACATATCTTGACAATCCATACATCATTGTTATTATTATTACATCTCACCTATACTCAGTTGGTGTCTGTATCTAAGCCACCAACATTAACTGGATCATTCGTTGATTGTTCTACCTATGGCATACTAATGAGAACTAATAATTTCGAAACCGGTACATATCTGGCAGGTTTGGCTGACCCTGTTTACTAGATGTTACGGGTGTAATTTAATGTTGATCGGGATATTAGTACGCAGAGCAGTTGTTCCTGTAACATCATTAGCTCCTTTGAGCTAACATTGTTTCATACAATTAAAAACTTCTCTGCGTGTGGTCCGGTGAATAATTCTCCTCGTTTCTATGGAACGCTCCGGCTTCGCTGCAAGGTCCATAATGGATTGTCAAAATCACGAAACAAAAGCCGTGAGAGCCTAATTAATGTCGATCTCATTATTGCCACGGTAATACATAACTGGTGTTTAGCGTTTTCTGCATTAAGGGGGCGGCGAGTGGCGGCCTCCCTACGGTTACGATTCATTAGTTTGTGGAAATACAATGGAATTCTGTCGATACAATCGCAGCAGACTTTAAACCAGTGAGCAAACGATTTATTAGAACCCGGCAATATTCTACATGAAAGTAAGTCAAAAGACCACCAACTCAGCCCGAGGTCGTTAGTTCCTTTTAACTAATGATTTTGTTAGAAGCAACTACCCTGCGGACTAAGGCTCCGCCCAGTATCGAATTACATCTCCAGTATCTGGTAAGTAGCTAAGAAAATTCGCTAGGAGATTAACCAGACATTGATTGTAAAAAATTCACTCAAATTCATTCAAATTTACTCAATAATGTATCAATTTCTGTCCACATCCGATTGAGCGAAAGTTTCACTGTATTAGTATGAGTACAACTAACATTTTGTGAGTAAAACTATTGCAACAGAAGTGAGTGAAATTTACTCAAATCCAAGTTTCTGCTAACTCTCAAGTGAGTGACTTTTGACTCTATTCTGAGTCTGTAAAACCAATTTAGAGTTGACTTTTTCACTAATATGATTTAAATTTAACTATTATTGAGTCATTTTATACTATGAAAATTTCTAATGGAGGTAGCTGCTTCCATTTAATTAATATCTGGAGTGGTTTTGCACAACTTTATATTCTCTTTAAATTTTAATTTAAATATCATTGTATTAAAGTCATGAATTATTAAGATGCCACAGTATTTCTATACAGATCTGTTTTGGAGACAATATTTTAGGTCTGGATTAAAGGAATTGGTTAACTGATCGGACAAATAGATTGCCATAACCTATATTGTACGTTGCAGATACGTGTATTGTTTGCCAATGTCACTAGATTTTTAATAATTGCCATTAATACATTTACGGAATATCGAAGCCTTCTTACGATTTGAGAAACTCTCGACTTATCAGATTTTTATTGACACTTGTATTAGCATTAGGCAAATTATGTTTAGGAAAGTAAAACAACAACATAATAAATAATAAATTCGCATAGTAATATGTTCAAATGTATTATACAGTACGCCCCTAAAGTATGGAATAAATTCAGTAAAAACGAAATAAATTTTTTTTGGGAAAAATCCTCGAACAGGTCGATTTTTAATTTAAAAAATACATATTCTAGCATAAAAGGCGACATTCAACCGTAATTTGTTTTAGAGTAATGACGTCATCGACATTTTTTTTAAATAGCAACCCCCTATTTTTTTTCTTGATTCTGAAAGACCGTTTCATTATCGATCCGACAGTATTAAAATGTTGCCATCTTACATAGGAAAGCTTTTGTGTAAATGTTAAAATAAAGCAAAAACGTTATCAAATTTAGTTTTTCGAAATGCCTGAAGTTTTTTATCGAACGTAGGTGTAAATCTTTACAAAGTGTCACTGTCATACCGACTTTTTATAAGTATTGTAAGTGATATAAAAATTGTTGAATTTAAAGTATTACTTTTAAAAACTTTCCTATGTAAGATAGCAATATTTTAATACTGTCGGATCGACAATAAAACGATCTTTCAGAATCAAGAAAAAAATAGGGGGTTGCTATTTAAAAAAAATTTCGATGGCGTCATTACTCGAAAAAAAATGACGGTTGAAAATCGCCTTTTATGCTAAAATATGTATTTTTTTAATTAAAAATCGACCTGTTCGAGAATTTTTCCCAAAAAAATTTTGTTTTGTTTTTATTGAATTTATGCCATACTTTAGGCGCGTACTGTATAGTAATAAGTAAATAAATTTTACTTGAGAAAGGTAACAGTTACGAAAAACTTTCAAGGTTAATTTTTTGTACCAAATTAAACGTAGAATCCAAAAAATATTGTTTTTTTTTAATTTAAAGCCATTGGCGTACTAATATTTTTTTACTAAATCAATAGAGACTCCTATTTTCTCCGCCACTGGTAAAGTAAAAAAGTGGAAACATTCTCCAAAGGTTACACGTACACTGCCAAATTATTTATAAAAATCTTATTCATCTCTTACAGAAAAATTCGAAAAATAATTTTTTTTTCGGGAAACTTCAACGTGCTGTATCTCAAAAAAATAAACATTTGTCGGGTATAGTCTATTTAGCAAACTAACATTATTTTTTGATGATGTATTGGTTCTTAAAATTTGATAAACAAAAATGTGGACCACCCTGTATACTATAAAAAAGTAGATTTGAGACATTATTTTTACAATATCTATAAGTTCACCACTTGCAGAACATCCTGTATAGTGTCTAATTAATTTCAACACTGTATATCCTAATTAATCATTTATGAGTGATTTATTTTTGCACTCAATATTGTTAATTAAAAACCAAGTTTGAGTAAAAAATGACTCGATAATAATTAAATTTAAACCATATTAGAGAAAATCCAACTCTAAATTGATTTTATATAGTCAGAATAGTCAAAAGTCACTCAATTGATAGTTAGCAGTAACTCGGATTTGAGTAAAACGCACTCATTCCTGATGCAATAGTTTTACTCAATTGTACTCTTACTAATAGAGTGAAAATTTCACTCAATCTGGTGTGGACAGAAATTGGTACATTATTGAGTAAAATTGAGTGAAGTTTGAGTGAATTTTTTTACAGTGTAGGTAACAATTTATTTATTCGTTAATTTAACCAAATATTAATCGATATTTAATATATTATTGTTAATGCATTTAAAAATAATTTTCACCAAAATAAACGAATTAACGGACACTTGTCCAGCACTACACGGCGTACACCACGCCACGAGATGACCTAATGAGGACGATGGGAAAAGACAAAGGCAACGCACGATAACCATAGAATGGGATGGGGTCGCTCAATAATGAGGACATTTACCCCGATTCAGCTACAAGTGCACCAAATACGAGTTTATCTGCAGAATTTATTTAACGGATTTTTGAGGGAAAGTATTCAGTTTTAGTTCAAATGTTATCACAAATGAGTAAAATGAAGTGAGTGAAAATAATTTCACTCAATCGATTCACTCACACCGAGTTTTTTACAGTGTATAATGGTGGTAATTAAAGTTGAAAATTGAAAACTGAACATTTGAAGTGTTTCCAGTCTACTGTTATTGCTTCAACGATAAGGTGTTGCACCACATTTTAGTTTCGTGTCCAGAATAATTAGATGTTGGACTTGATTCACACTTGACAGTTTACTGAAACTTAAGTCTAGTTATTTAACAACCAGATTTATGGACATTTAAAGAACTTCTACGTACTGTTTAAAACAGGTCCCACGTTGGTCGCCAAAATTTTATGTGTAGAAAAATATTTGTATGAATAAAAATTTATATTAATTAAAAATATTCTGAATTCAAATCTAATAAATAAGTCAATGTCTGTATTATTACACAGCTTTGTAGCAAAGGCAAATAATACATTTTTCGGTGTACTTCCATATAATTTTACAACAATTTAGTTGGTACTGTTTTTTGCTAGTTAGGAGCTCGGCGTGATATTTGAATACTTCAGTAACAGTCACAAATAAAGACACAAAATAAATAATTGGAAAAATAACAACTTTAAAAAATTCCGTTATTTTTATTGGCAGACACGTTTCCAATAGATATGTACTTTAATATAAAAGAAATCGTTTTTTTGAAGAAGCGGATGCTATGGAGGGTCCTACATTTTATTTATTCTTGGAATATTTGGCTTTTTGCGTCAATACCAGTATGACAAGGAAAAAATCGAAATATTTACTAAGCAAATAAGATGGTATCTTATATTTACACTGTCTGAAAAGTGTAAAATTGGTTATTCGTATTCTTTGTCCAAAACAAAAACAGATGCGTTGTTACGAACATGTTTTGTTTTGTTTTTAAATGAGATTATGGGTTAAATACCTGACATATAATGACGATAATACTAATAAGAAAATAAACTCCTTTTATATAATCATAGTTATACAGACTTACATAAATAAGAAAATCTGTAACTGCTTCTAATTTTGAACTATTATGTATTTATTTACTTTTTGTTTCTTCCATTGTATGAAGAGTAAAAATAATACACTAGTTACCTATAAAATATTTACTGTGCTTGTTAGGCTACAAAACACACTATATAGGCCAGGAAATATAGAGTTGGACCCGACTTTTTGTTTCGGCAAGCTGAATATATCACTATAGATGCTAAATATTATGTACAATAACATATTAGTTTCCACAGTCATAAAAATGGTGGTTAATTGTATAATTTTTACGTAAATTCACGTTTTTCGCTTATAACTTTTTTCCGTTCATTTCCACGAGAAAACAGTAAAGTACTTTTTTTCGTCTTCAAAAGACCAAAAAAACTAGCACTCGAGCGTCAAAATATATTGATTAGATCAAAAGTTATAAACAGAAGAAGTTTATTTATGACTTTTGAATTGAACATTTATAAACTGCGTTATTATTACCAGAACGTTTTGGCATCGCATCCTCTCATTCCTTATCACTGTTTAATAACTCACACGAAATCTGGAATCGGTAAGTTCAATAGTTTACAAGTTATGGCCTTATAGACAAATTAACTAATTATTAGTCTGGACGATCCCGAGGATCTTCCACAATCGCACTGATTTTTTTCATAATAATACATTGAAATCTATCTTTTTTTTTTAATTTCAAATTTGCAACCTGGAATTTTTTTAAATTTTTTAGCCTTAGTTGCAAAATGAAATATACGACGCATGAGCGTGATATAGTTATTTATTATCACGTTGACTGCGGTACATACCTCGGGGGGTATGTACTCATTATAACAATTATGCCAATCTCAATAATCACATTTTTACTGTATCTTATGGAAGTTGCAGAATCTAGTTTTTAGAAATAACGATTTTTCTATTATTTTCTTTTCAAAACTCTTTGCGAATGAAAACGTTAGTATCCTAGGATATATAGTTACAGATACATGCAAGTTTATAGCAATAATTGTGTTATTTTTAATTTTATAGTGTCAAATGTAAAAAAAATTACATATCCCCAGGGATATGTATCGCACACAGAAGAAGTTTTGTTACATATGTAGATATGTAACATACATATGTTAGATATGTATCGCAGTCACGGACAAAGTACATTGAGATTATCTCGCAGTCAACGTGTTATTATATATTCGGAAAAATTATGAAAAGAGCTTTAAGTTTAAAAGAACGCCAAGATTCATTGAAAAACAACGGAGTTACAGACTGCCAAATATATTATTTTCAAGCGAATTTCGCTTATTTAACGGCAGGACTATGAATATTATCGTCATTTTCTTCGGGCTCGCTGTCGTTCGCTTCCCCCACCCTTCCGCCGCGCCACGGCTCGCTGAAATTCAAGCGACCCACTGACTTTGACAATATTTCTTAGGCACTTAACATACTTCTACAAATGAAATATTTTTACCTCGGGAAGTACTCGGGTTGCCGGTTATGACAGTATTTTTTTCGCCGCTACCAACCTAATTTGTTTAACAATAGGCCGTCTACTTTGACAGTCTGTAACTCCGTTGTTTTTCAACGAATCTTGACGATTTTTTTTTTTAACTTAAAGCTCTTGTCATGAGCTTGCCGAATAATGTATAACTACATTGTACATAATATTTATCATCTATAGTGATAAATTAAGCTTGCCGAAATAAAAAGTCGCGAATTGGTAATTTCCCAGCTTATTTTCCTGGCCTAATAGCGAGAATAGAAGAAATTAATGTCACAAATTCTTTATAATGAATAAGTAAGTTAACATTTTAGATATTTATTTACTTCTTCGTCTGATATCCGAAAATTGCTTTCTTATTTGTCTGGTGATTGTTCTTTGTATTGAAATTCAACATTCCATTGTTTTGAATAGTTCAATAGCACTCCAAAATTTGCATTGGACAAATTTTATTGAGCCATGAAATGCGCAAATCAAAAAGGGAGCCCACTTGATGTAGAATAAGATGTAAATGCAGGCGGCAGTAACCTATAGCATCGCACAGGATGTTTATAAACTGGGATAGGATTTTTTATGGTATGTACATTAACAATAAACATTTTCAATAGTCAACACCGTTTAAACTACAATAGTGTTTAAAATTAATAATAATCAACGTTATTAAAACTTATTGACAACTTCTGGTGTCACTCCCTATATAAAAAGAGGTGAATCGTTATGGTCGTAGATAGCGGGGCTTTATCGCTCCATTTTTTTGTAGTAAACCCAACAATTGTTAGTTCAAGTTTAGGTTTTTATTCTACTTCAACATTTTCATCAGCTACTACGAACTATCGATGAAGTCAGCAGTTCCAAAAATGTTTCATCCTATCATTGTGGTTGGTCGAAAACCCCCAAGAAATGAAGCATCAGATGAAAATTAATAACCAGAAGTAGTATTAAAATGGATTTTCTCATTATATTTACGCCACTTTCTCGTCTTGTATGTTTTTCTGTTATCTTTTTCCATTGTGTCGCATTAAATCACCCCGTTATCATTATTACACGTTTTCGGCGTCCCAATATTTCTTACGTAGGCGACGAACACGCGTCTTACCCTCTGCAGATAAGCCGTAGTATATACAGAACCGCATTTCCCGTAAACCGAAGACCTAGGGCAGGCCCTACGACCGACGGCAGGGCATACAAAGCAGCCCGCGAAGGGCACACGCCACGGCGCACTCGTCGGGGCCCGCGCGGTCCTACGGCGCCGCGGCGGAGGCGGCGACGGCAGTGGCTCAGGTGACGACGCACCGAGCGGACCTACGACACACCGACCGACAGACGTACAATGATTTCGGAGCCGCAGGCTACCCGCTACGCAGCCCGTGCATCCGAAGCGAACCAAGGCTCGGGAAGCGCTCTGGAAAGTTTTCCAGGAATCCAGGATTAGGTTTGGAGTGGCGCGGATTGTGTTTTGTGGTGACAGGGATATAGTGTTCGGGAGACGTGTTGTGACAGGGGAACTTAAGTGCAGCAGGACAGGAACCGCTGGCAATCGCGGTGTGATTTGAAAGGGTTCGCTGGTACTTGTGCCGTAAAGTTTGATTGTGACGGGAAGTGAAGGAAAATATGTTTTATGCGAGTTAAATAAATGTTAAAAGTAACTTTACTGCGGACTAACTTTACTACACCGTTATATTAACATGATGAATAGAACTCTGTTAGCAGTTGTGACTTAGGAATCGACTTTATCAACTCTTAGCGTACTTTTAAAAGGTATACTTTTAATAGAACTAAATATGAAACAAATGTCGGTATAAATTTCTTTGGAAGTAGGTAATAGGGATAGTACCTAACCTAAATGTGTTACAGGCAGTACAAAACATATCAACACAAACACAGTAACTATCACAAGTACAGCAAATATCAGAAAACAATACAATGAAGTTTAAAGTCATTTTATATGAAAATATTCGTCAAGTCTGTACAGGGTGATTGATTTTCGATAGTTTTATAGGGTACAGTCAAAACGGTGATAGATACAAAAAATTTGATATCGATGTCCCGTCCTCTTTTTTTTAATTTACTTCGCTGGTACCAAAAGATCTTGGCTAATTTGATTAGTTTTAGATATACAGAGTTTTTTTGAAAAATGGCCCTTAGGTGAACTAGATGTAATAGTCATCAATTTGTTTAGAAAGTACATAAAATGTATCAATCTATCTCGTATTAATAGTACGAAGACCCTTATTCAAAATGAGATTTGTTACAAAATTTCATAACTTAATTGAGATGGAAAAGTTAAAATCTTCTGCAGGGTGTCCCATTAAAGTCGTCGAGATACGATATTAGGGAAAATATAGGCCCTAGAACTTCGGGAAAAAAAATTGATTAATAAATCAACCAAGAGAAATTGCTGGGAATAGTTTTCAAGTTCATAGCTCGACCGCTAGGGGCGCAATCTACATACCAAAACATAGGTTGAATTTTTCTCAGAAATGTTTCCTATTCAGGTATATTAAATAGTACAAATATGGATAGCCGGATTCATTGCGTATAACTTTTGTAATTGACATTTTGTTCTATCTCTCGACAGAAAGGGTGGGGGAAACCCCTAATGTCTGATCAGAAAAATGCATTTTTTTAAGGATTGGCTCATCAAAAGTCCAGAGTGTTACACCTCGTTGGAAAGGTGTTTTCATGCTATATCTCCTGGTGAATGAGCAATGTCATTTACCTCAAAATGGAAACCTATAGATGGCGTTATTTCAAAAGAATGCCGTTTTATGGATTTTTCTCAAATATTTTAAATGCAATGCTATAGTTGTTTTTTCATAAATGAATTGGACACAACAAATTGATGAATATAATATAAGTTTGAAATTTCTAATGAAAGTGTTGTTTATTTATTGGTGCTATTTATCCACGTTTTCTTAAAAAAGTGAAATAGCAGGATGAAACTTTTTATAGTTTGAAGAGCATAAAAATAGCTACATTTTGACGCCAAAAAGGGCTCGATATCTTTTTTTGTTATCAAATTATTCGCAAATTAACGAGCAAAAAATAAATAACGGTAATGAATTGAGAAGTACGACGCTAACGAAGAGACATTTAATTACTAAAACAAAATGTGTCTATAAAAGAACCTACCTAAACCCACGCAAATGAGTGAGTCGATAACAATCTTGAAAATAACAACAAAAACAATAACAAACACATATCGATATTATGTAACGAAAGAACAATTCAATTTTAACAAAAGTAAAGATGTTTATAAATGCTCGAAATACACACCATTATTTTCAGTACAGAAATTTAACCTTCGCCGCGTGCTTTGCAAAAATTACAATAATTATTCAATGTAATAATAGTATGTAATAATATTCCAAATTGGTTTTAACATGTCACTTTTTTTTAACATATGTAATTAATAATTATAGATATGTCGTCAGCATAGATAGTAAATTGAGCGGATAAATAAGTATCTATGTCATTTAAATGCAACAAATATAACACCGGGCCTAATTCAGATCCTTACGGAACACCCATACACGTTGCGGTTAATTTTGAATTAATAGTTTACACAGATTTTATCACTATTTGAATATTTGACGCTCATTTAAAAAATACAATCTCCTTTAACATCAAAGTTATATTTGATACCTGTAGAACTATTCTCAAAGTGTTGTACTGAATAAGTCTAACTTAGGCTCATAGATTTTCAACTGTGTACTCTCTAGGGAAAGCCGTGAAATAAAAATAGTAATAGCAGAATATTTTTTTTATATTTTACTGAGAATTTCTGCTACACTGGAAAGAAAAATTTTTGGTAATTATTTAGAACAGTGACGTCAGTGAATTCTTTACATTTTTAAGAAAAATTTTTATTATACACACGTATTCTTCATAAAGTGGTTGTTTAAAAATGTAGGTGAATAATTGAAAAGGTATATAATTAAAAAATAATAATAAAGATTGTCATACTTACTGTAAAAATGTTTGTTTTCTGTTTTTTAAGTTTTACAAATATCTCAAAAATTGGAGAATTCCCAGAAATTATTAGTCGAGAATTCTCGAATCCTGAGAAAAAAATAAGCCGAGAAATCAGAAACTCTATATGTCACACTAAAAATGTAGATTTTTGTCGATTACTCAATAAATAGTACTATAACTGACATACCTTACGTTTCGATAACATTCTCTTATTTTTTTTCAAACTCTAATTTTTGGTTTTTTTCTTTATCTATCTTCCAAACATAAGATATAGGTAACCCAATATTTATTCTGTTATTACTTACCTAATCGTTGAAGATATTCAATCAACAATTTCATTATTAAAAATTTACAAAAGTTGTAAACTCATTTATTTTTTTTTTCTTCTTCTTTTCAAAATGATAGAAATACCCAACTAAATAAAAATGTAACAAAAAGTGACAAAAATAAATAATTATAGACTATACCTTAGCAGACCGTCTTTTGTGGGATTATTCTATACAGGGTGTCCGGAAAGGTCATGTCAAAAATGAAGGGGTATACAGGGGAGCTCAAAATAGTTGTAGTACTTCATAAAAAATTTCTTCCTATCGGGCTTCGTTGTGGAATTATTCGCCTTCAATAAAGAAGTTTTAAAACAAATTCCAATTATAACTTCTAAATCGTTATTATGATAACAATGAAATTCGATATTTGTCATAAATCATTTTGACACCATTTGTTAATTCAATATCATGGAGGATATTAGCTATAACGAATTTGCAGATATTTATCTAATGTAGGAACCTGCAGAACGTAATGCTTTTGAAGCTATTCGGTTTTACGGCAACCGCATTCCAAATAGAATTTGCATATTTGAAGTGACGAAAACCCCCATGCTATTATCCAGACAAAACACTAACAAACATTTATCATTAATGTATGGATGGGAATAATTGGAAACTACTTCATTGTGGTCACATATCATTGTTGACGCTTTAACTGAGGGATAAATACCTACATTTACTGCAACACCTTAACCTGTTATTGGAAGACGTCCCTTTAAATATTTGAGGTAACATGTGGCTTATGCCCGATGGTAAACCACCCCACTTTAACAGGGCAGTAAGGGCTTATTTAAATACCACAAAGGTCGAGATAGTCCTTTTCCGTGGCTACCTCGATCTCCCGATCTTAATCCTCTCAATTTTTTTCTTTGGGGCTATCTTATAAGTCTTGTTTATCAAACTCCTATAAATAGTAAGGAATAATTATTAAATTGCATAATTACATACGCTGACATCATTAGAAATTAGACATTAGAGTACAGCAGAGGTGTTTTTTCAGAAAATGGATTGAAGTTCAAAGTGCACATATTGAACATCTTACTTAACTGTTCTTTTTTTTTCTTTTAATTCTATAGGAACCAAGATTTTACAAAAAGGTTAGTATTACATTTACAATAATTGTATGTTGTTAATAAAATTCGATTTTCTCAAAAACGGTACAAGATATCGATTAATATACGGTATACCTTTTTCTTAACAAAGTGAAAGAGGAATCAAACTATGAAAAAAAAATGTCAAATTTCAAAACTGTGACATTTTTTGGTTAAATAATTTTCGGTCTGGTTCCACATTTTCTATTTACTTTACATTTAAATACATTTAATAAATGTCTAAGCTAATATAACAATACAATTAAAACAAATGTTTTCCATTCAAATGTAGTATTGCCTAGTATTGATTTTTACCTATCCTAAACTATGTAGTCTATGTAACGAATTAAACATGGTTTATTATTCAGCCATTCTTGTATCAAAACAGTGCTTGGGCCGATTTGTTTATGTAACACTAAGCTCTATCGGACGGACAACTAATTGTAGTTGTTTGTACTTAGGTAGGTACTATGCGCAAATCCAATTTTAGTAGGGCAAATAGGGTGGGTCAAAATTGCATACAGGGTGTCACAATGTAGTAAGTCAACCCGTAGCCACAAATTACTTGGGCAAAATTAATGGGACTGTCTTTGCGTTCTTTCTAATATGTTAATTTTCTTTTAGTCTCTTCTCTTGCTAGTTCAGTTAAATGCCTTATTTTTTGTACAAAACAATTGTCTATACCTTCTTGTGACTCCATAAAATATGTAGTTGCAGATTGACCGTGCCCAACCACAAAAGTGTTTGAAACCATTTGAATTAAATTTTTGTTTCAGGTTGTTTATAAAAGGTTAAATGTTCAACATTTACGAGAACGAACTGTAGAAGCCACATATTTTTCGGGACATTTGATTCTTTAGTATTTTAAGGCTTAAATTAGTTTTAGCTAGGAATCTTTTCCCCTTGTTGTTCTTGGGCTAGGCTCTGTAGGGGCGGACCTGCTGTTAGAATTATGTACGTAAGCTCGTAGAAAACGTAATAATGTATTATTTTTTATTCTCTTCACTCCCTCCCAATGTTTCCAATGCTTTTAGAGAATTCCTGAAATAAAAATAAAGTTCAGTACATTGTCGATACTGTTACCTCAAAAAACAGTTTTTCTGAAGATTTCCAAGTTCGAAGCCTAGTTTAATGAAAACTATCAATTCTTACCACATAATTTTAGAAACCAAGCTCTAAATCAATATTTTACAGTAGAAGAAAACAACAATTTCACTTAAAAAAACAGTACCTCTTAACCATAGGCGTATGCAGAAAAAACTGTTGGGATCATTGTGTACCACTACCTCCCGTTGCTCCGCCTGCGCTTCAACTTTGTTAACTACAATTGCTCAAAGATGTGACGATATAACCTATTGACCTGCAAAATTTTAACCCACTGTGTTAGAAAACAAATGGGTTATTAATATTAAAAACTTTAAATCGTAAGATTAGTATCATGTATCTCGAAAACATGGCATTCAAATTAAAATGACATAATGGGAGTTCTATTATTTTTCGGCCTAGTAATCTGTGGTGATTACGACTTGATCTATTAATTTAGACACCTTGTATAGTCCACAAATATTACAAGAATAACAATGATTTTAATTTCTGTATTAATAATTGAATTGTATTTTCATAATTATAGAATATAACATCAGATTCACTGAAAGGTGAGAGATATTTCCACAATTCATAAAATTATATTTTCATTAAATTAACTCTAGATTTTGCCTGAGACAAACACTTCAATTAACACAATTGCTAAACACTGATTTAATTACTCGTTTAATTTGAACTTTTTTACATTAACAGCGTTAATTGCTTTCACTTTATTCAGACATTATTAAGCAAGAGCTTCATTATGCTCAGATTTTTTATATTATATAAAAACCCCTGCAGGGAAAACAAGTCAGGGATAGTTTGATATTTTCCTATTAAAAAAAAATGACAATATACATTGTATTTTCAGTTGGGGATTTTTTGACATAAGAAATTGTATACAGAGTGTCTCAAGAAAATCCAGTCATCATTGATATTTTTTAATAGAACACCCTGTATATTATGCCATTTTGAATTGTACGGTAAATTCTGAACACTTTTTGTATAACACACCATAACTCTAAAATCAGCGGTTTTCGTAATAATGACGATTGAAAATTGATATATTTTGAAATACATACAAGTAATTAAATAAAATGTTTGAATTGAACAACCTTGAACATTTTTTTAAAAGTCAACAAAAACAATCTGGTATGCCAAATTTTGTCTTAAACAAAACAATTTTCTTCGTATTAATAATTTTTCATTCCTTGACCCCAAAACCATTTTGAAATAGTATTTTGTGACAATAAAAACCAAACTATCACTGGCGACACTTCGATTACAAAAATGTATTGAAGTAAACGGACAAAACATTGAACACACTGTATATACACGGTGATTCACAACTTATCCAAAAAAAAATTGGGAATAGATGCAGCATGAGAAATGGAATCAATATCGTAAAAAAATTTGTTGTAAAATCCTTATAGTTTCTGAGGAAAAAAATATTGATGTTATAGTACATTCAACCACTACATAGCTGGACAACTGTAATCTCTAGCGTCATTCGCCACGTGGCCTCAGCGACTCCGAATACTGAATTCGGATTTTGCAATCGTCGTTTCGATATTTACTTGCTATCTGTGGTGTTTACAACAGGTTTTTAGTAGTTAGTGTCAAAAATGGGTAGTGCAGAAGTGTATTTTTAAATCATTTTCGAACTGCCCTTTTTGATTTTTTCTTTACAAAATTGTATTTGTAAGGGTCCTCTGTACATCAGAATTTTTTTTTTTTGGTAAGTTCTGAATCACTCTGTATATACATGAATAAGTAAATGCAGCTCCTAAATGATTCTCCTTTATATTTTCGACTCAAATTATAATTTGTTATTTTACTTTATTTCACTATTCATTTTTAGTTTTTCCATAGACTATTAACACCTGCATAAAATGTCGACAGCTATTGAAATACATATACGACAAGAAATATCACGTTTTAATTACAATCTATTTTATATATCCACCAACTCGCGTCTACACGCCACGCTTGACATTCAACCGACGGACATGATATTTTATTAATGAAGAGGTGTATCCACTTCTATTATTTAGTGGAAATATCCCACATATAAAAAGGTTAGACAGAACAGGGCGGAAAATAACGAATATGTCATTAATAAAAGAATTTATCGGAACAACCAAAACAAAAGAAGGCATTAGCGACCACATTTAACGTAGAAAGATTGGAAAGATGTTTATCTATTGGCTTATCATAAGAGATTCACTACGATGCTGCATTTTAGTACTTTAATAAAATATATACAGTATACCAAAGAACAAAATTCATATTTTTTCCAGTTAAAGTTTAAAAAAATCGCTGAAACAAGTCAATAAGCAAATAGAAATTGGTCTATCTATTTATACTATAAAATAGAGCGTCCTATTAAAAAAAAAATCGGTAATGTTATATATGTCTGTCAAACATGGCTAAAAAAATAGAAAATATAGCAGAAAAGTGACAATTTCTATTTACTAATTGACCTGTTGTAGCGGTTTTTTAAAATCTGAACCGGAAAAAAAATATGAATTTTGTTCCATTATTTTGAGACACGGTGTATATTTATACTGCTGTAATATACTACGATGGAAAAATATCTATTAACTGTATATTCGTGCCGTTTTACTATGAACAAATCAGTACCAGAAACTTCCAAAAAAATTCCCTTTATATCCTTCTAGTTGTACTAGATTTAACAAAGAATCTATTAACAAATATGTCAATTCCTGTCTTATATAGGCTCTACTCAAACCAGTGGACATAGTTACTTTTGTAACTATTGTTCATTGAAAATTTTGGACATTTTAGGTCTGCACCTGACTGATGTAGGCTTCAAAAATGTATAACAACGAAACAATGTTAAAAAATGAAGTGAAAAAAATGTTAAGCATTTTAATTTGCTGGCATACCAGCAAATGAAGTTTAATTCGGATTATAAATGGTACGCCCTATGATAGTATTTACGGCTGGTACAATAATGATCGTTATGTTCCTTATAACATAAATTACTATTTCTCTTAATTTAAAAATGTAACATATGTTGCTATTTACATTACCATATCGATAATAATTAGTAACTTATCATGTAAGTTCAAATGTCATAAAATATAGCATTCATTAATACTACTTAGTTCAATTCAACGTGACTGTAGTGTCGTATGTATTTCAGTATTTAAACTGATATTTGTAAGGTCCTAACTATAGGTAAGCTTAAGTAATTTTATATATTGTAAAAACCGTATATTATGCATATTAATAATTTAAAACGAAACAACTTTTTAAATAAACTGACTGTTTGAGTAGTCGTTGAAACAAAAACCCTGATGACTTCGTAACACAAATTCATATACCCAACAATAGAGTCAATTCCTCAGAGTTTCGTGGTTATATATCTCCGCACACCACGGGTATGGGATTAGGTTATGGGGTTATTGATGCCTACCAACTCAGTCGTGTAGCTGCGGACCCCTGAATTCGCACACCTGGGTTACGGGGTCATGCGATTGTGAGGTTAGGGAAACCTGCCGACCCACAGTTATATAGTTATAGTTCGGGACCCTGATGTATAAGATCCATGGTCCTATAGAATATCTTGAATTAGAACGTTTTTTCAATCACTGACTACTCAAATTAGTTTGAAATCTTGAAAACTGTTTTCTAGAAGAACATGAACTGATCCGGAAATTTTGACGTTAGATTCGGATTTGGCAGGTCAAAGTGCTATAGCATACAACAGTTCAGCCCTAATTTTTTGTGCTGTATAATCAGTGTCTGTTAAATTTTACAAATGCATCGCAGTTGACGTTAATTTATTGGAGGTTCAGTATTTAATTTGAAATTAATCGTTTGACAACTTTGTTCTTAAATTGATAATCGATATGTTATTTAATGGTTATTTAAGTATCTCTCGCATTTGTCTTATTGAAAATTAAAACAATATATCTTCGTACTAAAGTTATCGTAGATATAAGATCAAAATAAGCTACACCAACACAATAAGAAAGTTGCTTCTGTAAAAATTGTACCTCTCCAAAAATACGTTTGACCTCTTCTAAGGACATTCCAACACTCAGTCGGTAATTACCGATCATGACACGTTACCAGATAGTTGTAATACCCAGAGCTTCTGCAGATCGAGCAGCTCAACTTGAATGTGACGGCAATGCGAACTAACTGCAGTTATATTCCATCCTGTTGTTCACTAATAACGTTAATAGACCGTAGAATTAGTCGTTACACCAAATTATTCGAATCCATAAGCCGGTTAACACAATTACAGCTGCGAACCAATATGGCGACTATTGATGAACAATTTACCTCACCAGTCCCGCTTCTGAGCTTCAGTCGATAACGATCATCCGTAATTGTTATAGAGGTATAAATAATTCAACTCTTACATTAGATCTGATCAACGGATAGAAACTGGAGGCTATTTTTTTGCAGAACTCCACATAAATATATTATTCGGAAGGAAATGTGGACTACGAATTACTTTGTATGCCGGCTGGTCTTCTTAATATCCTCGCAATATTCGACTTATACAACTAAGAAGCAGGAACGAAACTAATAAGGCAAAAAGATGTTTTCCTAGAACATCGTTCAAACCAATCTATATTCGAATTCATTGGGAACAAAATTTGATCTACTTACTACTAAGAAACTTTAACGGCTAAAATTATTTCGGTTTGTCTAGATTTCTGTTGCGTCTGTGTAAAATCTTGTCAAAAAGCAAGTCAGTCCAATTCCATATCGTGATCAGTTTTTAGTTCATAGTGAAAAACTCTGTATTTGAATAGATAATACGTATACATTTCCTGGAAACCATAACAAATTCAAAACCACCTCACGTGCAAGCAGCGATAAGGGAATATATGTTTCACAAGTCGCAATGTTATATTAAGTATTAAAGAAAGCCTCAATTCTTCAAATTCACCTGGTTATTTCAAATTTATTACGCTGAATAAAAACATCAAACTTTTTAAAAATGATTGCTTGTAGCGATATGTATTGCGTGGTAGACGTTTAAGCCAGACAGAAATATAATGATATCGGTAATAGTTATAATGCGCTTGGAAGTGCATAAATTATATTGTAATGACTGCTGCTATTAAATATTGTGTAGGTAGGAGGTATTGTAATGCCATATTAATAGTGAAGTGAAAATACAGCCCGTTCTACATAGGACATACAGGGTGTAAGAGATTTGACTGTCATTTCTTTAGCATAAGTAATCATAAATGAACAAAAAATTTGTAAATTACATTGTCGTAAGATTAACAGTTTTCAAAATGCAGCGAGTATTAATATTGGGGAGTTTCATCACAACGTGACAACAGCGCTTAACCTACTGTTACACATCTCATGCACACCACGTGTGTACGCGGCAGACTTGTCCTATGGAATAACAAAAATGTAAACAACTATTATTGTGAAACATTTAGTAAATTTCAAGACGATTATTTTCCAGTTTTTAAATAATAGAATGTATCACTTTTGTAGTACGAAGATAGTGTTTTTGTTGAAAACCATGTGTAACTAAAAATACCAATCGACGTGTCCGAGCGTTTTTTCGAACACGTCCCCATTAATTAATTATTGAATTTATTCCATTTGGCTGATACACACGGTATAGTGAGACTCATTGCCATATTATTTCTAAAAATTATCAGTACTAACATTTTATGATATTATGTGTAAGTCACTGCGGCGTAGTATCTATTAACAATAAAACCTTTACAATTTGATAAATCAATGCCAGATGCTGACATGGTTAATGATTTGCTTGAACAACTGGAAACATTTTGAGTGTGAACACAATTTTTGGACGTTGATAAAACAACTTTAGGTGTTGAAGCATTATTTTAATCCTACAAGGGAATATTCTCCTTTTCATCTAGAATTTTCATATCTGTTTATTTCTTGTTTTCCCTAGAAGTTTAGAAGTAGCTTTCAGCGACAGTATTCCAGCCATCTAGAGATCTACAACACAATGGACGAAAAGAGAGGTTGAAAATGATCGAAAACACTGCCTCTTTTAGATTAGGTAGTCCACGAAACTGTACAATTAGTTTTGGTATATTGCTAACAGTATTTATACCAACAGGTTGTTTGCTGCATCTATATCCAGAAAAAAAAGTGTACATGATCTTAGTTTTCTTACCATCTACTTAACTGAAATCGCCAGTATTATCAGACGACCAAAAAACCTCTCTAGACACTTTTGGTACTTGGTACTATCACTACTCAGGAGCATAGTATTTATCTTCTACATTTTCTGCAAGTTTTCTCTATTTCATCATCATTCGCATTCACTAAAATTCTGGTAATTTCCTCCTCTCCTTAGACTTTTTAGGTTTCTGTCCAGCTGAATGCAACCAAATTTAAATATTTGTTGATAGCAACATCCCTCTTGAGTATAACTTCTCTTTTTAACATTGAGTTATGGCACCAAAGTATTGAAGGCTTCTGCGTTTCGCTTGGATTGAATTTGCTAATCTCTTTCTCTTTAAATGTATTGAATATATGTTCTTCTCTGTGCCATTTTTCATAGCGATTGAAAACTTGCTACTGGTAATTCGATATGCAATATTCTGTTAATTATTGATTCAGGTTTAGATTAGCCACATGCGCTCAAATTCAACATAATTATCCTCACATCATCAATATTAACGTTTCCGTTGACGTTATTAATAAAAAAAAGCTCGGGAAAATGACAAAACTAACATCCATCATTATCCGGTTAGGTATTTGCTTTCAAATGCGGTCGTATGCAACAAGGAAGTACTCTAACAAAATTACACAGTCAACAAGAAGAAATGAAGCAAATTGAAAGTTTAAATTACAAATCGATAGTAATGGTCTACACAATATTTAGCAGCTGTTTATACAGGTAATTTAGATCCAAATTGATAAAGGCTATTACTCAGCCTGTGGAATAAATGGTGAGAATGTTTTTTTCGTTTTTTAATCGATATCGTTGTGAATTTAATTCTTATTAAGTAGCTTCCGGACTGCGTTAAAATTACTGTTACAACAAAACTACTGAATTTGGAATAATAATGATAATAATCCCAAGTAGTACAGTCCTCCAGTTTGCTGTTTTCTATTTCTCTGCAAATTTATAGCAAATGAGTCATTATCTGGAATACAACATATTAACCACACATAATTATAATTCAAACTTTGATGTCGAATTAAAACGAATTATAATGTTTCCACAAAACCGATAGAGTTGACTTGCCGACAGTGCATTAGCATTACAATTTAATCAATCCCAATACTGCCTATTTTAAATAATAACAGGCCGTTATTATAATGGGTTTATATTTTGCAAATTAATATAGAAATTATAACATGCGACTGGTAATATTAATTAATTTCCAGCGATATTTAGCAGGATGTTTTGGATAAATTAGCAATGAACAGTTATTACAAAGTGATTTCCATGTTTTCAAAATAACACGTAGCGCGTTTTAATTGATATAAGGCAAATAATAGAATGTATCAATTTAGAGACATATTTTAGTAAAACATCAAGGAAAAATATTTATAATAAAACGGAAATATCATAAAAGTAATAAATAAGCAAACTACCTGACAGTCGAACGCTAATAATAGTGACGTATTTTTCAAAACACCCTGTACAAGTTCAATTCACGTGTACTTTATAACAAAAAGTTTCATAATTGTAGGTAGTATACATTTCTGTGACACTCCGTAATATTTTGCATTTATTGCTTGTCGCTGAACAAGCAATATCAGAAATAGCGCGAATTAGACAACCCCGAAAATCGATACCATACTCCAGGTACACTATTAGACCGAAATTGATTCGTTCCCAGCCAAACATCACAATGTAGAGGTCGCTGCTGCCCATCGAACTTTATTAATTGAACGAAAATAAATGACGTGTAAATTTCGTTCGAACAATCGATTCGGAATTCGAGGTTAGGAACATTTATAAATCTAATTGGAGCATTTGGGGAGTCATGCAAAACGCGAATTTGTTACACCGAAAATGCGGTTCGATTCAATCTGTCGTCGTGAATGTCGAATGGAGGATAGACACTGAAAGAAACAGTCATGTTTCCCGTTATTAGTATTTTTTCTATTAACAGACGATTGAAATTAAATTGAACTTTACATACAGTTTTCTTTGACTGCAATAATTCTTTGCCGTTTTAATTAATTACCTAAATTACTTAATTAACATCTTAATTACTTAAATAATTAATTAAGCCGCTGCAGAATTTTATTTTTATAAAACATATATTGTATTAGCTCCCGTAACAGAGTAAGAAACAGTATTAATTAATTAATTAATTAATTAATCGATTAACAAATTGATTAAAAAATTGCTATAAATTATTCAATTCATTATTTGAAACCATTTGAAGCAATATTTAAATCAATAACTAATTGAGTTTCTAATATATATCCTGTTTTGAAATTATTTCAGTCCTAATTATGGAAACAGTAATAGTTAATTATTGCTATTACATAGTGACAGTGAAATCGTAGAATACTGTACTATAAGTACAGGCAACTGAAAATTGTTTGAATTGTACAGTATATCCCATTTTCGATTTCAATTTTAGATATAGATCAAATCTGATTTATTTTTTATGCGGTAATTTTGAACAGAAAAATAAAATATGCCATAGTGCACACAGGTTGACTAACTAAAAAGAATTTGCACAAAAAGCACTTACATTAACAGCGATAGTATATAATTAAAAAAAAAACAATTTTTAATTCATTGCAACGCTTCAGTGTTATTCTACACCATCTTCAGGGCGTAAAATTTGATGCTGGCATATTAAAAATACAATTTTAAACGTTTAGAAATCAATCAATATATTTTTCTCGCATAATTGAATTTATATTATTGGATATTCCAATATTTTCAAAAAAATAAAAACTAAACTTACCCCTCCCTACTTAACGGACCATAAATGACGGCACTCTGCTAATTTCCAACGAGAAACCACCTTTTTAATTTTTTTACACCTTATACATTTTAATTAAAAAAATAGTAAAACTTATTCCAATATAACTTTTAGGATGAGATTCTAAATTTAACATATTCTCTTTGACTGGATTTCCTTTAATATTTAATTAATTAATTAGTTATTCAAGAATAACAATTTATATAATAGCTTAATTAAAATTGTTCTATATTAATCATGAAATCGTCACAAATTATAATTATGAGCAACTGAAAATCAGTTGAGCTGTCCAAAATTTTTTAAAAAATAGTTAACTGGATTGCCTTAATTAATTAAGATGATTAGTTACGTACCTAATTAATTAGCAAAGCACCATAAGTTATTAATTTATAACGTTTACCTGCTATTTGTAGAGACCATTCATGAAATAGTCCCAATTATTGAACTATAATTAATTAATTTAATAGTCGTACTACGAATATAAAAAATGAGAAACTTATTTGAGTTAATTTATTAATTATTATTGTACATTCTATTAATTTAAAGATGGAAGTAATTAATTAAGTGACTAATTAATTACTTATTTCTGTATCAGCTATTCCAATGATCGATTATTATCAACCTTTCGCTTGTAGACCTCACGTGACTTGCTGCCGAACGAATTTGTGGGGTTCGCAAGAAAACCACAACAACGAAGTGAATTTAAGATTTCGTTAGGGGGTAGAAACGTGACAAAAAACCGGAAACCCACAGAATCACATTAACAGAGGTCGATTCCGCCGCCGATTTAATAAAAAGTCGAATTCGCCCAACGAGTTTATTAATGAGGCCTTTAAATCAGTTCTCCTCGATATATCACGTGTCAATTAATTAGGGAATCCAGGTAGCTTGGGTAGAAGTTAATGGAGAGGGATTTTATCTTTTTCTCATGATGTTTGTTTGCAGGGGCTGGAAAAGTTTTCCTTTTTTGTTTGAAATAATTAGTTGAAATATTTCCCTTATACAGGTTGGCCAAATGAAAACGAAACAGAGCCATTTTCAGGAACTGCGTCAAGATTGTAGAAAAACGCTCAGACCCGTCGATTTTAGATTAAAGGGGACATTCTTTGCTGGTATTTTTGACTCCGCCACTTTCACCCCCAAGCAAGGCTAAACATCACTCCCAAAATTTTTAAATGGCATTGGGGGTTGAGTAATATTTCTTATAAAAGCTCTTCTCTTTACAACAGACTTTAAATTTTATAATTCCGCCCAATACTTATTAAGAATTTTGATTTTAAAATTTAAATTAAGTTTAGTTGCTTACTTACTACTTAGTTGATTAAATGTTCAAACTGATGACCGCCCGCTTCCATACAAGAATAAGATTTTGTTCGAAACGTTCGCGCACATTCCAAAGCATTTTCGGAGGGATTCGACGGCATTCGTCGACGATTCTTTAACGCAAATCTTCCAGCGACGCTGACTGTGTTTTATAGATTTTACTTTTTAGGTATCCCCATAAAAAGAAATGAAGGGGCGATAAATCCGGTGATCGTGGAGGCCACCCAATGCTGCCTCTTCTCCCAATCCAATTCGGTAGAAAACGTTGGTCCAAATACTGACGGACAATTAACGCATAATGCGGAGGAGCACCGTCCTGTTGAAAAATCAAATGATCTTCATCATACTCTGGAACATTTTCAATAATATCAGTCAAGGCAGGGTCAATAGCGTCTTCCAGTAATTGCAAATACATTTGGCCAGTCAAATTACCAGGTAGAAAAAAAGGACCCAGCAGCCGGTCACCGAAAATTCCAGCCTATACATTTAATTTTTCTGGTTGCTGTGTATGCACCTCGTGAAAAACTCTTGAGTTTGAATCGGACCAATAGCGGCAATTGTGACCATTTACCGTCCCGTTCAAGAAAAAACTGCATTTATCAGAAAAACAGATGTTAAAAAGGAACTGTGAATCGTTCCCTGCTCGCTCACTCATTATTTCGCAAAATTGCAAACGACGGTCATAATCATCCTCATGAAGTTCCTGGACTAAATGTATTTTGTATGGATGGAATTTATTCTTCTTCAAAATGATTTGTAAGCTAGTTCGATTGATCCCAGACACAGATGCCAGCTGCCTCGTACTTAATGTAGGATCATGATGAACTTGTCCCAAAACTGCAACTTCACTAGCTTCATTAACTATAGGTTTTTCAATTTCTCGTTTTTTATTGGCGACGTTCCCTGTCTCTTGAAATTTTTTTACTAACTCTAGAACATACTTCCTCCTGACATGTCGATCTTGATGTTGTTCATTAAATAGAGCTGAGCTGTTCTATTCGCACATTTATTGTTCATAAAGTAAAGCGAAATGATATCTACCCTTTCCGCAATGGAATAAACCATAGTGTTTACTTTTCAAAAACACAATTAAATAAACTACCAACCAACGCTTCCAACTAATACTAGAAAATAATTTGGAATCCACTAATTTTACGTTCATTGTGTGTGTACAGCATTCATTTCTGTTTTTTACAATTGTGTTTTTTTTTACGAAAGTGATAACAAATCGCCAAAAACCAATGTAACGCAGGAAATACTAAATGTATACCATTGGCCGTTACTAATTGTTTGTACATAAGTTTCAACTTTAAAATCAGAATTCTTAATAAGTATTGGGCGGAATTATAAAATATAAAGTCTGTTATAATGAGAATTGTAAGAGCTTTCAAAAGAAATAATACTCAACCCCCAATGCTATTTAAATATTTTGGGGTGATGCTTACCTTTGCTTGGGGGTGAAAGTGGCGGAGTCAAAAATATCAG
Source organism: Anoplophora glabripennis (assembly GCF_000390285.2). Classification (NCBI taxonomy): domain Eukaryota; kingdom Metazoa; phylum Arthropoda; class Insecta; order Coleoptera; family Cerambycidae; genus Anoplophora; species Anoplophora glabripennis. Next base: position 528,130 of record NW_019416396.1, on the reverse strand, counting down.
CAAAGGATGTCCCCCTTTAATTTAAAATCGAGGGATCTGAACTTTTTTCTTCAATCTTGACGCAGTTCTTGAAAATGGCTCTGTTTCGTTTTCATTTGTCCACCCTGTATATATATTTATTACCGTTCCTGAAAAAACACAACATTAGCATTTGTGCGGAAGCGGGGATGGTTTACCATTACTCTCGTCTATCATTTTGGGAGAACGCGAAGAACTTCACTTAGAAATGTACCTAACCGAACTCTTTTTCTGAGTGTACACGCACTTTTCCAACAGGAATTCGTTACAAGGCTAAGGCAGCTAATGGAGCTGGTGTTTGTAACGATTTTGCTTTCCAAGCTAACAGGCCATTGTTTTTTGCCCCCAGACGCTGAACGTACATCAGTAATTTCGCCTGACAAATTGGTTAAAACGGAATATTTATTGCCTTCCTCAGAACCTGCGCAAGATGATAAATAATATACACTGAGAACAATGTTATTCCTAGGCTAACTGTGTTCTGTTAGTTTACCCGTAAGTGTGGCAAATTTTGAAAAAAGAAACACTAAAACGTTTATGAAAGAAATATAATCTGTAGGTTTCAGGTCGGTGCTACGTTGCGGCAGATCCGTGAAGAAATTTACTGGTTCTGAAAATAAATTGTATGTCTTATTATAGATATTTGTTTGATATTTCATAGATTTCATATTCATCGTGTTCTTATAAAACCAATATTTTTCATTTGCATAAAAAAAACCGTTAATAGAACAGACTGTTCGATCCCACAAAATAGAATTCCATTTATTTATTTTCGTGCATTTCAAATTAGAAAAACATTTTATATTCCACGGCACTAAAATTGGATGTATGTCGAATCAATACCTAATAATAATGTTGATTTGGAGAGGTAGGTTGAATCAGTCGATCTATGTCGGTAAATAAAGCAAATTGCTACATTATTTATCCGTTATCTCACGTATGACCTTTTACACAAAAAATAGTTGTCTTGGATCTATATCCGTTACATTATACAGGGTGATTCATTAATTTTAACCACGTAAGGCAGAATAAAGACAGAAAATCGAAGAAAACAATTTTACTCGACCTTTTAAATAAGTTACCATAGAGCGTTCGAGGGTTGAAGCGAAACAGCTGATTTCTCCAGTCAGTCGTCTAGAATTTTGCAATTGGTTTCAAAATGAAAGTGCAGTGGATCCTAAAACTTTATTAAGTGCTATGGTCAAATGAGTGAGTATTTATTTTAGCCGTACTCTCATTTTAAATAGGTAAGTACCATACTACTCTTTGAAAACAAATAAGCCACACAATAAGGTATACGTACTACAAACTGAAAAATTATGAATATAATACTAAAAAATCATATTCAATTATAAAACGTAAATACGTTAACAATATTAGAAAATACTAAATTGTTTAGCCTAACATTCGAAAACAATGATTATCCTTATACATTTGTTTTCATTAACAAATAAATATTACTTGTTAATATTTAAAATGCAAAAAAATATCTTATTCGTTGATGTGTCTAGCCAAAAAGCTTCTGTTTATTCAAGGTAGTTCCTTACGGATTAAATAATCATTAATAGCTAGATTAATGACCGCATATTGGGGCAATAGATAAACCTTTGGGGGTCAGCGGTCATCAGTGGTGCCAGTGGTTTAAATAATAATGATTTGAAAATTTCTTCCCGGATTTCTTTTCCCGGTATTCTTATTCTACTCATTTTTCCTTGTCTTCCCCTAAAATTGATTACATTATGACTGAATCACCCTGTGTAAGTTGGGATATTTTATTGTAAATTATCTTTAAAATACAGGGTATTGATGAGCTTATGTCAACCTTTTGAGAACTGCTGATTTTCATAGATGTTCGATGTATCCACCATTTGCTTGCACACAAGCTTCAGCGCGACGTATCCAATTCGCTCGCACGCGTTGCAACGTTGCCACGTTCTCTCGAATCGTGTTACAAGCTTCGGCAATACGATGTCGCAGTTGGTCGATGTCACGAACTTCCGTGGAATACACAACACTTTTCACATATTCCCACAGAAAGAAGTCTAATGGCTGCCGCGGCCTATTCAGCGATCGGAAAAAGTAATGCTTAGAAAGTCGCGCACTCTTCGAAAAAAGTGAGCGGGGGCTCCGTCATGCATATTTTGCCACATATTTTGCCGAACATTTACCAACACGTCTTCCAATAACTCCGGCAAGCGATTTTTCCAAAAATCTAGATATGAAGCACCGTTAAAGCGTCTAAGCAATTCAAAAGGTCCTATTAAAGTGTCATTAACGATACAGGCCCACATGTTCACTGAAAACTGTTGCTGAAAGGCACCGCGACGTACTTCGTGTGGATTTTCGATAGTCCAGTGGTGAGTGTGGTGACACCATTTCGACTGAAACATGCTTCATCTGTAACAAGTGTTTGCGCTGTAAATTGAGGATTTCTTGCATGTTCCTGAAGCAACCATTCGCAAAAACCTCGACATAGTGAGAAATCCTCAGGAGTAAGCGTTTGAACACGTTGAATATGAAATGGATACAATTGAGTTTCTCGTAATGTCCGTCGCACAACAGAAAGCGAAATATTTACTTGCCGTGCGATATTTTTGGTGCTACGATGTGGATCTTCTTCGACGAGATCTAAAATCATCTCCTCGATATTTAAGATTCTTAGTGGTCGCCCTGAGCCACCATCGCAACCTCGACGCGGTTGTACTAAACCGATGTCCAAAACTTTTGGCGCTACAGCAACAAATGTTCGCGATGCGGGGGCACGTCGTTCGGGATAACTTGCTCAGTATACTTGAATATACTGTGGGAATTTACGTTTGCTTCGCCATAAATTCTGAGCATATCACAATATTCGCGATTGCCAAATAAAGGCGCAATTTTCAAAAGAAAACTTAGAAATGCGGCTATTAAATGTACTCTCGAAAAACAGCACAGCAATCACTACAACAATGTATTACAAACTGACTTTCGAATACAGTCCAGCTTCATAAGAAACCTACAAACTCGTAAAAAGTGTTACAGTATTTTTTGTAAGTACTTGCCGCTATAAAATACATGTATTTCGGCAGTTCCAAAACAGTTTTAAACACATTTTTAATTAGCTTTTTTCTCTATGACCTTAAACTTCCAATACAAGTTTGTGACATCAGTTAACTCAGTTTTTGCTCGAATTTCACCCCTTTAAATTTTTGACATAAGTTCATTAACACCCTATATATTTTTGTAGTATCTACTGTATTTAAAACACTCTTTGTTAATTAAACCTCTCCATCCAGGGATACCATAGTTTATGTATGACTCCACTAAACATGAAATAATCATTCTCACGTTTATTTCCAACGAGATTATTTTCCGCTCATTAAGTGATTTTTCATATCAGCCAGCCCCTTAGCAAACTGCATCCACAGCACACTCGATCGTTAATTAATGGACTTATAAAATATCCCGGCAGGCAGCGCGAGCTTTCCTCTATTCCCGCGCCTTTTCCCCGCTCCCAATTGGCCCAGTTAGAACGAAAATCCGTGGAATAAGAAGCGCCAACCGCCTCCAATTAAACCTGACGAACAAAGGGGCTAAATTCTTGCCCCTATTAATTAGATCATTAAGGGTGGGGTGGATGTGCATTCAAAAAGCGGCGACGAACGTTCAGTCACCGCGACAGTAGTCGGGAATTTAACGTTATGACGTCGCCGTCTTTATTTGGTGAGAAATCGTCACGTGGCGTGGGGGGGTGGTTACGCAGAAGTTATGGGTTGATTAATATTAGATGATTATTCCCGAAGGGAGGTGTAATCAATCTTTTTACCGATGTATTTACGCTGAGGTGGGCGGGTGGGGGCTATTTTTAGATATCGAACAAATTAATACAGTATTATTCTGAACAAATATCCAACAACGCACAGTCGGGTTAAGACGAGCAAAATCGAATTCCACGAAAGTGGAAATTTGGCAGATACAATACGCTTCTTATAGTAAATATGTCGTACAATCCTGCTGTTACATTCGTTTTGAGATTAAGTCTACACATTATACCCTGGAAAGGTGGAGCTTAGTATGGTTTACAGATGGCTCCAAAATGACCAGAGGGACGGGTGCAGGAATATATGGACTCAGACCCAGATGGAGTGCAAGATACAGTCTGGGGGAGTTCCCTACAGTATTTCAAGCAGAAATATTCGCGATAATGGCGTGTCTGGCAGAGAATGTACGTAGAGGTTATAAACGTAAACTCGTATATATTTCTCTGATAGTCAAGCTGCAATTAAAGCTTTAGGCGCACACAAGATAAGTTCAAAACTGGTGTGGGATTGTTTACAAATGCTGACTGAACTGGCCACCAACAATACAGTCAGACTGTGTTGGGTGCCAGGGCACAAAGGCATTTGTGGAAATGAGAAAGCGGATGAACTTACTAGGAAGGGATCCTAGACAGAGTTCATTGGCCCGGAGCCCTTCTGTGGCACATCTCCCAGTGTGGTCAGGCGGGCTCTGGGCAAATGGACTGAGACAGAACACAGGAAATACTGGACTTCAAGGCCAGGACATAGCCATTCTAAGGAGCTCATGGAGTATCCTTCGAAGTAAAGAACGAACGATTTGCTGAGTTTGAACAGAATCCGGCTCAGGAGAGTGACAGGACTCATAAATGGACACTGTCATTTTAGGAAACATCTACATAAGCTAAAGCTTGTAAACAGTTCGGTCTGCCAAGGATGTGAATCGGTGGATGAAACTTCTCTGCATATCCTGGGCGAGTGCCCGGGATTTGTACGTAGCAGAATGGCGCTCCTTGGGAGACCCTATTTGGAACCCAAGGAACTGAGAGAAGTGTCAGCAAGGAAGCTTTTGGGCTTTGTAAAAAGGACAAATCTACTTGCTGAATAGGACTAGTAGTGGGAGGCACAATAGGCCTAATTAGGCCGCAGTGCTATGGGACTTATTAGGACCAACCACTAGAAGAAGGAGAAGGGGAAGTATACACAGACCCAAGTAGAAATCCTTGTCCGAGGGAGACCCAAAGTACCCTCCACGACAAGTAGAAGGCGCGCCTTGGAAAACAACAAGCTATGTTTCGAAAATTTCCGCCCAAGTTGTTTACGAAGTTCCAAGCCGCCCTCAAACACCAGAGCCGCAGCCGATGCTTTCAGCAGAGTAGCCGGTGACAACGAGCTGTAGAAATAGAAAATTTACCTCTGTTTCGGATTTCGGAAAATAAAAACTTCGAAAAATGCGAAATTCGGACTGGAAAACCGCAATATAGAATTACCCGTTCCAAGCGACTACAATGCAAAGATGCTCAAAATCCAAAAAGGCCAATTGTCCAAACATAAGGCAGTGCCTACGCCTCCGTTTCTTACTGGATACTTGTTGCGCGATTTTTCTGAAGCCGCAGTTAGTGAGACTCCTGGAATGGCGTAGAACTTCGTGTTGCTTTTTTTTTTGAAAAAGAAACACAGAAACTTTCTAAAATGGTTTGATATTAAAATAATAGTCTGATTTATGGTTTTACCGTGGTCCGAGAGTCAGTAGTCGATTCGTATTTCGTATGTATGTCACTATCTAAATTTAATTCACGACTGATGACAGCCATGTCGCCATTTTTTCGCTGTCTACGATGATTTTGTAGGGTCCCCTGCACAGAGCGATTTGTGCTTATTTTCCATTAATTTTAATTGAAAATCTCTGGTTCGGTGACAGTAGACTTCGCTAGAAGACATCTGTGGATCCATCAAGGAATGAGATCGGACGTCGACCTTGGTACCTTGCAGTTTACTAACCAGGAACGGGTACCTGGTCAATACATACAGTGTGGACTATTTGGGTATGTATTGGCATTTTGTAAACTATAAGAAGTAGGTAAATGGTTAAATGGGGAAAGTTTTAGACAGTTCTGTTGCTAACTTAGTGACGCTTACAGACCGGTCCGAGCTCTTCAGATTTTTTAGTTTTGAAAAAGTAAATGTGACGTTTTCGAAAATCGCCTGTAACTTTTTTATTTAGAGGAATTTTTAAAATCTGAAAACACTTTTTCACAGCGCTTTTTTCGAGTAATTTCATTGTCTATTTAGATTTTCATTGCGGCGACGTTTCGGTTGCGAGAAACTATCATCAACTTTCTTTTTTCTTATAGGCGCCATATTGAATTTTAAGCTGAGCAAATAGAGCATTTTTTGGTTTATCAATGATTTAATATAAGTAGGAAAAAATTTCAAAAACAACCTCAAAAATTCAATATTTTAATATTTTTAATAAATCTGGCAACACCGCATAATTTTCCGAAACTATTGAACAGTCTCAAATTTTTGTAAAAGCTTATGATTAATGTCATCGTGTTGAGTAAAAAAATTACATGACATTTTTGGTTGTTTGCATTATATGTGATTCAAAATCACATCACCGCTATGAAATATACTTGAGCTCGGAGTTAAAATCACCTATCTGTACTGCCAAACATTTTTTTACGGAAAATGTTTTAAACGAAACATCCCGCATCTCATGTAAATAACACAAATTCTGCGTTCTAAGTTACTATAGCTCCAATATAATTAACAGTTTTAGATCTAACATAAACGTTTGTCGCTTTACAAATAACTAATTTTTTTGTGTTAACCAAGTCCCTGCTCTTTTCCAACCTCATTGTCTTTGTCTAATTACCTGGTAAATCTCTTTACAAGCAATTACCTCTTTTATCATTCGTTGATTAATATTGTCGTGAACAGATTAGACGGGGATCTACCCTACAAAAGACAAAACACAATCGCTGCACTTCAGTCCGTCCACCTATTTATTCGACACTACCAGCTGGATTCATTGTCGATGCATTTCCAATTTACATCGCTGCAGATCACTTTTGCATGCACAACAATATCGGCGAGGATCGTGTTTGAAACTACAATGGAGGCACCTTAATTAATTCAGTTAAAACCAATGACGAAACTTCAAAATTTAGACAAAAATCATTTCGGGCTCCAATTGAATTGAATTGATTGTTTCTATGAATATGTCAAAAAATCGTTGCCATTTCCTAGAGGAAATGAATTTCGAATTTCTAAAGTTGTAATTAAAGTACAGACCGACATGAATAAGTTTGCGTCTGAGTTAGCTCCGCCTACAAATGCGCAACATTTCTAACCTCAAATCGCCGCGCGTTTTATTCCTTTATTTGTCGTTCTGTAAGTCTAGTAAAATGCAACATTTCTACTTTAATGATTTTTTAACATTTTCAGACATTTTATTCAAAATTACATTTATAGTATTTCATGAAAAGGTACTTCTAGAATTACTTTAAATTCATTTAAAATGTTTGAAAAAATGGTAGTATAAATTAAAAAAATAGTTACTGGAGAATGGTCCGTTTTTGAAATAAAATACATAGAAGGGTTGTTCATCCTCAGATAATAAGTTCATTTATAAAAAAAAAATTTAAACAGTGACGTCATTTTATTTTCGTATCCTCCTCAGCAAACCCTTTCATTTGATACCCATATCATGGGGGTGCATAAAAAATAACTGGTCCGCCATCTTTGAGAATCCGCCATATTGGATTTAGAATGACGTCACTTAGCTAACCATGCATTGTCATCCAAAATAAACGTGTTTGCAAAATTTCAGCTAAATCAGTTGAGTTTAACTGTTTAAAATTCAGTTGCAAGATTCGATCATACTAACCAGGCAAGTTAAATAAAAACTTGCAATAAAATGCAGTAATCGAATTTCTCCAGTATCCAGTGGCGTCGAATTTCTGAGGCTGGATAATTAGCAAATAAATTTATCTTACAGCTGACAAAACCCACCGTAATAATAGAAAATAATAGTTGGGCAACGAAATATTTAAGACCAAATTTCTGGACACCAAACATAGATATCATGGGTTTAAGACTTTCTGTTTTAAATAGAAAATAATCCTCTTCAGGAATTACCACTCGTTTTTGCAACAGTTACGCAGGGAAAAAACTTGTCCACATATTACTTAAGCCTTAGAAAAAAACCAGCGGCAACTGTGAGTTATATCAAAATCACTCCAAAATTATTATTTGTAATGTTAAAAACGTAAAACTGACAGTTTTTAAGTTGACACTATAAAAACTCAAAATTATTGAGCAATTTCAAAATAAAATTGTGATTTTCTGCACCCAATATTTCTCAATCCGTCAACATGTTTGGCCTAATTTTGTTATTTGAGTCTAGTTTTTCTAGATCCGAGATTAGTCATTTTAGTGATATGTAGTATATAAAAAATACATTGGGTTTTGACGCCACCAAATTGTTTATGTTCAAATTTACAAGACTCCCTAGCTCTGAAAAGTTTTTGTACTGAAAATAATGGGTCTCCTAAACTATTTTTCTAGAATAATGTGTACAAAGCATATTAAAACTATTATAACAAGTATACAACTTTTATTTAAAAAAAATCATAATCATACTCATGATTCAATGATTTTAACTGAAATGCACTTAATACACATTGTGTTAAAGGCAGTGGCGGCTCATGAGTTCCATATTTTTGGAGGAAAAATTTAGGTGCAAAGTATTGAAAAAAAATCATATATAATTGGGTAGTTTTATTTTAAGTAGGTACTACTGAAATATGTATAGAAATGTGAAAATCGATTTTTCTGCTTTTCTTGTTAATTAATTTTTCAATAGATAGCTTTTACAATTGTAGTAACCTGTTTAAAAAAAATAAAATTCCGCGCAAATTTACTTAGTCGGAGAAGAGAAAGAGGAGATCTGGTGTAAGGTGTTCAGTGTTCTTAGGCTTATGGTTAGGTAGAGAAAAGGAGGAAATGTTATGTACGTTAAAGAAGCGTTGTTTAAGGTTTAAGCTTTATATGGAAAAATAAAGTTTTAGAGAAAAATATCGTGTGTGTTCCTGAAACAGCCTCCCAGATAGATCTTCCTAGACAATTAAAAAAAAAACGCACAAGATACAATAAGTAAGTAATAAAATTTTACACTGTACCTGACCAAATTACGTTTATTAGGAAAAAAGCGATGAATAGCTGCGCTACACCCGCTCCGGCTTTCACTACTGCGCGACAGTAACCATGACCACCGTTGTAAACACTTTACATATGTAAAAACAAGCCCACGTATTCAGAGTTGCAAGTCAAGTTAAATTGACTTGCACATTACAAATTTAACATTTCCTCTGTAATATGTTTCATGAAGTTAATTTATTTAAGTATGTAGATAACGCTGTAAACTAAATTTGAAATTAATTTTTTTTACTATGAAAATTTCTAGGGGAGCGACGCCCCAGGGCCTCCCCCCCTCCCGCACCAGTCGCCACTGGTTATAGGCTTTGTATTCCATTTGTACAGTAGGAATAATTTGTTGTAATGAAACCAATACCCTAAAATATTTTAAACAGTTGTATTATGCGTCGGACTGTTGGAAACTGTTTTGGACTGCTCTAGGAACAAAGCTGATGATTATGCTCCTGTCTTTGAAATGTAAAACGCGACTTATAATTAGAGTTCGGGGTTTTCGTCGGCTAGTCATAGGCGTGTTCGTCGTAAATAAATAAATAAACAAGTACTTAGGTATAAATAAAAATAAATAAATTTGCGTACTGTATCAGCGAAACGTCGTTTGTTACTCCTTGGCGCGTTTGACATTATTAGAATATTAAAACACGTATGCACGAAGCAAACGCGAAGCCTATAACTGTCGTAATTACCGGTTTCGTACGGTGCGATGTAGCGAAAGGTCGGCGCTACGGCTATGATCATCCGACCAAATCCCGAACTCTACTGATAATGGTTGTCAGTTTATAATTCTAATCTCTTCAGATAACAGCATCAAAACGTGAATGTATAATACACTTATTAAAAGTATTAAATATCAATTGTAGGTAGAATGAAGCTTAAGTGTAGGCAATGAAATACCTCTTACACCGACATTTTTTTACAATTTCACTCAGTTAAATTTTGCAGCACTACGGTGTCATGTCTAATAAAGTTTCAGTGATTCCACTACTAAAAGCCCCGTTTCCCTGTGAGATGTATCCTTTTCAGTTTCCCTGCCGAAGTTCTACAGTACACCCAATCAATAATCCGTTAATATTCCCATGAGTCAGGAAGCTATAATGAACTAATAACATGTTTGCTTATTATCAAGTTCAAATTAGTGAGGTCGAAGGAGAACACCACATCTCTCCATCACTTTAGCATTGAAAGGTTGCGGTCAAGGCGAAGGACTATACTAGTTCGCCGTTCAAAAGGCCAAGGCTGTAAATAAGGACCCTGATTTGACTAGGATGTTAGTTTTGGAAAACGTCGCTTTCAGGTATAGGAGGTTTTTGAGGTTGAGGTTTTTTATGCTCTTTCAGTACATATAATAAAATACTAAAATAAAAATATATATATTAAGGGCGTATTTAATTTTGCAACTATGGAAATTTTTTAAATAATTATACGTAACTCGAGAAATAATCCACTTACGGATTCCGGCTTTCGCATAAATTATTTGTCTGTAGTAAAGAATGATTGAGTGTTATCCGAAGAAGATAACATCGCGATTTATTATTGAATGGCATAATTGGCGGTTTTTTGCAAGTAACTTTTGACCGGATTGATATTTTTTGACTTATTCTCGGCGTCGTTTTGTAGATCTTTTAAAAACGAACAAAAAAGTATTTTACCATTTCTCTGTGGAACCGTCAAAAAAAAGTTACAGTCGAAAAACGCGAGTTTCTAATGTTCTATGTAACGAAGCGTAATAGGCATAATTGAAAGAAGGAAAGGTAGTCAGAAAAGTATTGGATGCAAGGGATTGGTCGATAAATCTCTCTTCATTCTTATCAAATGACTGTTGTTCAAATTACACAATCAAAGAAAGAATATCAACTAACGATTGGTCTTAGCTGTTACTAGATATTTCTCGCTAGTTTTAATAAAACCTGTAGAGTGACTGTTAAGATACACTTTGTTTAAAATGAAAATGAAGAAAGTATAACCAAATAAATTTTGAACTTTTAATAATTCAGCTAGTCCAGGTACTACGGAATAGAACCTGAACGTATTGTATTTAATTTAATATTATTTACAGACACATTCTCAAATTGTTGCAAAATTTAAATATATGCCCTGTTTGTAAAAAAAGACTATAGAAATGATGTCACAAATGTATTGCTTTACCATCATATCAAACTGACGTATCATTCGAAGGTCTTGTACGTGAAATTATTAGTATCTAAGCTAAATTTTGTTGAGCTATGCTCTTCATTGTTGAAGCTCATGACATAATATTTATCTGGTAGCTTTCAGTTTGTCAGGAGTTAATTCTGCCGAAATTTCTGGAGTCCCGCATGGTCCTGCCCTTGGACCTTTAATGTTTTCAGTTTTTATGAATGATATTGTCTCTGATTTGAATGTACGTTACTTATTATATGTTGATGACATGAATATATTTTGTTCTATAAATAATGATCTTGAGACACATAAACTGTAGGTCGAGAAATAAAAAAATTCGGTGTGTTCGCCAGTTTAAAAAGTCATGTGGCATAAAACGTGATCAAACAAAGCTCCCATATATCTTTTTATCCGTCGAAAATATCGAAAAACTAACTCTGGCGTCCCTCTAGCATTTAGAGTTAATGGTTTACGTTATAGAGCACGTGATTTGAATGTGGCAAATTGGCAAAATTTCATCGAAGTCTAAAATATATTATAACGAGCGTTCAAATAAAAACGTGGTCAAGTTGGTTCTGAAAATTTGGACGTAGGGCGTAGCGTATAGCAAATGAACTTAAACGTCATCTGTCAAAGCGCTATATCGCCGCTGTCAATTTGAATATTTTCGTTTTAAAAAGCGTTTAAAATGGTGTTTTCTCAAGAACAAAAAGTGTTTATCATAGAGTCCTACTTTAGAAATGGACGCGAGATTGATGGAATATGGAAGTATTCTATTGAGGAATGTTTCATAGAATTTCAAAATCAATTTCCCGGCGTTGTTGAGTACAAAATTTTTCATTCAAAGTACAGTTCAGCGTTGTGTTAATGTTTTTCGTGAAACGCGCAGTGTAACAAGAAAAGAAGGAAGCACGACCTAAAAAGCGGACTGAAGAATTAAAAGAAAATGTCCAACAAATAATGGAAAATGCGCCAAGAACTTCTGTACGTGTTTTATCACAAATGGTGGGAGTATCAGTCGGTACCGACCACACAGTGTTAAAAAAAGATTTGCGTTTGTTCTCCTATCGTTTAACTTGTCAGCAAGAACTTCATGAAGTTGATTTTCCGCGACGGGCTGTATTTTGTGAATGGTTTTTAAACAACTACGGTGAACTTCATAATATCACCTTTTTTTCTGATGAAGCCTGGTTTCATTTAAGTGGTTACGTAAACTCACAGAATATGAGAATGTGGTCTTCTGAAAAACCAGATAACTTTTTTGTCGAAGGCCCTCTACACGCTCAAAAAATTGGAGTTTGGTGTGCTCTCAATCGAAGGAGGATTTATGGACCTATTTTTTTTAATGGTGCTCTTACTGCGCAAAGGTATAGAGAAGAAATTATCGCTCCTTTTGTTAACCAGCTGGAAGAAAACGAAATTACAAACTTTTACTTTCAACAAGATGGCGCAAGGGTACATGCGGCAGGCGAGACGATGAATATGTTGAGGGAAGTTTTCCAAAATCGACTAATAAGTCTCAATGCTGAACATGAATTTCCACCGAGGTCATGTGATATTACGCAGTGTGATTTCTTTTTGTGGCCTTACCTTAAAAACACTATTTTTGAACTGCCTATTCCTGATTTAAACCATCTGCAGGCTCTACTTATAGACAAGATTCGTGAAATTAACAGTACCCCGAGCATCTTAGAAAATGTCTTTAATTCTTTGAGGAACAGGTGTGAAAAGTGCTTGGAACAAGGAGGGGGACACTTTCCGCAGCTCCTTTAATTGTTTGTTATTGTTATCACGATTATTCTTTAAAATAAAGTTATATAGTCATTAACGTTATTGAAACTTGAGAAATGAGGTTAAGTTGGTCGCTATAAGCTACTCCCTACGTCCAATGTGTCAGAGCCAACTTCGACCACGTTTTTATTTGAACGCTCGTTACATTATATATTTATTTTACTTTTAATATTCTTATAATAATAAAAACAACAACTTTCGCTAGCAATACAAGTCATTGAATAAAATATGGTAGAATTAAATGTAACAGTTCTTTTAAATACTATAAAATACAGTACTTAAATGTAATGGTAATATTGTAACATTCAATAATATTCTAGACGCAATTTACGTAATAACCGTAACAGTTAATTTTAAGACAATATTTTATACGTCGATCTGAGCTCAGTAAATAGAATATTGATCACTTTTTTCAAAGAAATAATTGACTTTTATTTTTAAATACGTAAAATGTCCTTACTTTACAAAATATCGAAAGCATAATGAAATTACAAAAGTCAATAAAAATATATTTTCCAGGGTCTGGCGATGACTTTCGCATACTTTTGCATACACCATTCAAAAGAGCGGAAAAAGAATAAGTTGAATTTTAGTTTAATTTTCTTTATTACTTTCATTATTATTATTATAACTCACCCTCTATATCTCTACAATTTAGTCAAATATTCCTCCCACCTCATCCCCCATTAACAGACTCCGCCTAATCTAGACCGCTGTTCCTGAAAGGTTGTATTGATAAGCAAAACTGTGCATTGTCTCGCTAAATTACAGAACTGAAACATATCAACTAATTACATCTGACGGGGGAGAGGGATGCAAGTCTGTTTCAATTTCCAACCGAACCCCCTGGCCTAGTTAGAGACGAGCATGCGGCGGACGGCCTTATCTGCGTCTTAGAATGCCGTAAAATGAAATACGGCCGCCGTTTTTGTTTAATAGCGCAGCCGTTATTCTTAAATTTGCAGCGGTAGTAAAATAGGGATTATTCGTCTTGTTGGGAATGTAATAGTTTACTACAAAGTGATATTTTTCATAACTCTAAATATTTAATTTGACTATACCCAGGGAATTACCCAAAAGCATTCCTGCAGACCAATTTTATTGTACCTAATCTATACGGAATGTATGACGATAATGCTACTGTATAAAACATGTGAACACAAATCACTCAGTGGTTTAGCTCAAACATCATAAAAAATACAAAAACAGAGGTTTTCAATAAGCATAAAGACAAAGAGTGCCTTCTTTCTCTAAGAATATAAACCAATGCGTGCATTAAGTAAAAGTCAAATAAATATTGCTTATTACCACGGGAAGCCTCAGGAACAATCAGGACTATAATAATAAACAGTCCGATATTGTAAATGGACCGGAAATTTTGTATACGGAGGTTTTCGAGGTCGCTGATCACGAATCCGAGGTCGAACTTAAAAAATCAAGATGGCGGATCCAATATGGCGGACGAATTTTTAAAAAATCATCCGATTTGCACCAAACGTTGTATACGGGTGTTTTTGGGGTCGCTGATCACGAATCCAAATTTGCAAAATCCAAGATGGCGGACGAATTATCTGAAAATTAGTCGATTTGCATCAATTTGCTGATCACGAATGTCAGTGATCAGCGTCAGTTTGGGGGTCAGTGACCCCCGAAACCCCCGAATATCAAATTTGGTGCCCATTGATTAAATTTTTAAAACCCCATCCACCGTCTTGGAACTGCCATTTTGAATTTTGAAAATCTGACCTTGGATACGTGATCAGCTACCTCGAAAACCTCCGTACACAAAATTTGGTGACAATCGGATCTTTCAAAAATTTCGTCCGCCATCTTGATTTCGCCGCCATTTTGAAATTTTTGAAATGGTCAAGGTCATATCTAAACGTAAAATTTTCCGCTCTTTCCATTTCCGGGGTCAAACGTGGGGTTCCCATTTAAAAAAATCGTCTTGATCCCATAATGACCACGTGGTCAGTGGTCAGTGGTCGTGGCATGGTCACCATTGAATAGCCAGGGAAAAATCCTAACTTTCCCTATATTTGGTATTTCCGGAAAATGCATATCTCGCGAGATTTTTTGGGGTTCAAATACTTTATGCCACCCTGTATAACCTTGGTTTGAAAACTAAAACATTTCCAAATCGCTGGAAAGAAGCAAGAGTTTGTTCTGTGTTTAAAAATGGTAACAAGTCACATGTTGAGAACTATAAGACCAATACCCACTATTTTCATTTTTCTATACTCTCTATAGCTCGGTATAATCGTATCTACCTTTCCGTTCATAACCTAAATTCTTCATACCAGCATGGAGTGGACAATTTCGCTGTCTTCTGAATATGTTGTGCATGTTTTAGATAATAGAGGACAGGTAGACTTGATTTATGTGGACTTCACGAAGTTCAATAGGATAGATCACAAGATTTTACTTTATAAACTGGCAAACTTTGGTTTCTGTAATGACTTTGAAGGTCTCATTATGCCCTACTTATAAGAACGGAATGCAGTATGTTAGTTGCAAAGGTTTTTAATCTACCACTTACGTAACAACCTCTGGTATACCTCAAGGTTCTACACTTGGCCCATTACTCTTCGTTTTGTTCATTACTGATCTTGACGAAGTAATCAACTGTGTAAGTTATTGTATACAGATGATTTAAAAATATTTTCGTCCACAACTAGTTTTGATGATTGTTGTAATATGCTACAGAAGGAACTTGGTGTGTAGAAAATACATTCGAACCCTAAATTTTTTCAAGAAAGTTATCTATACATAAATTTAATTATATTATTGGCAATACTGTATTATCCCTATGTGACTCTTGTAAGGATTTAGGTTTTGATAAAAAATTTTGCGAAAAAGTGCCGTCTTGTTCCATTGTAAAAGGTATTTTTACTTAAATCTACAAGAATGATACAAATAAAACATAACCTTTCGTTTAACTTACGTAGAAAGTGTCACGAGGATTTTCATTTTTTTTTTTTTTTCAACTCGATAGATAAAGATTAATTTGTAGATATGCACAAAAATAGCGCTAAACACATCCCTGGATTGACATTTTAATCTACGATCTCAGTTGGGGATTTTTCTTTGGTAATTTCTGAAACACCAACTCAAGAAAATCATATTTACTTGTCACCAAAACAATGTACCCACATTACCGCAACTTATTAATCAACAGAGACCAATCTGGAAGAACTCCCACTGAATTTAATATTATTCGTTAGATACGGCCATTCAGATGAAGCGTAACAATAGCAAATTAACCACGGAACAATACATTAGAACCCCCCATCCCAATAAGTCCAATATTTGTACCCGGCCAACATTGTACGTACGACTCCATCGAGGATACACTACATAATGGGCCTGCCGTTAGATATCGATTATGATTTATGATTATTACGAAATTAAATTCGTTCGGCGAGGAATCGGCAGAATAATTTTCTCCAAACGTGCTCGATTAACCACGAGCACAATTTTCGGTCGTAATTAATGCAAACTAAACAACGGGTCCGATAGTTGATTCAAACGGAAATAAAGGATAGGATATTCGTTTGTCTGTTAAGGTACATATTTACCTCCTAGAATGTTAAGTTTGCGGTGGGTAAATACAAAAATGAACATCTCCATAGGATTGTTATGCTAGGGCCATGGTCCTATGTTAATTATATCGGCGAAGTTCACTGTACACTTTAAAATAACTAATATTACGACCATACAGAATATTACGACACTACATCAGCTGCGTTTGCTGCATTTACCATTTTCGCTGTGTGCTGAATATAACCATAGCTGTTTTAAGGGCATTTGGCTACAAATAGTGACACAGATTTGTTATTTAACAAACATAGTGAACATAGCCATCACAACTAACATGCCATTAAGTACAGCTCTAGCGTCTACATAGCAAAGCGATGTTCTAAAAATATAGCTTCGGCGTGTCTAATATTGCGAACGTAGGGTACATATTAAACATTCTGTAACGTCATTTCAATTTAACACAGTGATAGTTATCATAGCAAGATAATGATGGCTATTTTTAGTGTACACAGCAAACATAGCCATTGTGACTAAGATACCTTACTGTGAGGCGATACATCTACATAACTAAGCGATATTTTAAAAATATAGCCAGGAGTTTTTGTTTTTAACGTGCCTGAATTGCGTGAAGTCAAAACAACAATGATTATCACAGCGAATATAGTTAGCATAACGTTTCAATTTATTTAGCCATCACATCACACATGATGCTTTCCGTGTAACCCTAGTTTTAATAATATATCCATTCGCTTCGAACGTAGCGGACATATGAATGCGTTCCGTGAAGTCACATTCATTTCAAACAATGATGGCTATTGTTAAAACAAATACCGAATATAGTTCGTGCAGTATGTGCGGCGTCAGTAAAAGCAATTTTTAATACACATAACAGACATAGTCGTCAAACTAGCATAGCGTACTGTGTGGTTCTACTTGCGTAGCTAAGCCATGTTTTGAAAATATATCCAGGAATCATTTTGCTTTGACGTATCTACTATCTACCATGCACTCCTTGAAGTGCTGTCCATTTAAAGCAGTGGCAGCTATAAAATATGTACCGATCACAGGAAAACAATGATGGCTATTTTTAAAATGCCATGGAAACATAGCCGTCACAACTAGCGTACTGCTTTGTGACGTAGTGTGGCTCAGTAATAAACTTGCTTTTACATATGTACCATTGACAACACATATTGTATTGAAACCACGTCCATTTAAAACGATTAATAGCTATTTTTAAAACATATACCAAACATAGCTATCACCTTAGCATAAAACAGTGATGGCTACTTTAAATATACCTAAGCTGTCGTATTTTCTTTGCTCCGTCATACACATAGCACTACACTCAGCATAAAATAATGATGGCTATTTTAAATATTGTTATTAAACATGATCATCTGGCATTACACATAGTATTTGGCACAAGATTAAGTTGATTAAATTTGCTTAACAAGTACCGGTTATAATTAGTATAGCACTGTGTATTCTCAGCATAAAACAACGATGACGTGTCAAATATAGCCACGTGGCACGAGATTTAGTTAAAATATGCTTACTTAATTAATACCAAAGATAGTTAAGCATAGTGTTGTATGATCTCAGCATAAAACGATGACAGCTATTTTTAATATACGTAACGGGTATAGCCATCACAACTAAGTTTACCTTTCTTTCTTACCCTGCTATCTATGCAGCTAAGTAGCATTTTAAGATATAGCTAAGAATTATAATTAGATCCCATCTACCACTGCGAATATAGTGCACATATGCACAGTGATGGCTATTTTTGAAATAAATATCGAACATAAACTATGTGTAGCCTCAGCAAGAACAGTGATGGTTATACGTGGAATTAAATTAAAATATGAAACAGTTTCCAGCTAATCATTTGATTTGTGCAATGCGCTAAATAAAGTTTAATGCATTCGCGGTCTGCACAAAACCTTTAATTCGCCCTCTTTTTTGTTGCCCTCAGCCTTAACAACATTGCCCTCGAACACCTGACAAAACAAACCAAACAACCGTTTGTATACTGTCCCTCCTCCGGCGGTTGTAATCCTGTCATGTAAACTACATCGGAAGTCTCATTTAACTTTATTCACTCGATTTAAACACGCCCGTTGCAATAAACATCTACTGGAAAAAGTCTAAACCGAATAGAATTAAAATTAACCCCCGTTTATTTTCTGCATGCACGGACAGTCGTAAAACTAATCGTAGAAAAATCAAATGGCTGGGATTTAAATATTTTAACAGCAGATATTCGGGTACAGAGGTTTTTAATGGGGTGTCTGAAATTAGGTGTTATTTTCTGTTGGAAAAACACAGTAATGCCTTGAAATCTGGCAACGACACTGACAATATGTTTAATTTAAAAAAATCGGAAAAGTGTAGCTAAAAAAGTCAAATATAAAATCATAATGAAATTAGCAATGGATACAGTACTATAAAAATTAACCTGAAGTTCCACAAAGCACACTTCTAGGGCCAATATTTTATCAATATATAGCGTGTCCCCAGATAGGTGCAACGTCTCTTGTAAGAGACAAAAATTATTGGTGTTTGTTGTAAAACAAAACTTGTTTGGATTTCAATTTCGTAAAATTCAGTATGGATCAGAAATTTCAAAAAATCAATTTTTTTTCGTCAGTAAAGTTACTGTTTCTGTATCAAACTCACGAAACATTAATTATATGTTTCTCAAAATGAAAAACTGAGTGCTTTAACAAAATTTCAATGTGTTAGACCTATTTTGACTTCAGATTTTTCGCTAGCAAAGGGGCCTCGCAAATGAGTTTGTATTTTGAAGCTTTCGAGATATTTCGAGATATTCGGTGGTTTTCGATGAATTTCGAAGTTTTGAAAGATCCAAAAGAAAACAAATTGCTAAATTTAAATGAGAAAAACTCCGAGTTAACTTCCGAGAAATGATTTTCCGTTGGTAGGATTCTCTATTAGGGTGTAGGTTATCTTGAAATAAAATTTGATTGAGTTGTTGAGGATTTTTGATGTGGACGATTTTGGT
Source organism: Anoplophora glabripennis (assembly GCF_000390285.2). Taxonomy (NCBI): domain Eukaryota; kingdom Metazoa; phylum Arthropoda; class Insecta; order Coleoptera; family Cerambycidae; genus Anoplophora; species Anoplophora glabripennis. The sequence goes on along the minus strand of NW_019416396.1, from coordinate 508,618 downwards.
GAAGCGAATAAAAGATAAAAATGTACGTCAAGACAACTCAAAATACATAATATTAGTAATAATAATACCTTTATTTCCAACAGGTAATAAAATACCCAATTACAGGAAACATACAGAAAGAATATACGTTCAACTAAACACTAAAAACTAACGAAAATAAAAAAGAAAGAAAAGAAACGGTGAACCTGGCATAAACATGAATAGGTTCATGCATTAGTTTGCAATCTTTCAATATATAAACCAGTTATATTTTTCAACGTGTCATAGTTAATATCACAGCTATTTGAAACAGTATTGAATACATTACAAATATTGAATATTGGTGATTTACGCATAATGTTTGTGCGACAAATGGGAGAATAAAAACAATAATTTCCACGAGAATTTTGGCGAGGAACCAAAAAACAGAGCTTATTAACGAGAAACATACACTCAACATTTTTATGAACTAAATTATATAAAAACGTTATGGCACTACAATTTCTCCTTTCCCCTAAGGGAATTACATTGAACATATTCAACAAAACCTTATGATCTATACCTCTTTCAGGATAGGTTCTTTGTGATTTAAAAAACAAAAACTTCAAAAACTTACGCTGAATCGACTCAATCAATACGATGTTATTTTGGTATATAGGCGACCATATTAAAGATGCATATTCCAGCTTTGATCTAATCTAATATATGCAAAGTATAATGATTTTAAACTTTTAATATTTGAAAAGTTATTCCAGTTTCTCATAAAAAAAACGAGTAGCTTGTAAGCTGTTTTTGTGATTTGTCCAATATGTCCAGAAAAACTAAGTCCAGAATCAAATAAGACACCAAGGTCCTTAAATTCAGAACATCGCTCGAGAATATAACCGTCAATATTATAATCAAATTGAATATAATTCTGTTTCCGAGTAAAAGTTACAGTCTTACATTTGGACATATTTAACTTTAGAAAGTTATCCACGCATCACCCTTGGACTCTATTGATTTGATCTTGTAAGAAAACGCAGTCATTGATGCTGTCCACGGTATTATAAATTTTTAAGTCATCTGCAAATAAAAGATGACGACACTTAATTACGGACGTGATATCGTTTATAAACATTAAAAACAGTAACGGGCCTAAATTGGATCCCTGTGGGACACCGGATGTTGAATATTAATAACAGTTGAATGTAATTCGATCTATTTTACTGAATTTTATAGTGGGTTTGAAGAATTCCTATGAAGTCTAATATGTGTATAGAATCTTTTTAAGTTATAGAACTGTTTTGATTCATGTTCATGCTGTCTGAAGCCATTCGGTGAATTATTTTATAGAAGTTTTCGTGGTATTTGAAGGAGTTTAAAGCCGATTCGAGAAATTTTCATTTTGAAGCTCTTTTCATGTACATTTTTTAAATTATTTCAAGACTGTTTTATTTTGAAATGGTTTTTATGTGTTTGATGCCTAATGAAGATGATTTGAAGACTGGTTTTATTATGAAATGTTTTTAATATACCATTTTTCAATTATTTGTAGATTTTACAATTTATTGCCTATCCTCAAATTCAATTGCATGGACCTGTAGACCAACTAAAGGAAGCGAAATATAAATAAGAAAAAATACGATGTATGGAAATTTTTAATGCATTTTGACGAAAATTTGAAATTGAGTATTGAAATATCAAAGTAAGTAGGCTTAGGATATAAAAATTTTGCACAAGTACAACTTTCATATTAAAATTTCGCTGCATCTCTTAACAGAAATAACTCTTGAATAGTGAAGAGTATAAACTATTTTTAAATTTTCAAACTTTGTTGCATTTTACTAATCTGAAATCATGGCAGGCTTTGTTTCGGGAACAGGCAGGGCTGAATCCCAGTCGGCCACTTATCAACTTGCATTTTTCCCTTATGCCAGTAGGTTCACCTGTCAGGGCATAAGTTCTATATTCTATAAATAGAATAATATCCTGCCACTATCAGAGATTCAACAACCTTTTGTTTCTTTGCAGGCCGTCGCCATGTTGGTCGAATATTGGCGCCTACTGTTCCTGCTGTGCTTCAGTCCGATCCTGCTGACTACATCGATGGATATTAGTAAGTAGTTTTTAAATTATTTAGTAGATAAGAATAATAAAATCGGTGTGTAATGGCACCAAATTGACATAATAATGAACAAACAAAATAGAATGCAACATTAACCTACATTACCAATGTCACTTGTAAGCGGAAAAGAAATTTAAATAGAATTCTAAAAAGTAAAACCATTCAGCTACGTACAAATTTCTACTTCTTTTTTTCGTGGAAAAGAGTAACTTTTGAATGACACAATGCGTGTTTCTAATTCCCCGAGACATTTTATCCACCAAAATCTCCCGCTTAGTGGGATTGCTATAAATTTTTTTCTTCGTGGGCGTCCTATTTTATCATTCCGAGTATCGGTAGGAGCAGAGAAGGGGGTTTTTACTCTTTTTTTTTACAATTAACGACGCTCAAAATAATTCACTTACTATATTAACCCTGCAGAAAGTAAGAAGGTTAATTACGATTCTTGATTTTTTATTATAAATAACGCGTCAGGTTTTTCAAGAACTGCTGAAATTTAATTAAATATTCTATTTCTTCATGAAAGCTGAATGAAATAATGAGTACAGTATAATTTTCACATAAAAGTCCTGCTGTTTTTGGAATGGCGTAAAATTATAATGGTTGCAGGAAAAGTAAATCAATATTGCAGGACTTAGTTTATGAATGAGATACTTTCTATGTGGGCGAAATATAATTTTGATGACTGGCCGTTAAAATATTTAAACAGAATAAAATGTAAGTTCTGTAAAACAAAATTTGTGAACAGAAAACTTAAATTACCATACATTTAAAGAATATAATTATGGTATTAGAGAAATAAATTTATAAACTTTTATTCCAAATCAGATGTGAATATAAATAACGATTTCATAATAGAATCGAAATCAACTAAACTTAGTTTAATAATAATAATAATACTTTTAAATAATAAACGAAAATTGAATTACAATAACTTCGTAAAATTACATTTCTAGAATGTAATATCTTTAAGTGCATTTCAATTCTGTTACAATCAATTTACTTGGCTACCTTCTCGGAAATGTCACATTTCTGACAAATCTAACCATAATTTCTTTGTGAAATGTTCAATAAAGAGTAATGTAACAATTTCATTCGAGAAATGTCAAGCATAGCTTGATGAAGCAATCGAATAAAATATTTTTAACCCCTACAGTTGCTATCAAAGTAAAGGATGTCTCAAAATTCAGACAAAAAGTAATTATGTCAGAAAACACAGATTTTTAATTAAAAAATGAACATTTTTTATAGATTCATAAAATATACAGTATGAATACAGAGTTTTGAATGAAATAGCATATATACAGACGCAATCTTTTGTTAAAATTTTCCATGACCGTTTTGTATAAATGTAGTTGAACTTCGTTGTTGATACAACACTAAATTTCTTCTTTTAAGGCGTGGGTGGTCGTGTGCTTGTTGGCATAAACCTTAAACTTAAAAAAATTCCAAAGAAAAAAGTGGAACGGTGTTAAATCTTATAATCTGGATGGCCAATACTGACCACAAAAACGAGAAATTACACGACTCATGCAGTAATTGAATTGCTTCTCGAGCTGTATGGCATATGGCCCCGTCTTGTTGCAACCACGTGTCGTCTACATCCCATATCTTGCAATTTGGCCACAAAAATCTGGATTATCCTGTCGCGATAGCGAGCACCATTAACTGTTATTGCTTGACCAACCTCATTTCCGAAGAAGAATGGTCCTATGATGCCTCCAGACCAAAATCCTCACCAAACAGTGACATGTTGTGGAGGCATTGTTTCTCAACAATCACTCGTGGATTTTCTGAACCCCAAATGCGACGGTTTTGTCGCATCAAGCCATCAAGATGAAAATGAGCCTCATCGTAGAAAATGATCTCGTTCGAAAGATTAGCATCCACTTGTTTTTCCATAATCCATTCAACTAACTCTCTTCGCTGTGCGTGGTCGGTAGGCTTCAGTTCATGAGTCAATTGAACTTTGTAATCAAGAAGATACAAATCTTTCGTGAGAAAACGCAATAGAGAGCTTCTCGAAACATCTCATTCTTCACCACGGTACTGAATTGATGTTTCTGGAGTCTCAGCAGCACTCACGAACTGCTTCGATGCTGAAGGGTTGGTCAGAGTGTTTAAGATCACTAATGGATCCAGTCTCCCTGAATTTTTCAATTAATCTTTTTATAGTTGAAGTTATATCACTATTCCTAACATATTATGTGTGCAAATTGCGAACTATAGCTCCCGAACCTTAATTATTTTTTAAATATTATTGAACAATGAAGACGTGTTTTTCTTTTTTTTTGCACAAATGGCGCAAAATTGAAATCTTCCGTGAATTTTGGGATACCCGATATTAGAAAGTATAAGCTTCCTACTGAATTAAAAAAAAATACGTAGTACATAGTACGTTTAGAATATATTTTTCTTAATTATTAGTCTTTAATTGAGCTGGAAAATAATACGAAATTAAATTTTTTTGTCTCATTTACATTACGGCCAAAGCTTCCCCAGACTCAATTATATTTAAATTTAAAATGCGTAGCATTAAAAAAAATAATTAACAGTTGCTTGGGATTCAGAATAGTAGTTTCTAATATCGTGATAGTTACGATAGAATAAACAATTTTGATTTTATTCATATTAAACTAAAAATCATACTGAAACCTGTTTGGGATAAAGAAACTATGAGTATAATTACATCATCAGCAAATAAACATCAAATAAAATGTAATGAAGAATGATTATAGTGACCTTTAGAATGAGGATAACACATGTACAACAAATTCACCATAAGCAGTTATCTCTTCCCATTCTGGTTTCCTCGTGCTTTGTAAAACTTCCTCTGTTAAGCACGGGTGTTAACAGCGCACCTTTCGATGCGGAAATATATCCTCCTTCCTATATCCTTAAGCAGTTTTTAACGGAAATTTACATAGCCGGTGTAAAACTCATTCTGCTCCAGCGAAATCTGGTTGCGCCACCCAATCTCCTTAACGGTCTTTATAAAATCGTTTATTCCAGATAACTGCGCCACTGGGGGTCATTTGACGACGAATTAACTCCGAAATTATAGTTTTTATTACGAATAAGGGCGAGGATTATGTCGCGAACGTATTACATGCAAATATTATAGCTGCGTGGTGATTTCCCAGCGTCTAGATGAGTACACTAATGATTTAGGAATTATCTGGAACGAAGATTGGATACTTATACTTTGCAGAGGATATTACGCCAATGTTATCTGAATAAGGAGACACCTTGCATATTATTTACATAATTTCAGATAGGCGATAATGAAAACAAACCGTCTTGAATAATAAAAAAGGCCTGTAATGTTATAGAAGCTTACTTCCATAAACTAAATACTAGCACCAAAGGGAAAATCCATAATAACACTACAATATACATTACAAGGGAAGAATAACTAAGATATGTTGGTTATGTTCTTTAATTCTTTCATTCTTCATCCGTGTTCAAGATTTATTTCCTACTATTCTCTTTAGACCCTTCACCATCATTCTTTTTATTGTTCAGGAGAATGAGGAAGGGAAGAATGTGAAGGAAAATGTAGTAACGAAGATTTTTGGAAAGGAATAGAAACCTAAGTAGGATTGTGTAAGAAATAATGACAAATTCATGAATACGTTTAAGAAATTGAGAGGAGAAAATTTAGAAAAAAAAATCATTTTGTATAGTTCTAACTGAAAACTGGTATCAATAGAAAACCTGAAACCTCGCCGAGAAAGAAATAATGCATGATTTGGTTACATACTCTATAAACTCTAATGTCATTCTTCCTTGCCTCTTCCTCTTGACGAAGGTACCATTCGATCCATTCTTTTACTCATTGTTCGACAGAATAAGGGAAGAAAATATGCAAAGAAAAATGCATGAGCGAACAGTTTTGGAAAGATTGAATAGAGAAAACTAAAATATAACTTAATACCTAAATATTGCGTGAGAAATAATGTCAAATTAATGAAAACATTGAAGGGTGTGGTGCAAGAGATGGAGAAGATTTTGAAAACGATATATACTTATGTGAGGTTGCTCAACTAATTCCAAAAGAAAAAATGGTTAAACACACTATAGATTCATAGAGAAAAAGCTGCTTAGATGATTTGGTTATATCCTCTATAAACTATCAACGTCATTCTTTCCTCCCTCATCTTCTTGATTAAGGAAATTTTCCTACTATTCTCTCATGAGTCTTCTTTTCATTATTTTACTCAATATTCAATAGAATGGGGAAGAAAAGAATGCGAAGAAAAATGTAAGTTCTGTTCTGTGTGGTTATGGATACTTATTTTAATGTATTGAACATTAGTTTAGAAAGAAAAATTAGAAGAACCACATTCCTGTCATTCTTTGCTTCCTCGTCCTCTTGATCAAGGTAAAATTTCTATTACTCTTTCATGATTTTCTCTCCCTTCGTCTAACTTTGTATCAACACAGACTTCTGGGAAACGAAGGAATTTCCAATAAGACTTGGTACATAAAGGATTGAAGATGAGAATACTGATAAATTAAAAAAAAAGTGAGAGAGGCCTGTGTGGTTATGAATATCTAATTTCGTATACTGAAAAACTGATAATAGAAACACAATAAATTAATAGATAAAGAATCATTAATTTGTTGTGGTTAATACTCTACAAAGTTTTCCCTCATCATCATCATCATTATGAAGAGACGTTTTCCAGTTTCCCAACAGTTTTTTTTCCACTGTTCTAAAAAATGAAGAAGGCAAGGAAATGTTCGAATGGATGGATGGAAGTGTTCGAATAGATGGATGGATAGAGTGAACACAAAACGTAAGACCTAGAGAAATAATAACAAATTAATAAAAAGATCATATTGTATGAATAATTAATTAATTAATAAGTATTCTTCGTTTTCTGTTCTTTCCTTTCCAAGAGGATGATGAAAAAAAAGAAACAAAAGAAGAACGGGAGTGAAAGTGAAGACAAGGAGAAGATTTTGAAGAGGTAGACAAAGAAATCAGTTTTCTCACCCATTGTAAGGATATTATTATTTTTCTATCCTAGAACTATTTTTGTTAGTGTACATATTAGGGTGGCCCTAAAAAAATGATTTTTTTTTCGTGTCTCTTGTGAAAATATGTTAGTTTATCATGTTTTAAGAGCCCCCTAAAATCAGCTCAAAAAAAATTTTTTAGAGGTCGCTCAAGATTTTTAAAAATTTCCAAAATCATCAAAAACTGATTTTTTTCTCGTTATTTTATCATTTTCTAGGTTGAAAAAAATTTTGATTAAGAAAAGTTATTAGTTCGTTGATATTTATTTTAGTGGTCGCTCGAAAACATTTTAGGTACACTACTTTTAAAGTTAAAATAATTATGAGTGACCTTTAGAAATTAAAATATCTAATTGAAATTTTCAGAATCGAGATTTTTTCAACCTAGAAAATGATAAAATAACAAGAAAAAAAATTAAAAAAAAAATCAATTTTAGACGATTTTGGAAATTTTTAAAACTAACATTTTCACAAGAGATACGAAAAAAAATATTCGTTTTTTTTGGGCCACCCTAATACATATAGTAGGAAACTTATTGTAAGTTATAAATTAATAACAGTTCCCCGCAAGATGCGAAGAAATGTTTTACATTAAATAAACTGACATACACATCAATAATAATTCATCTCGTTTCTACTGGCACTAGTTCACGATTAAATCACAAAGCCACGTTCTATTATTTTACCCATCCTTAAATCATGTTCATAGAGCCTCCTTTACATTTTACAGAAGATCTGGAATCGTTAAAAGAACTGGAAGTCTGTTCCAACGCAAATCGCACGAAAATCAGTTAATTGGATAAAGGAAACATGTCCGCCGAACAATTTCTCTATACAAAAGTTTAAATTTAGTAGTTTAAAAAGCAAATTCTGCATTCCGATAGCATTGAAATGCAAATGGCTTAATTAAATAAAAATTTCAGCTGAAGAGAGCGCAGATTCCGTAATGTAATCAAAGAAACGTAGTATGGATTACTCGAGGGCGTAATTTTATAGAATTTAATTTCTTATTCAGATGCCGGAAAGGCATTCGTAAAATTCTTGTACGAATGTAAAGATTTCTCTTAAATATCCTAGAGAATCAAGTTTTCTAGTTAAATATAATAAATTAGTCTCGATGTATTGAGCTTCGTTCGCTTTTCCAATTTAGCAAATAAATTATTCGGTCGGTCTAAGCATTTTATTCCATTATTTAATGTTTTATTTACCTAATCGGTATCACTTGTAATCAGGCACCACTTAGAAACAGATGCAACTAACATTACAAAGTAATGTAAAGTATAATAATTAATACTAGAAAGGTCGGCAGACACCGGGAAGCAGGGCAGGCATTAGGGTGCCGCTAGATTCGTATCGAATAAATTGATCGATGCGAGGCTTCAAATCACAGGCTGCCGCCTTAACATTTCCTATCTCTAATAACAATAATAAAAGTTTTGTTTTATTATTGTGAGAGTTCTCGGGTAACAATTATTAAACGAATAGTTCGAGAAAAAGTAAAAACGAACAAATTAATGAATTAAATATTTTACGTTGAGCATTGATGTTCATTCATTTATAAGTACATACTTTATTGTTTTACTTTAAATAATCAGAGTATCAAAATGTTAGGGTAAAAAAATACACAGAAATGACTTGAGAAGCTTACGAAAACTGTTTAACCTTTTTAACAATAGAACTATAAACTCCAAATGGTAACCTGTCCGTAGTTTGTACCATGAACTATCTCGTATATGTTGAAAAAATATATATTTTGAACTACTTCCGCTTCGAGGGGGTCATATGGAGTAGCCCACGATAAAAGTACGATGCAGAAATAAAGGAAACGTGAAACTTTCACAAGCACAAAATCAAAAACTAACTTTTTTGTCCGGTAACACTATTGCCCATCGAGGGAGCAAACAATTGGATAGTTCCCGAACTCGTACAATAGATTCTGTCGGTGATTGTCAGGGAAAACAGCGTTAGAGCAGCAGTTTTTAAATTGCTGGAATCGTATATGGCTTGTTAGAGCTTGGAAACAATAAGCTGGCTCGGTATGAGAGCTTTGGTATTTGTTTCCTGCCTGTGACAGTGTGTCAGCGGTGCTGAAACAGTTATTACACTAGGAGAATTAAAAAATACAATTTCAGAACGTGCGCGATATGGGAAAGCAGATAGAATTAACAGGATGTTGTTTTAATAGTTTCGCGTTAGGTAAATCAATATTGTTTAACGTTGCATTCCACTTTTTTAAAACTTCTAAGGCTGTGGTTACATCGAATACGAATTCATGCGTTTCTGATCAGGCAGAACTCGCGAGATTGAGAAAGAACGCATTCAGCTATTTAATATAAACGGTTGGTTGGATATTATTTCTATATAATATTGGTTTGGTTATATGCAATAAACTGTACACAATACAACGATAATTGATAATTGTGTAACGCTTAATGATGTGAGGGTGACTAGGGTCGACGTTCAATCGCACCTCATGGGGGCTGGCTGTTGGATTCCCCGGACAACTTTTTCAGCGAATTAGAAAGATAGGTGAAAATCTTGATTCTCGACCGATACTATTTGAGTAACTTCTATAATAGGTCTGATATCTTCGATCATGCACTGCTCTGTCTGAGTGCTCTTGAACCTTTTTAGGACTATACAGAGTGTTTTTAAAATAGGGTTCCAAACTTCTGCTGCGTTTATATATAACTCATTAAAATAAGCCAAAAAGTTCCTATTAGCATGTGCCCTAAACGCACCCTTAGGAAGTTATATGCCCTTAAAAGGGCTCAAACAAAACTGTTTTTTTTCTGTTATTGACAAAACGGTCGAAAATAAATAATAAAATTTATGAGTTAATTTTATTTACGTTAAATAACATGGGCTACTCCGTTTTTCGGCATGCAAGTCATATGCGTCCCATTTAGGTTGGTGAAGGGGGTTTTCGGCCCGTAATTTTTTTATTTCAATTTTTTTACAATTTTCTCTACAGATTTATAAAATCTTAACAATTTTACGTAAAAGATATTATCTTTGTCCAAATCGATATTTACAATGGTTTTCGAGTAAATTGAGTTTAAAAATTCAGTAACATTATTTAAATAAATTGCAGTTATGAAGGATCCGATCATTTAATAAATAATTTAGGACATACACTAAGACTATTTAAATTTAGAGTTACACTTACTAATTAAAGAACTAATTACTACTGCAGACAATAGCTAAATGAGAAATAGAAAATAATGGGATTAAAATTAGTAATAATAAGTTAAATTACAAGAACTGCTAGAAGTGACCACCTTGCAATTCGATGCATAATCTAGCTCGACGCTTCAATGATTTGCGAACTCGTTGGAAAATTCTAGGTGTTTGTCTTATTTCCATGCACGCGGTTTCAATTTCCTCCCGTAGTTGCTGAATGGTCTCAGTTGGAATTTTATAAACCTTTGCCTTAAGTTGACCCCACAAAAAATAGTCCAGGGGGTTAAGGTCGGGGGAACGTGGAGGCCAGGGAACAGGACCTCCTCGGCCTATCAATTTTTCTCCATACAACTCATTTAAGTGTTGTCTTACATTATGTAGGTAATGAGGTGGCGCTCCGTTCTGCATAAACCATATGTTTTGGTGTTCAATTAAAAGGACATCTTCCAAAAGCCCTGGCATGTCGTTAACTAAAAAATTGTAATAATCCTCACCATTCAATCGATTAGGCAACACAAACGGTCCGATTAGCCGATCGCCTAAAGTGTCTGCCCAAACGTTGACGGAAAATCGAATCTGATGTCTGGACTGAAATATGCTGTGTGGGTTTTCATCAGCCCAATCATGAGCGTTATGAAAATTGACATAACCATTTTTACTGAAGCTTGCCTCATCCGTAAACAAAATAAGAGATGCAAAATTCGGAATCCGCCTCGATTTTCGCAAAAACCATTGGCAGAACTGCCGACGTGATTCGTGGTCATTCGGATTTAAAGCTTGAACACGCTGGATATGAAAAGGATGAAGTTGTTATTCGCAAAGAATTCGCCAAACTACGGAAAACTTATGTTATGCATACGTGCGACACTTCTTACAATAACCCTTGGATTGTCCTGCACAGCTCTCAATACATTTTCTTTCATCACCGGTGTTCTTACAAATCTGTCTCTGCCATGATCATTTACTCTTGGTTGGAATGAACCGTTTTTTCTTAAACGTTGATGGATCCTCTGAAATACCTGTCGAGAAGGAAGTCTTCTATTCGGGTATGCTGTCGCATACAGACGCCTCGCTTCTGATGCATTTTCAGCCGCACGGCCGTACATAAAGTGCATATCTGCTATTTCCGTTCTCCATTTTATGAGTTGCAATAATGCTGTACTTAAATTTTCCACTCACCACTTTTACTAATTAAACACTGCAAAGCTCAATTGACAGTTTATCAATAACTTAAATTGTTAAGCGTTGTGGCAACGTCAGTCTTTTATTTGCCATGGTAAACAGATTTTTGTAATTTTTGGCCTAATAACTTAAAGAGCAGAGTAATTTTCAAACTCAATTTACTCGAAAACCATTGGAAATATCGATTTGGACAAAGATAATATTTTTTACGTAAAATTGTTAAGATTTTATAAATCTGTAGAGAAAATTGTAAAAAAATTGAAGTCAAAAAAATTACGGGCCGAAAACCCCCTTCACCAACCTAAATGGGACGCATATGATTTGCATGTCGAAAAACGGAGTAGCCCATGTTATTTAACGTAGAAATTTATGTAAGACCCATAATTTTTTTCTATTTATTTGCGACCGTTTTGTTAATAACAGAAAAAAAAACAGTTTTGTTTGAGCCCTTTTAAGGGCATGTAACTTCCAAAGGGTGCGTTTTAGGGCACATGTTAATAGGAACCTTTTGGCTTATTTTAATGAGTTATAAACTCAGCAGAAGTTTGGAACCCTATTTTAGAAACAACTTGTATGGTCGACATTGTCGTGATTAGAAACATGGATGAATTTGAATTTTGAAAGAATATATCAGACAAATCACAGCTTGTAAGAATAAAAATTTTGATACAGCTGTCTAATATTTTATATCGGCACTTTACGTAAAAAGCTATATTGTTTTACCGGAACTACAATTTACTCAATTTGTGTTTATTGACGTATACTTACTAACAGTCGCATTGGCTCTACACGAAACTAACACCGTTCCAGCTTGAAGCATCGTCGGTAACGTGACTCCCTCACCCAATCAATCGCATTTTGCGGCTACCATTTTCGTCCACCGCCAGAGTAGAAGCTGAAACGTCGGTGCGGTTTCATACGGCAGTGTACACAATGTAACCGACTCTCTGTTATTTTCCCGAGGCAATTAAACAACAGCCGAACCGCCGCTCCCCCCGACGTCAATGGGTTTCGGTTACAGGCACGTCGCGTCTGGAAACCACTCGGCTTTGAGGAAGTTATCCAGAACAAGAACGATGAAACCGAGAGGACTGAGGGAGGCTCGATTGATATAGTGCAGCGACCGCGTTTGCACTTCTGATGAGACGTGATGTAATTAAAGATGTTATAGATGCATCGGTGTAGGTCTGCCGATTCTCTGTTTGTTAGGGACTCCTACACGTTCGTTAGTTTAAGGGATTATCTAGAAGTAGCAGTTCATCCACATGTTAGTCTTAGTAGCCAATCGTATCAATAAGTTAGTAGGTATAGCAAAACGGATAAGTATTTATTCCTTTTACTTTTATATTCCATTAATATTGGGAATATCTATTTGTTTCTTTATTTATATTTATCTTGTAACTAGTTTTATAATTTGTTGAGCAATAAACATATTATTATCATTAGATATACAGTGTGTCCACGGAAGGGGTACCGTACTCTTGTAAACTTTTTTTATTGATTATTTTTCTAGAAAAAGTTATTCTTGACAAGAAGTTTTGATTATCTTGGGAAGCCATGGCCAGTAATCAAATATGTAATAAAACGCCCAACAAATTTCAAAATGTGAAATTTTCCCTAAGGAAAGTGCCTTTAATTTTTATTTTCGTTGAAAACTGTGTTTAACAGGGTTGTTCAAGAACTCAAGAAATGCTTAAATGCGAAGTTTAGTCAGAAAATAACATCAACATTAACAACTAATGGCGTGGTTTCCTCACAAAATTGTAGATACTGGGCTACAGATAAAACAGGACCACAAAAAAAATCGACGAAAGGTCTCCTCGGCCAAACCTATCGTATTATATGTTTCCTGGGTCGCTGAAACCGAATCTGCAACTCATTTGGTCCCATCATGTCAGAGTTTTTTTCTAACCTCAAAAAAATAGCTGAAAAATTGTAGAATTCAACAAAATCAACCCTGCAACCTGTTAAAACCTTATAACTCCACATCCTTATGATACCGAACGACCTCGACAAGCCGTAAAATCATAACGCAACCGTAAAAATACATAACCTCAAAATTGGATGAGCCCAAAACCCAAAATCAGCGGCGAATAAACCTACACATAGGGCACAAACCTTCATTTTTGAATAGTAAACCCTTTTAACCTAAAACCCCGAAACCCCATAACCTAAAAACACGACAAGGCCTCAATCTGAAACCTCAAAACCCCGAAGCTGAATAACCCTAAAACCCCAAAACTTCAAAACCAGGGCCGGCATTAATAAGCTTAATTTTGAGGTTATGTATTTTTACGGTTGCGAGTTATCATTTTACGGCTTGTCGAGCTCGTTCGGAATCATAAGGATGTGGAGTTATAAAGTTTTAACAGGTTGCAGTTTAGAGTTCAGAATGTCCTGCACATTCCACACTTCTAGTGAGAAACTGGCTTCACTTCCCGAACAAGTGGATCGGACGCCATGGACCAATACTTTGGCCTGCACAGGCACTCGATTTGTCCCCATTAGATTATTTCTTGGGGATACTTAAAGCAAAAAGTGCATTCAAACGATTTTGACGATAACATTGATTTACTTAAGTAAACAATGGTGTCTTTCAGTAAATTTTCAAAAATGTTCTTATTTTGTACAGGGAAAGTATTGAAGTATGTTTAGGCGATCCTGAAAATTTCAACTCAATCCGTTGAGCGGTTTTCAAGCTATATGATTTTTAAAATGTGAATATTTCGACGTTCGCAAATAAGAACATCGTAACTCGATAATGATGGTTTCTCACAAAGTAGGTTTAAAGTTCTAGAGCAGGTATGCACAGACTTATAGGGGGGAACAGGGGTCACTCGGGAAAAATATAAGCCAAGGACGGGCCACTACAAACAATATTTATTAACACAAATTTTTTTATTTTTAAATAGTATGAAATACAATGATAAAAATAAGATAACCTTCAAAAATGTTTGTTGTAATAATTATGTAATCATTACAATGTAATATTTCATGTTTTATTATTTTGATGCATGACATTGCATTGAACTAACAAGTTTTTTTATATTTGGCTCCACATTACTTGTAGCCACACGTATAATTGCTTCCAAATTTTCATTTGCCAGACGGTTTCGGTTTTTCGTTTTGTTAAGTTTCATCACTGAAAACGTTTGTTCACAAATATACGTCGATCCAAATAAGCTTGCGCATTTCAATGCATTTATTCGCAACTCTTTATAAGCGTTTTTATCAACGCAACGGTAGAAGTTGAGTAAATTACCTTCATTAAATTTGTTTCTTAAATTATCATCATTTTGCATGTCTATTAATTCCAGCTGCATTAATTCCGGCGCATTTTCGGGTGAAATGTTGAAAGGATTGCTGAAAATGTCCAATAGCGGTTTAACTTTTTTGAAGTCTACAAAACGATTTTCAAAAGCTTGTATCAAAATATCAATTTTTTCAACATGAGCGAAATTGACGTCAGTTTTATTGAACTTCTCCATAATTTTTTTGTAGTTCGGAAAATGGCCGTAATTGGCTGAATTGATTTGTGTCCTGAAAAGACTCAATTTGCATTGAAAGGACGAAACATGAGAGTATAGCTGCGAAATCAATTGATCTTTGCCTTGGAGTCGCGTATTTAAGACATTCAAGTGATTTGTGATGTCTACAAGAAACGCTAAGTCACACAGCCAATCAGGGTTGTCGAGTTCGGGGACGTCGTTTTTCTTTTCCGCCAGAAATAGTTGGATTTCTTCAATCAAGTTAAGAAATCGCTGTAGTGTCAACCCACGACTTAGCCACCTTACTTCAGTGTAAAACAGGAGATCACCATATTCGCTTTCAATATCCTCGAGAAATTGTTTGAATTGTCGGTGATTGAGACCTCGTGATTTTATAAAGTTTACGGTAGGTACTACAACTTTCATAACATTTTCAAATCCCAATAATTTTGAACAGAGGGCCTCTTGATGTATAATACAATGAAACTGCATTAATTCCTTGGTATTTATGTTTTTAGTTTGTAAATATGTTTTTAACAGAGTTACTATCCCAGATGTACTTCCAACCATTGAAGGTGCTCCGTCAGTTGTAATTCCAGATATTTTCGTTAAATCCAAATCCATTATAGAACATTTTTCTAGAAGAGCTTTGAGCATGTCACTTCCCCTGGTTTGACTTGTCAAAGAACTCATACCAATCAGTTCTTCACTCACTTCAAAATTTTGCGTTACACCTCGTAAAAATATTAATAGTTGAGCAGTTGAACTTATATCTGTAGATTCGTCGAGCGCTATAGAAAAATACTCAAAACTTCTCGATTTCGTAGCTAATTGCTCTTCTATATTATCTGCTAATGCGGTAATTCTTCTTTGAACAGTCATCCGATTTAACTGAATTTTTTCAAACTTCTTTACATTTTCCGGACAAATTTTTTTTGCGGCGATATCCAAACATTGCTTAACAAACTCACCATCTTTAAAAGGCCGACAAGTTTTCGCTATTATTCGAGATATTTCAAAGCTAACTTCAGTGGCTGTTTCAGCATCTTGAATTGGTTTTGTAAACATAGATTGCTGGCCTATTAGTTCCCGTTGTAAAGTGGAAATTCTTTGCGTTCGATTTTCGCCAGTTAATTTGGTAAAAGTTGGATGCTGGGTTTCATAGTGCCTTTTCACATTATATTCCTTCGGAATAGAAACACTACTCTTGCATATTAAACAGACAATTTTGTTATGCGATGAAATAAAAAAGTATTTTTCGGTCCAAATATCATGAAACTGTCGATTTTCATCTTCAACCTTACGACTACGTTTCTTACTGGGGCCTGGTTTATCCATATCAAAATTAATATTATATGTTACAGTCGGTAAAAGCCAAGTTCGAACGACGAAATATTTACTCGTCACAGATTACAGTTCTCAAACAGTATAACGTTCGCTTATCCGTAGTCAAAACTTAACTGCCCCGGTAGCCGGCGATGCGTCGTATTTATACGAGTTACCAAACATCGAGAACCATCCACTTTGTTCGGGGATCGACGTGTTTCGCGAATCTGTAATCTAGTTGATGCGACAGATTTCTAGTCTCGTAATAATATGCTTGGACCGGAGCGTGGCGAGTAGAATACTTTTAAAATTCGTTGGCGGGCCGCATAAACATCGACAGCGGGCCGCATGCGGCTCGCGGGTCGCGGTATGTGCATCCCTGTTCTAGAGGTTTTCTCTTAATTGCAACACATCTTTTCAAAGTTACCATATGAAATTTGGTTACAGTCTAAATATGAGGTACAGAAACAATTTATTATAAACGTATAGTGAAAATTACTATTATTTTTCTTTTTAAATTAACTTTAGTAAGATACGATGGAGCTATCTACTATTTTTTAAGTAACTAACATCTTATGTAGAGATGAGATGTAACTATCTCTATATCTAAGAAACCTAGTATATCATATCTAAAGATACAGAGTTGTATACACTCACCACCAGCAGTAATAGAAAAGTAATAACATCGTATGTTAAGATGAAAATACCACATACTTCTCAAAAAAGTATTAACATCTTATGTTCACTTGCAATAAAACGGTGTAATAATTGTTACACCTTCGATATAATCGTATATAAAAATACAATGTTCTTTAAAAAGCATTTTTGCTATAATCCAGGAGCAACTCTACATACGATTAATATGTTTATTTTACAACTGTATAAGCAAAATTGTAACTGTTGTTACGATAATATTTAGGTTAAATTTCTATACAAAATAGATACGATAAAAATACTTTTTCAAAAACTGAATATATTTTTCAAAATAAATTGGAATATATGGTTTTAGCTGAAAAAGAAGACACTTATATAGAAAAGTAATCTTTACTAATTTTTACTAAAAATTGAGATACGATGTTCTTATTTGCGAACGTCGATTTGTCTCAGTCGTGGCAATGCAATGACGTCACCGCATGGGCTACTTCCATATAAGTTTCTGCATCTACAGAATGTTTTAGCGTATGTGCATATTAAATTTAAAAAATGGAAGCAATTTTCGTTAAAGCAGATTCTTCTAATTTGCCAGAAGTAGGTTTGTTGATGGTTATGGATTTTTCTAATAATAATCACGATCTTATCAGTGCTGAGATCAGAGGAGTGAAAATGCAAAGGATACGTTTCAATAACGCGTAAAGCTTCTTTAAAGTACGTTTGTAGCAAAAGTTTTAATGTTTTTGTACAATAGGAATAGTAAATAAAAATAAGGATTTTGCGTTTAATTGGACGAAGCCATTTCTAACACAGGTTTTTAAAGATTTACCTAATCAAATACAAAATTCTTATTACTATTTGTACTCCCATGGAAACTACATAAAATCTAAATAATGCCTTATAAATATATTAATAATATAATATTTATTATGTATTTTTATATAAATACTTAGTACCTACAAGTATTTGTATAATATTCACAAAAAAATCAACAATGGAAAAAACAAGTGTATAGTGTTTCTAGAGGATACAAACGTATTTATTACATACCTAAATTACGCAGGGTAGTTTTGTTGCTAAATAAGTAATTTTTCAAATAAAAGATATTAAAAAAAAGCAAATCAAAGAAGACTATCTGCATTTATGTCTGCTTTAAGTTAAAAATCGTGTCTTCTTAGAAGCAAAATGTGATTATTGTTCTTTTTTAACTAAACCTCGTATTTAATCATTTCTTGAATTCTTAAACTTTGTTATTTTTTTTTTCAAAATATCTTTATAAGTCAAGGTTAAACTACTTATACAAATCGCAGAAACTATAAGAAATGAAATCACCATCTCGACTATTTTATTGAATTTATTTATCGGCCATGCGATCGCGCCATTGCATACTTAATTCAGCGCCTACTTAATATTTATTTACTTATACTTGTAATGCGGCGGCGTTTTAGATAAAATAGGCCGCGGAACAAGATTACGTGCCGGCTCTACATACCCGGCTATCCCCGTAATTATTCATAATTTGCGGCCGTATTTGCAGGAACAATTGCACGCTTAATTATAATGCCGCTGCGGCTGTTCGCATTTGATCCTGCAACGGCCTGATGCGGCGTGAAGGATACGGATCCGTACCGGAAACGTGGAAATCGTGGAAAAAGACGGTAGGTGTTTCATTTTAAAAAATTATACAGAATGTGAGTTTTAATGGTAATATTTATACGGGTGCTACCTTAGGCCATTAGAAATGCATGTCATAAGTTTATTTTCTAAAATTCCGTATTGAAAATTGATTTTTTTCCTCCACGACGTTTAAAATGTCTAGTATTAACACTTTTTTGATTCGTAAACATGTTTTTTCCATAATTTCACACAGAAACTTGAAAATGGAAACACAAAAACACACCACCATCACTAAACACTGAATTAAATATAACTACAAGGTTTATACTCACACTACACGAAGACAATTTACAACTCTCTACTCTACAAATACCTTGTATACAGGGCTACACAGATTCATTCGTTGTTGCTGTGCCACGATAGATTCAAAAGGCCTGAGGAGCGGAGGCTGGCCTCCCTTGCCCTTTGTAAGTGTTCGGATCAAGAGCGGATCGTGCGTAAATTTAAACTGAGCAGGATATACCTTCATCATTTGATCGCAGGTAAATACTAATGAATAACGTTAATATAAATTAACCTATCAACTCGGTTGATGAAGTGGTTGAATAAGTAATAATAATAAAAACATAAACGTGAAATAGATTTGTATGAGTTCATATTACCAATGTAAGTATACACCTACTTTTGTTTTAGCTAATATGTTTTAATTAAAAATTCTTAATTATATTATTTAATGTTTAACTTGATTAGTTTGGCAACATGTTTCGGACCCCATATTCTTTAAATAGTGTTTTCCGTAAAGACAAATAATTTCAAACATTTAATAACTGAATAATCTAAAGCTTATCAAATAATAGGAATGTTATGTCATGCCACCTGAGTATTTTCAAAGACGCCGCAGTAAAACGAATAAACAGGTGCAAAAAACAATCAAATGTAAAATGATGTATAGCGTCCAACGAATAGGATGGATTGACTCGTTCCAGGAATGTGGCAAAGGAGGATTATACTGGATATTCCTTAGGTTCCTTACTGGAAGATGATAGAAAATCTCCCATGGCAGATTCTAGCGTAGGTCTCATTTGTGGAATGCATCACTTTTTTCCACTATGTAGTCTTTACTTAGGCATTGCCATCAGGATCTTTTGATATGTTCAGTATTAAATAGTTTTATTTCCTCTTTAAGTACACTGTACATTCGTTGTAAAAATTCTATGAAAAATTCCGCATAAAATACCTACAGAACTTCAATAAACAGTTGCCCATACAAGCCTTACTAGCGGAAAGTTGTATATTTGTCAAATCATCGGAGATTGGTCTATCAAAGACAAGGAAACAAATTTCCTGCAAACTTCGTGAAAATTTTCCTCGAATATCAGTAAATATAGGTGGATGGTGGGGTGCGTGGGGCTGTAAAATGTTTATGTGCCGTTCTGAAGGAGCTGGAAGAAATATAAAAGTTGAACAGTGGAAGAGCAAACAGAATGAAACATTATTCTCGAGTAGGTTTCAATAGGAATTGATTTCTTGCGATACTGCATAAAAGAATCCATATCCGGCCCTTCCTTTATGTCCTTTTCCAACAATTAATATCAAAGGTTTATATATCCCTTGAGGGCGTATAAGCACATAACAACCGAGAAAGGGTACCTGCTTCAAAACTGTTCAAAAGGAAATATTCTGATCAAATGCGATTTATTCTCTAATGTGATGTACTTGCCAGTGTCTTTGATACATTTGTTTTGCAATTAATTTAGTTCAATAATTGCCCTAGCAAGCACGAACCCGTTAGTCAGTATTGTGATGCAAAGGAGTAACAATGGCAACGTTTACTCCTTGAGAATATCGTGACGTAGTAATTACATACAGTGCTATACAGGAACGTGTAAGTACATGTATACTGTCTAAAAATTTCATGACAGGGTCTGTCATCAGCCTGTGGAGGCCCTGTCAACATCATATTGCATTTGATGAAAATGTTCTAAACTAGTCGGTTGGTTAACATTTTCACAAAACGTGATGTGGAGAATTTTGCGCAAGAATTGCTTATCCTATATCGTTATCGTACTGATAGGCCCTGGGACTTGCGGATTTTGTTGAAGTAACTGATAAGATTCGAGTTTATTCGAAATATACCTTGAACGAATGTGATTGAGTTTATAAGGTAAGAAATTTGTTATATTAGAATAATCAGATTTGGGACAAAGAAAATCGATACGTTCTCCAACCACTTCAACTACAACGATGAATTCTCGAATAATAGCAATTAAATATAAGATTGTTTAGTTCACACACGTGATATTAGCAGAGTTAAACAACTCGCTGTTATTTAAATCACTCTCGAGTTTATAATTCTGCCAGATATGAATTGAAAAAGGCTTCTAAAATCATTTCGTCCAGGTTCTATTCCACTTTTATCGAATAGAAAATCACTCATTTTGATTGGCTGTTCCAAACGACTTTAAATATGGACCTTTGAATTATTACCCTGATTTGATTCAACTTGATGCTATTCGTAATCGAATATCTATGTTCCATATCCTTAGTCTTATTCGTCTATCTCTGATTTATATGTCAAAGGTATGATTCTATATGGCAGAATTACGTGTTTTTCCACGTTTGTTAGTTAGTTATTTTGTGTTGTAGGCAATAAAATTACCTGCAAGTTAAGGTACTTCACCAATTTGTTAACTGTAAAGTAAAGATCGAATGCGGAAAAATCAGTTTTCAAAAATTGCGTATTATTATTGCAAAAAGAAATGGATGTTGATGAAATTTTTGGAAGAGACGGTCACAATTCAATGATCAACACGTGTACTAAAAACCGATTCGATCGACCATGAAATTGTTACTCCAGGTAATTGTTAATTAATTTCGTTCGTTTATTTTGCAACTGATTATTTAATTACTAAACGTTCATTTTAATTAATTATTATGGTAAATGTAGGTTCTAACTGATTCAAAGAACAAATTGTCCCAGGGTCGGGCAAAAGCCGCTCGAGAATTCGCTCTTTTTGATATACAGACTGATTCAAAATTCAGTACAAAGAATTTAGGGGCGTATACAGGTCAAAATAAGACTTTTTTTCCTATAAACATGAGTCCAAAATAAATTTAAAAATTTAACCGTAAATAGTTATGAAATTATTTTATAATTAACTAAAAATGTTGCGCATTTAACTCTTCATCAGCCAATGTCTCGGAAACGGTTGGTCTGAGAGATTTCCACCAAGTATACCTTTTTTGTTTAGAATTGATAGGGGAATAAACGGACTAATACGAAACGTCAAAGTACAGAGTAGCAAAAAAGTTAGTACCAATTTAATTCAAGCGTACCCTTATAGGTAGCGCCCTCTACAATCAGCGTCAAAAGCAATGACATTTTTAAATTTACCATCCTAAAAAAATCCCCGTACCCCGTTTCCTAAAAAAATAAAAAACTGTAACACTCTGTATATCGAAAATTAGGCATTTGTGGACACACGTTTGTAGGAAAAAATTCTTATTTTGACCTCAAAAATACGCCACTAACTTCTTTGTACTGAATTTTGGAACACCCTGTATAATGTTAATTATTAATTAACTATTGGACGTAGTGGATCGGGACTTAGGGGACAATTAAACTTTTATTTTCAGAAAGTTTTACATTGATAGATCATGTAATAAATCCGCTAGTAGCAGTAGAGTTAATTACCTTAAAAAATAAGCTCTATTTAATGCAAAAAGAGCGAATTCCCCAGCGGCTTTTGCCAGATCTCTGGACAATTTGTTTATAATGTTGTTTTGTACGTTCTCCTTTGTTAGTTGCAAAGGGTTACTTAATTTCAACTTTTTGAAATTTTTCTTTTTCGATTTAAATTAAACAATTAGTTACCAGAAAAAACGAACGAAATTAATTAAAAATTTCTGGAGCAACAATTTCAAGGTCAATCAAATCGGCCTTTGGCACACGTGTTGGTCTTTGGAGTGATCGTCTATTCCATAAATTTCATCAACATCCATCGCTTTTTGCAATAATAATACGCAATTTTCGAAAACTGATATTTCCGCGTTCGTCCTTTATTTTACAGTTAACAAATATGCGAAAAATGACTTTAGGTACCATAAATTGTAGATAATTTAATTGCCTACAACAGAAAATGACTAATTTTCCGATAGGCCATCTAGATTTTCATGGGCAGTAAAACAAGTGAAACACAATGCAATTTGCCAACTTAGCGTCAGTTTTTTCGAGTTACTTTTTTGATATTATCATTCTATTCAGGTTCGGAAAGTCCCCATGGTTCATCGGCCGTAACGTGAGAGCGATATGTTAATACAATCCATTAACGGAGGGCAGCACAATTTCTCTGAAGGTGAGATTTTTTTGGAATTGGGAAAATAGGGAATTTTGCATTATTTCTTGGGATTTTTAAGTCATTTTAAAAAGTATACTTAAATAACAACTAAATGAACTTTAGATGCACCATTTGAATAACTTCTCAGTAGGGGAAACAAGGTCACTAGATTTACAAACAGAGGTATCTACTAGCTACTGTAAAAAGTTTTCTTTGTTGCGCGTTGTGCTGCCCTCTATTAACGAATTGTATTGACATATTGGAATACCGAAATAGGAATTGTATAAGTAGTGATATCTATTACAGAAAAGGCAAACGACGAAAACAAAGATGACCACCGGTCGCTGAATTATAAGTGGAAGTGGATCTTATTTGTGGAAGGGCGAAACGGGCGGTGACTATGAGACGCCTTCATTATAGCCATCCTTCTCTATCGCACGGATTTCTGTCTTACTTTATCGCTCTTACTTAACGGCCGATGAACCATGGGGACTTTCCGTACCTGTATATCCTTCTCCGTCATAAAGTATAATAAAATGTCTACTAACAATTTTTTTACGTCCAAACTCTAATTCGACTGGAGTATATTGCCCAGTACACCGTGGGGTAAAAAAGTTTGGCGGACGCTGCTCTAACCCAATGAACGGACTCCCCTTCATATCACCTTACCCCAGGACTATCAATCCGTGAAGGGAATGAATAGTAATTGCCTTCGGCATCTACTGGGAGCGGGGACCCGGAGACATCCCCAACCGGTAGATATACATCAGGGGGGTTTATAGTTGTTTTATGGCACTGTGGCGGCGGATCAACCGGCCCGAGACCCCATCTTTGCGTTATTAATACTAATGCGGTCATTAATTTTAGGCGAGTCCGTCCTGCGATGCCGCAGAATTATGATTTTTTTATCGGTCCTTCAGGATTAGGGCGATTTATAGCTGTTTTGGATCAATTTGTGTAGTGACAGGCTTACGCCGTGACGGGAGCGGTGGGCGAATTATAAGCACCCGGAAAAAATTATGCCGTTCGATTCCATCTTGTGAGGATTATATCCACAAATAGCAACGGCTATTCTCATTATAACGAGCGTTCAAATAAAAACGTGGTCGAAGTTGGCTCTGACACATTGGACGTAGGGAGTAGCTTATAGCGACCAACTTAACCTCATTTCTCAACGAGCTGTATAGCAGCTGTCAGTTTCAATAACGTTAATGACTATATAACTTTATTTTAAAGAATAATCGTGATAACAATAACAAACAATTAAAGGAGCTGCGGAAAGTGTCCCCCTCCTTGTTATAACAATAAATTAAAGCAGCTGCTGAAAGTGTCCCCCTCCTTGTTCCAAGCACTTTTCACACCTGTTCCTCAAAGAATTAAAGACATTTTCTAAGATGCTCGGGGTATTGTTAATTTCACGAATCTTGTCTATAAGTCGAGCCTGCAGATGGTTTAAATCAGGAATAGGCAGTTCAAAAATAGTGTTTTTAAGGTAAGGCCACAAAAAGAAATCACACGGCGTAATATCACATGACCTCGGTGGAAATTCATGTTCAGCATTGAGACTTATTAGTCGATTTTGGAAAACTTCCCTCAACATATTCATCGTCTCGCCTGCCGTATGTGCCCTTGCGCCATCTTGTTGAAAGTAAAAGTTTGTAATTTCGTTTTCTTCCAGCTGGTTAACAAAAGGAGCGATAATTTCTTCTCTATACCTTTGCGCAGTAAGAGTACCATTAAAAAAAATAGGTCCATAAATCCTCCTTCGATTGAGAGCACACCAAACTCCAATTTTTTGAGCGTGTAGAGGGCCCTCGACAAAAAAGTTATCTGGTTTTTCAGAAGACCACATTCTCATATTCTGTGAGTTTACGTAACCACTTAAATGAAACCAGGCTTCATCAGAAAAAAAGGTGATATTATGAAGTTCACCGTAGTTGTTTAAAAACCATTCACAAAATACAGCCCGTCGCGGAAAATCAACTTCATGAAGTTCTTGCTGACAAGTTAAACGATAGGAGAACAAACGCAAATCTTTTTTTAACACTGTGTGGCAGGTACCGACTGATACTCCCACCATTTGTGATAAAACACGTACAGAAGTTCTTGGCGCATTTTCCATTATTTGTTGGACATTTTCTTTTAATTCTTCAGTCCGCTTTTTAGGTCGGCCGCTTCCTTCTTTTCTTGTTACACTGCCCGTTTCACGAAAAACATTAACACAACGCTGAACTGCACTTTGAAAAATTTTGTACTCAACAACGCCGGGAAATTGATTTTGAAATTCTATGAAACATTCCTCAATAGAATACTTCCATATTCCATCAATCTTGCGTCCATTTCTAAAGTAGGACTCTATGATAAACACTTTTTGTTCTTGAGAAAACACCATTTTAAACGCTTTTTAAAACGAAAATATTCAAATTGATAGCGGCGATATAGCGCTTTGACAGATGACGTTTAAGTTCATTTGCTATACGCTACGCCCTACGTCCAAATTTTCAGAACCAACTTGACCATGTTTTTATTTGAACGCTCGTTACTTGAAACCATTTCGTATATCGGTCGGTAGTCGCACGGGTTAAGGCGTCAGTCCTTAAATCGTGTGCAAATTTCTGCCCGGGTTCGATTCCCGCGGCCGGTAGACCGTAGATTAGCTATGCTTGTACGGAGAATTGACACCCTTTGTGCAGGTATGGTAGGGTGGAAGAATGAGGTTTTCCAGGTTTCCCTCATTCCTGCACTGAATGGTGGTTAGGGCCTACCAACATAAGTCGTTCCTGGGCGCAAATGCGGCCTGCCTAATAATAATATGCCGCCTCCTCTCCCGCACAAGTCTCCGACTTATGGGCTAATTCTCGTAGTTAGAATGAGGGGTAGAGATATTATTATTATTATTTCAGTATTTTTGTAACAAATACAGCTTTTATTGTTGCTATTTGCACATATTTACTGTTATTAACTGTAATTTTCGCTGTTAATAAACTTTTTTTGTTGTTAGTAAATATATTTTTACTGTTACTAAGTGTACCCTCACTGTTATTAAAATAATTAGTTTACTAATTACTATTTACTAGTAATTATACTTGGAATACTTCTTCTTCATCGTCTAATTATTGTTGTTAATTGCATTTGTTTAAGGTAAAAATTGGAAATATTTTTGTCAGTAAGAAACTGCTCTTCTATTAAAAACAGGTTTACTACTAATAAAATCATTCTTGCATTAAATCTAGTTTTACTTCTAGTAAACTTATTTTTGTTGATGCTAAATATATTATACTCACTATTATTAAAGTAATATCGATTCATAGATAACTTGTTTATTCCGAACTAATTATTGTCATTGACAATTGATTAAAGCGTGGTAAAAAGGGGTGAAATTACTGTAATACTCGTACTTTCGTTACTGAAAAAACTTTTACTGATACATACTAAAAATATGTTTACTATTAATAAAATAATATTTGCTTTTATTAAATATATTTTATTTTTACTAAACTTTTTATTGCTATTAAAATAACTTACACTTTTTAGATTACTTTTTAGATTATACCTGAATTCAACAGGCGAGGATATTAGAATACAAACTCCAATAACTTTGTTTGGAAATGAAACCATGCTGACCCTGGCTTTGATATAATGTAATCAGTAAAATGCATTTCCATAAAATAAAATGAGACAATCAGTAATGGTTGAATCGTAATTCTGTAGTGGTCACTACCAGCGAATTATAAAAAGTTAGGTTTACATTAAATCTTTTTTTTACTAGATTTGTTTTTGTTACTACTAAACGTAACTTTACCGTTCATATATTACTATTACCAAGATTACTAATTATTGTTAGAAAATAGTGCAAATAGAGTGTATTATTAAGATTATTTTTGTTGCTAATAAAACTGTTTTTCTTGCCACTAAACATATTTTTTCTGCTAACAATACCATAATGAAATAAATTTTTCTTGCCAATAAACTTATTTTTGTTGCTACAATATTATGATTGCTGCTGTAAAATGAATTCATTACTTATAATGCTATCATTATTGCTACAAATTAAATTTATACTACACTATAAACTCTCAAATTTTGTTTGGTAATGCATACAAAGTGCAATATCTTTGCACCGACGTAATGCAAATACTTTTACTTAGATACCACAGTAAAGTGAATTTCCATACAAGGCATGATTACTTCTAATTAAAAAAATTAGTTTTACTGGTATTTGTACTGTTTCTAATTTTATTTTTGTTGCTACCAAATGTATCCTTACTATTAATAAATGTCATACTCTGTTTCTATGTGTCAACATCACCTTTATGTTAATTTTATTGTTACTTCTGGGACAATTATGTCTGTTGGCTATAAAAACAAACTTATTGCTACCGTCAATTGTGTAAATAATGGTGAAAATACAGTAAACTACTGAACGAATTTTGCTACTACCTAATTTGATGTTTTTGTTACAAGAAAATATTTTTCCTACTAGAAACACAATGTAAATTACTATAAAATTAATTTTGGTTGGCTCTGCGTGAATTCCATGTGACACTTTGGAGGAGTTTTCAAAATCACAGGTCTTCCTGCACTGTCCAGATATCCGTCCCTGCTGCAGGGTTGACGTTCGAACGTCTGTCACGCTGGGTCTTCAGAGGTCCTGTAGTGGTCTTTTATATACACGCAAAACTTTTTATCAAGTGTGTGTGTTTTTTTTTCAGTAAAATAAAGAAGTTGTCCCTTTATTCACCCTAACCGTAGACATACTGTAGAACTCTCTTTTGTTATATCGCCTCCCAAGTAGCCGGCATTTCTCACTCGACGTCGTCGTCCCGCGGTAAATTGACTTATCACCGGGCCTGTCCTCGACGCGATCCGCGTGCCGGGGTAGCGTGAGGCCGGGCACGACTTTCGTGACAGCAGGCCACTATTCGGGCCGGGAGATGGTATCGCGGCCGCTCTGTTTACACCAACTCCACGCGGAACGGCGACCGGGGGACGTTACTTCGTTATTGCGGTGTGTTTTATTCAAGAACTCGTTTAGGTTACGCAGCAGGTTATTACTTGCGAAATTGTACGGCGCGGAGATGTTGTTTGCACAGCGAAATAGCACGATCTAGAGTGCATTGCCGGGTACTACTGATGTCAATATTGTAATTATTCGTTACTCAGTAATCGATATTTGGTAGGATCCGAAGTAATCGGATACGTATAACGATACGTATACTTATTCCTCATGTTGTCGCGTTCTCACATGTCCCGTATCTATGGTACGATGTACTTTTTCCATTTTCCTCGGAATTTGAATTGTAGCTAGGGAATAGCCCAAGAAACAAAATTATATAGTGCCGATGTGTGCTTTTACCCTAGGGGTGGATGCCACCTCTTCTGGGGGATGGGATTTTTTTATTAAAAATAACCTCACCATTCGATAGAGGGACGAATGCTAAGCAAAAAATGGTCTATAAGAATTTTTTGTACAGTCAATACATTTTGAGTTATTTGCGCCTAAATATGTTCGTTTTTAGCCCAAAAAATGCATGTTCGAACCATTTTTCGCGAATATCTTAAAAACTACAAGTTTCATCAAAAAAATGACCATAAGCAAAAATGAAGGTAATTAAATAGCAAAGAGATTGCTTTTTTATTTTTGTAGATGGTATAGAACCCGAGTTATGACTCCCAGAAGTTGAAGTCAATTTCGAAGATAGCTATAGTCTAAATGTTCAACGTCCTGTAGCGGTTTTTCGAGGAAAACTTATATAACGTCTATTAAAGTTCTTGAAAAGACCTTTAAATTGAGTGGTGGTAGAAGTCGTTAGCATGAAAACTAATGGAGTTACAATCAAAATAAGTTGATTGTCTTGATATTTTGAGAAAAAAAAATCGGTATTAAAATTAATGACTTGACGGAAAAAAAAATTAAACATATTCCTTCTGCAATTTACTTTATTTACGTATTAACAGTAGATTCTGGGAATTTGAACGATTATAGAAGCCTAAATTTAAAAAAAAATCATTTACTTTTGAATAAAATTTTTCAATTTTTTAAAAAATCGCCTTTTTTCAAAATATTTCAAAAACTAACAAAGTTATAAAAAAACGATAAAATAAGAAATTGTAGGATTTTTCTTACTGAACAATTTGCTTTTTTAAATTTTTGTAGGACAAAATTTGACTGAGTTATAACCGTTAGAAGCTCAAAACTAAGCTCCAAGACGCCTTTCCTGAGCCCTTTTAGCTTACAAATTTAAAAAACGAAGGGCTCAAAAAAACAATCAGAACATAAAGTGCTTTACGGTTTTTTGAGTAAATTTATAACTTTAAAATTACAAAAGTTATGGTAAAAAAAGTAATCGCATTTTTTCGGTAAAATTTTCGGTGCGGGTAAATTTCCATAATCTTTGAGTATTTTGGAGCACTTGTGTACTGATTTGAGTAAATATTTTAATAATATACATACACACACGTATCCATTAATGTATATAAATTTTTTTTTATTGATATAAATTTAATAAAAAAATATTAAGAATGAATTCAATAAAATTAAAAAAAAAATAATTACATCATTATACTCACATATAATTTTTAATTTTTCTATAAGGGGTCTCCCATAAGGGTTTTTTGGGTGGCTGAAAAGTTGCACTATATCATAGATCATTTGAAAACCAATAAAAAATTTATAATTCAACATATGCATACCATTAAAACATCTCAAGTTTTCAATAATATTTTATTTTATTATAAGGGATGGTTGCAACTTTGTAATGAGTCGTAAGCTTTCTAATGAATAACAAAAGAAATGCAATACATCGTGAATGCACCAAAAGAATATTTTAAACAAATATAATAATAATTTTGTCAGAAATAATTATTTTTAAATAATGTATGGCAACTTTTTTTAACATTTTCACATAGTAGGCATCTTTCATGGTGACAGTTTCATTGTAATGATACTATTGATTGTCACTTTCGCGTGCTGTAATTATTTCTGACTAAACTATTTTATTTTTTTTATTTTTATTTTTATTTTATTTTATACACCACCCAACAGAAAATTCCATTTACAGGATGGGTAAAAACAGAAAAATACAATACATTTACTAAATAACAATACAAAAAAAAATGTATACTAACGTACTTAACCTAAATCACCATGAATATAATGCATGTTCACTCAATGATTATTATTAGTTGACACGTTTGCAAATAGGTCCAAAGACTCTTGATGGTTATTATAGTAACTACACATTTTGTATATAGGAGAGTATTTGAGAATATTAGTACGGGGAGTTGATAAATAAAAACTATGCTGAATTCCAAAAAAAAAGAGAGAAAAAAGAGGCATTTTTTCTTCAAAAAAAGTCTAATTCATTAAAAAATATTATTTGCTTGATAATTCAAAGGAATAAAAAAATTCGAAAAGTTTCTGTTAAGGGTAGTGTGATTAAAGATCCTTATGGTATAATTATTACTTACAATTTTCATTCCATTATCCTAATCAGAAAGAAAAGTTATTTTAAAAAATATCCTAATGATAAGACATCTTTGGAGACCTCAGTAACGGTACTCTGGAGGACCGATGTTTTAGAGACTTTTTTTACTATTTTCCTCTACTGCCTCTACTTTCACCTCCTTAAATTTTGTACCAACTTTTCCAAATGTAACAAAAGCCGGGACGCGCGGTCATTTATTTATTAGTTCTCGGAACGGAAAGTAAGATATTTCAGTCATCATAAATTATCGGAGGGTTAATGGTTTTCAAGAGTAGTCCTTCGGAGAAAATTACCAATATTCAACAAGTTCACTCAAACTGTCGGGGCCATGTGTTAAGCGTCTGGGAGGCGCCGCGTAGAACCCCATCTTTTTAATAACGCGCGAAACCGCGAAAAGAGCGTGGAGGTTCCAAATTAGAATTAAATTATATTGTAAAATTGATAGTA
This sequence comes from Anoplophora glabripennis, assembly GCF_000390285.2. Taxonomy (NCBI): domain Eukaryota; kingdom Metazoa; phylum Arthropoda; class Insecta; order Coleoptera; family Cerambycidae; genus Anoplophora; species Anoplophora glabripennis. The sequence continues at coordinate 477,789 of NW_019416396.1, read as the reverse complement.
ATTCGAAAAGAAAGTATACCTAAGCAGCTGGTTTTTTTGACGGATTTTTCCTAGCTATAAGAGTAGATTAAATGAGATTGACTAATCCGTCCCGCAATTGCTACGCGGAGTCATAGGGGAAGGTTAGGGTTAGTGATATAATTTTTATTATAAATGTAAAGTCAAGTCAATTAGGTAATTATTAACCTAATATAGTTATATACAAGCGTCCCGATATTCAGGTCCCCGCCAATAAGACAAGAACAGAAACTTCTGGACCCACGAAATGGGCGTGGTCAAAGCGAATTGTGGAATTTGGGAAAGATCTCGAAGGAGTCAGTTCGTTCTTAAGTTTCACATTGAGCAGACTAATTATTAACTTTAAAGTCTCGGGCTAATTAATTAATTTTGATAGTTTTTCTAAATTTTGTATAGAGCTCGCATTCCCTGAATCTCGGTACGCTGTTGCGATTGAATCGATTAATTAATAATGTCGTCGAGCCGTTGTGTTTTTATTTTGTTTGTTTGTTTTGTTTGTTCTTAATAAAACCCTTCCTGGAAATTTTGTGTTTCCTTTGTTTCTCCAACTTCAGTGCTACCCTGTATAGCCAGCCACTGGATTACATCCCACGTAAGCAATGAAAGGGTAAGTGCTTGGAAGTAATTTTCTGAACATACAACATTTCTAAGTTCCCACGTGTTAATTAAAGTATAATGATAACTAAATAAACGCCCTTTCGAGAATTGAATAGTAACTCTTTCGAGCATTAAATAGATAATTAATAAAAGTAGATAATTAAAGAAATAACCCCTCAGGTTACACAAATACCCTGTATACTTTATTATTAGAAAAAACAAACTATTTTCGAATTATTCCTTTACATTTACAACCACTAAAGCTAATCGTTTCACAAAAAAATTCATGAAAATTTCCAATTTCCAAAATTCACAGTAGTGCTGTTCTTTGGGAAGGGGACGCCCAAGATCCACGAAGATTATAGATCCCCCTGCGGAACCAACGTCGAGAGTGATCGAACGTCGGCCCATGCACCATGCAATTTAATAGCCAGTGTCAGGATCTGGTCAGTACTAGTAGTACACTCCAAATTATCTTAAGCATTTGTCCCATATGTAAATTTTACGTTGATTTATAGTGACCCGCAGTATATCTATTGATTGAGAAATTTGTATACTGATTCAGGCAGTTATCGCTTTTAATAAGTAAAATTGTTGATTGAAGTTTCAACTATCTACTTTCTGAAGTTGCGACTGAACTAAGAAAACTCCCTGTATACGGTCATCGTCTATTACAAAACATACCGAATTATATTACCTATTTATATCGATCCTTCCAAATTCATTAATCCAAGATCAGGTCCAAAAAAACACTCAACTCAAGTCGCAGCACCTCCTCGAACGAAAACCAATAAATTCATTAGATACAGCGTTTACACGAGTAGCATGTAATCTACCTAATAACAGTCTGATAGCCGCCGCTAATTTACACAAATATCAGCGTTGTATAATCCCGACAATAACACTAGAAACATAGAGCAGTTAGTAATAATTAATTCATTAATTAGACGTCAAGAACAGCTAACTAAACTATCAAACACGGTCAGCTGAATCACAGATCCAGCGAAACTGAAACCTCTGCGTCAGACCGGCCTTCTCAATTTTTTTAGTAGTGACCCTTATAACTAATATGAACCTTTCGCAGTTCAACCTTCTGAATTAATTCAATAAGTGGGTTTTTCAGCTTCCACGTCAAAGTCCAAACTAAGCAATAGTATTTTAGTGGATATACAGGGTGTCACAGATTAGTAGGATAGGACGAGCTGGGTGAAAAAAATGAGAATTTTATTAATAACTTCCTTGTTTTCTAATATACTGAATTGAAATGTGTTTTCAAAAGAAGTAGCACAAATAGTACAGGTGAATCTACAGCTACAAAGAACGCGTTTTGCATAAAAATTACCTTAGGAGATGAAGCCCTTCAAAGTTTCCAAAAAAATATGGAATAGTGGCTGTAAAAACACCAAAAAAGGTATAATGGTCGAATCTATACAAATTTTCTACTGGTGCAAGTGCATCTTCTCCACAATTTTTCGAAAATTTGTGCCCTTTGGAGGATTTTGAAATAAGCATCCCCTAAGTTATTCTTTGCTACAACTTTTTTGTTTGACAAAAACTGCACATTCAAAAATACGTATGAGATAGCCTGGTTTATTTTAAAACTTTTACCTCCTTTACTCTTTTGCTTTAAAACCAATATGTATATTAACAAAAAAAATTAAATTTATTATCATTCGCAATACAAATCGTACGATTGCAACTAAAAAATATTTAAGCAGGCGGCTGTTGTGCTAATTTCTGTCATTAGAGCTTTTGTTACTTTTGACTGGAACACTTTGTGTTAAATGGGATGAGGTAAGCTCCATTTTCAATCGAAAGTATCATCTTTGGGATTTGACGAAAACCACTAATGACGTTATAATATTTTTTCCAGAACATACCCAAATTTTTTTCCTGCTGAAAAACTCTTTTTTTTCTAATAAACTTTTATTAGAGAATTTTTTCTGTATTACTTCCCATTTAAAAGTTATAAGCAATATCGGCCTAAAGAGTCTCAAAAGAAATACCACCTAAAAATTAAATTAGCGGTGGATCAAGTAGTCGTTGGAAAATAATTGAATGTTCGTTGTTTAAAGTGCATAAATGTCACAAAATACTAGTCATTAATTAAGCGTATAACTTTTTTGCTTACAAAATTAGAAAACATTTTCAGAAAAAGTTGATATGTTGCTAATTTATGTTGAATCAAAAAAAATTCAAGAAGAGCTGTAGAGTTATATCCAGTGCCCGATTTACCTATAGGCTGGTGTAGGCTGCAGCCTACAGGCCCCCACCATGTTAACAAAAAAATTTTTTTTATGAAAACTAATTCTTTTTTAATATTTTTTAAGACCTCCCCATCATGAACAAGAAAAAAAATATTCTGAAAAATATAATTTTGTATTCTTAAAATTTGAATTCCAATCCAATTTTTTTGGGGGCCCCAAAAAGGATAATTTTTATTTTTTTTCTAGAATAGGCCCTCACCAATATTCAGCCTACAGGCCCCCACCTGTAAATCAGGCACTGGTTATATCGAGAAAGGTGCCTCATTCCTGATCATAGAACCTTGCATAGATTGGAGGCAACCTTGCGACGGAATGAAGATGCATTTTTCTGTTATTGACCAAACGGTAGGAAACAATGTTAATACAGCTACTAATTTTATAGCTCAAATTGTAGTAAATATAGAAAGAATTTCCTGCACTTCTGGAGAATGAGTCCTTTGCAGCTAAGGAGAAACCTACGGTTTCAGTACGACGCGACGGGGCTCCACCCCACAACGCCAGGATTGTGCAGCAATATTTAGATAACACTTCTCCAGAAAATGGGTTAGGCTTAATGGGCCTATTCAGTGTCCCGGGGTCACCAGATCTAACACCCGTCGATTTTTCTTATGGGGGATTTTAAAAAATAAGGTTTTCAAAACACCTTCGAGAGATATTAATCATTTGAAAGAAAAAACCACAAACGCTTGTAAACAAAGAAGTCAGGCGAAGATTGGATATGTGTATTGAAAGGAGAGAAAGTCATATAGAGAATGAATTGTAATATGTATGTAGTATGAAAGCGTTTGCCTCATTTTTTTAAGCTTTTTAGTTATTGACCATCAATTAAAGAATTATCGAGTTTAGTCCTTTTATTTATTCTTAGTGACATTTATGCACTTTAAACATTCAATTATTTTCCAACGATTACTTGATCCTTCCAAAGCTTATGTGATTTTTAGGTGGTATTTCTTTTGAGACTCTTTAGCTCGACATTGTTTATAACTTTTCTCTAATAAAAGTTTATTAGAAAAAAGAGAGCCTTTTAACAGGAAAAAATTGGGGTATGTTTCTGGACAAAATATAATCGATGACGCCATTAGTCGTTTCTGTCAAATCCTAAAGATAATACTTTCGATTGAAAATGGAGCTTACCTCATCCCATTTAAATTTGTTGTATCCTCACAGTAGACCCATACTATTGCGCTTGAGACACCCTGTACGTTGCATAGCTGCACTTTGAACATAAATATTAATAACAAATATTTTACATTTTTTATATAAATTTATGACCTATAAATGTTCTGTTGTAGGTCTATTATCGACAAATTATTGGCGGTAGCACAAAAATACAAGCGCTACACCCAAAAAGTATATTTACAGTTCTCTCATGCTTTTCAGGGTCCCCCCTCTAACACCGCCCCGAAATCTGCGTGCTCGTCCTTTAAAAAAACACTCTCTGATCTTGGCACATTCTACTTCCAATAATTTTTTGTTCATTTGCCGTCTAATTAATAAAAGCACATGTTTTCTCGGATTTTGCAACAGTCTTCAATTAATTACTGCGACAGTTATTTATAGAGAAACCGCAAAAGAGAAAAGAACACTTATAGTCATTCACGCATATCTTGTTAATGGAAAATTGTTTACTGCGAAGAGCGAAGCCATTGAAGTAAGTTTATTAAAACGCAATAAAAATAAAATAAACTTGTATCTCTCGCCATCATTTGACATGGTGTATAAGTCGTAGTGTCCTACGGCTCCAATGTAGTCGTTTCATGATTGTGTAACTTTGTATGCACGACGTTTCGCTGCTTTTGCTGACAGCTTCTTCAGAATCCTTTTACAAAAGTATCCCATCTAAGGAAATCGATCTGCCTTTGGATTTTTCCAGTAAAATTATTGGATTGCAGTATAGCATTCCAGTTTAAGGAATAACTTAAGCCATTGATGACATAATGATGATGACATGTCATGATGATGATGATTGATGTCTTCATACCAAACCAAATGTAGAATGTTGAAAATTCATGTTTACTTAGTTCGTTATTATTGCCATTGCTTAAAATATCGCTTCAGAAACTTAAGCTCATCATTGTCAACAATTCAGAGCGTCAATAAAATTTGTCATATCATGGTTTAAAATCCTTGAAGGGAATGTCCCAAAATCCCTGCGTTAAATTGATATGACGAACAAAACTGTCCAAATTTTGTTGAAAAGATTTTTTAGATTATTGGAAGCAAAGCAAATTCCTATACTTGATATAATAGAATCAATAGAACAAACTGTATAGAAGTTGCAATTAAACTTAAGCTCAAGGTAGTGGATACAGAATTAATGCAAAAATTAAGTTCGAGAAAAATGTATGTATCTAAAAATCCACTAAAAATGAAAGTTTACCGATAAGTTAAATTATTACTACAGTTATTCTAAATAAACTAGTATATTAATACCTAACTAATTTAATTATGAAGGAAATTATTCAGAATTAAACAAACATACTATCAAATCAATGGAAATTAAAATTTATAGGGCATTATATAATTACAAACAAGAATAATCAGATAACGTTAGATAAATTTAAAGCGCATAAAAAATAAATTAGCATTATCATAAATCACAACACTTTTATGGTTTACTAAAAATTCATAATATTACATTAAAAGCAACAATTAATTCAATTAATTGCGCTTGTAATAAATTGAAAAAATATTTATTTGGAAATTATGGAACATTAATTTTTAAAAATTCTAAATACATCGAAATAGTAAACATGTATTTTCAATTCAATAATGAATTCTATCAACACGATTTCGGAATAATAATTGGTCATGATTCTCGCTAATTTTAAGTAATATTTTTATGGATCTTTTTGAAAAAAGTTAGGTAATAATTTAAATAAATACATACTATTTGATGAAGATATGCAGACGATATGTTTGCAGTTTGGCCTTTTACATTTGAGTAATTAAATATGTTCTGTATAATTTTAATTATAAGGAACCAACAATTAAATTAACCAGAAATAATGAATTATGCATTACAAAAAGATAGTCGCAAAAAAACATGAATGGATTAAATAATTACATCCATTTTCATCTCGTTAATCACTCCAAAAGTAGGCCTCTACAATAAAATCGTCTTCTAACGAAAAGACCATTTTCTAACCTAAAATAGTACTTTATATCGAAGAAACCATCAGCATTTGCTCGCTTACCACAAAACTAACAATTAACATATGATTAACGTTGAAAACACAGATTATTTAGAAAATTAACGATAAATTCAAATAAAAACACAATCGGTGAACACAAATAAAAGCACGGGCGTCTCTGAATTGACAGATCGTGAAGGTCGAAATTCTAAGAACACGGAAAGTAGGTAATTTTGATAAAATAGAAGTAAATTTTAATATCTTTGGTAACATTTACCTGTAACGTCAGCTTCAATTATTACGGATCCCTCGGTATAAATATTGTAACGAATTTGAAATGTTCATGTAGAAACTCATATGAAAATATTGCCTGACCGAACTTGAAGTCGTATAAAAAATTTTAATTACTATTATAGCAACACAAAATTTGTATAAAATTGTTAATATGGATATTCTCGATATAAAACTAGTAATGATCAATGACGTTACATAGTATAAAAATAATAATCTTTTAATTTTATTCTCAAGTACAGAATAAATTTTCATAAAATGCATGACATCGACACTTGTTAGTACTCAGTACATAGAGAAAAACGAATCTAAACCTAGAGTGATATATTGAATGAAAGTTTAAAGTCTATAGATTAATCTGGTATACATATATCGTTGGAAGACGAGTAAACTTAAAGAAGATATTTCAATCCAACATAAACCATAACATGAAAATTTTCATCAATTGTCAAATTTTATAATAAATTTCACAAATGTCAAAGCTAAAGGTGGCTTTGTAAGAATACCCGGAGATGACTTTAAAAAATATAAAATAAAGAATATTTTATTAATTAATTTATAGAATTGTATATGAAAATAAAAGGACATTTGTTAAAAATGTGTTAGTTGTAAGTAGTGTTGTGAAAAAGTGATTGAAAAGGACATCCAACGACTGAAAAATTCTGTATGTGGACCTTAAGCAAAGCTCAGGAAGGATGAGAAAAACAAAAAAATATTGATTGATTACGGCTTGGGTTTCCCAAGATGTACAGCGTGGGGAGGAAACTCCCGACAAATTAAAAATAAAGCAAGAAAAAACAGTCCAAGAAAGAAAATTAAATACTCACCAGTTAAATCCACAGTTTGCCAGAGTCCAGAGAAAGTTATTTTGTCATCCCATGAAAATTTTCCGCTACCAGCAGTATAAAGCAGTTCCAAAGTAGTTTCTAGTGGCCCCATAAATAGTCTGCAAGGCCTCTACGTAGTTTCCAGCAAAGAAAACTTCAAATTTTACAACGTACCAGGTACCTAAAACAGTGCACCATAATATTGCTAGCTATCACCAATAAATCATGCTTTCTCTCGCATCAAACCTTTGCAAAGTATAAATAACAAACCACAGGACTTACCTGTACAAAAATATGCATAATCCAATCACTTGTAACTTGAATATTTCACTATTTTCACGAGCTCTGACAAAACCTGTCAAATCATATTTCAATATGTATAAAAACATTTATAATTTTTTGTAATGTTTGGAAGATGATTGACTACCTCGAAAGGAGAAATTTTTAATAATGAATTACGTAGTAATTTTGTTGAAACAGCTTTTAAGTGTATTGAAACAAAACAATTTCTTTCAGACCACAAAGAACATAAACAATAAAAATTCCATATATTACTGTAGTATTGTCAGAAAAATTAAGGCGAATAGGTAACGAAGTTATCACTAGAACAGTTTTTCAGACAGCTAATACTTTACGGAATATTTTTTCTCAAAATTATGTTCAAAATTAAAAAAAACTCCATTTCTCGTCCAAACCAACCTCCCTATTTGACTGTCTTTTAAGAAACAGATCCAATCTTTAGTTACTTTCCGATTCCCTGTAAAAATATGTTTCATGCAGATAATTCACAAACTTCAGCGCCTGTAAACCTCCCAAAAGAAAACGCGACGCCTTAATTCCGATTCGTCGCTAACTCTGCCGGGTATTGTTTCGCAACAAACGTAATATACCAAACGACACAGCGAATGCAAACTTACTTACGTCCCCGTTTAGTTTCACGCAAAGTTTTCTACGGACTCGAGAAGACACAATAATCTTATCGCCAACTTTTGTCCTGAATATTGTTCGCCAGTATTCCATATGGAGATGGTCTGGTATTATTTCACGCTGCGCCTAGCTCTCTCATTATCGCGATGAAGTGTTAAATGTGTGACGTGCCTCCACACGGTCTCAGTTAAAATTACAAAGTACGCCCAGATGAACAGATACCTGTTTATTCATAGGGAAGTGCACCGAGATAGCTTCTATTTACTTGTATGAAAGCGAGAAGCTGTTTTTATTGTTATGTATAAGTGAAAACGAGGATATGTTTCGAAAAAAATTAGTTTTGATATTTGAATATCTTCATAGGTACAGAATTGCTATTCTTGAAATTGTAGATAAACTAAAACCGCTGTATCTTTTCCATTGCGTCACAAGCAAATGTCATCTTGACAATTCCCAAATGTGGATTTCTGTCAAATTTTAATAATGGTGTTACTGGATATGAAAATATGCCAAAAAATCGATATTTCAACGCTCAGAAAATATACAGTACGCGCCTAAAGTATGGAATGAATTCAGTAAAAACGAAACAAATATTTTGTTTTGGGAAAAATCCTCGAACAGGTCGATTTTTTATTTAAAAAATATACATTTTAGCATAAAAGGCGATTTTCAACCGTTATTTGTTTTCGAGTAATGACGTCAACGATATATTTTTTTAAATAGCAACCCAATATTTTTTTCTTGATTCTGAAAGATCGTTTCATTGTCGATCCGATAGTATTAAAATGTTACCATCTTACATAGGAAAGTTTTCGAGTAAATGACAATTGAATGTTAGAAAACCCAAATCAATTAAAATAAAGCAAAAACGTTATCAAATTTAGTTTATCGAAATGCCTGAAGTTTTTTATGGATCACGTAGGTGTAAATATTTACAAAGTGTCACTGTCATACCGACTTTCTAAGTATTGTAAGCGATTTAAAAATTATTGTTGCATTTAAAGTCTTATGGCACATTTAACTGTCACACAAAGAATTGAAATTTTAATTCTTATCGGATGCGGAGATAAGACTAGAACGCAGCAGGAAGTTTGCGATTTATTTAATGAAAAACATCCAGATCGCCGTATCAGCCAATCAGAGTCAGTAAGAATCTAAATTTAGAGAAACTGGCAATGTTGTAGATATTCCAAAACCTGGACCTCCAAGCGTTAGTGAAGATCACAAACAGAACATTTTGATGAAGATGGTAGGTAGAGATGTTTTAAAATCTTATGAGCTTTGACCTTCATATGCGCAGAGACATAATTCCGACCGTCGCCTAAATTATTCTACGTCCTAAAAACATTACACCTATTATTGACAGTCTCTCTCGAGCTCTAGCGTAAACAAGCCTTTGATCCGATTACAAATATCATAATAAAATGCCCTATTCTTTATTATTTTAATTTAAACAATATAAATATATATAACGAACGTTCGCCAGTTGACTTTATTGATGCCCGAGCGCCTTAGTTCTTTTCTAGTTGTAATGAGGCACGTAGTCTAATTCTGAGTCAATGTTTTCACAACGTGCTTATTAGAAGAATTATGGGGATACGCCACGCCTTTCGCGCATTTCGCGGCTCATGAAATATTAAAAGATCTCTAATCCTCATAATAGGTATTTCACGATTGGTGCATTAAACAATTAAATTAATCAGACCACAGTGATATGTATCCTGAGAAAGGAAAAATATCATCCCTACAAAATTCAACTTGTACAGGAACTCAATGAAAACGATCCCCACCGCCGTTTACACCTTTGTGAAATTATGATTTATGTCAAGTAGAGATTTACATCGGCAAATACTTTTTTCAGACGAGGCCACGTTTTGTCTCAATGGTACATTGAACCATCAAACTTGCAGGTACTGGAGTCGGGAAAATCCTGATTGGATGGCAGAGACTCATACCCAACACCCACAGAAATTAAATGTGTGGGCTGGAATAGTTGACAACAATAGTAGGGCCTTTCTTCTTTGAAGGAACACTTACAGGAGACAGATATTTAGAGTATTTACAAAATGACCCGTTCCAGCGCTTGCAGTAATTTTTCCTAACGATAATGACCCTGATATTCCTGATGACACCATATGGTTTCAGCAAAACGGTGCACCTCCGTACTATGCGTGCCCTGTTCGAGATTTTCTGGACAATTGTTTTCCTAGGAGGTGGATCGGCAGACCAGGACCGATAGAATGGCCTGCGAGATCCCCTGATCTTACACCCCTGGACTATTTCTTATGGGACTACTTAAAGTCCAAAGTGTACGTTAATAGACCACATAATTTACAAGAACTCCAAAATTGTATTATAGATGAAATACACAAGAGTCAGAAATAATTCAAATGTGCAAGAAGAATTTCTACACAGACTTGCGTATTGCCAAGAAGTCGGCGGGTGGCAAATCGAACATTTAATTTAGGTAGAAAACTTAATGAACTGTATTTGCTTGACATAGGAATTGTTATTTTTTTAATGAATAAAATTTACGTTTTCTAACATTCAATCGTCATTTTCTCGAAAACTTCCTACGTAAGATGGCAACATTTTAATACTGTCGGATCGACAATGAAACAATCTTTCAAAATCAGGAAAAAAAATAGGGGGTTGCTATTAAAAAAAATTCCGATGACGTCATTACTCGAAAACAAATAACAGTTGAAAATCGCCTTTTATGCTAAAATATGTATTTTTTAAATTAAAAATCGATATGTTCGAGGATTTTTCCCAAAAAAAATTTGTTTCGTTTTTACTGAATTTATTCCATACTTTAGGTGCGTACTGTATATGACAATTAGAACGGAGACGCGATCAAAACAATTGTCAAATTTTTAATCTGAGTGTCAGTTCTGTTTTTAAGTCAAATTATAGTCTGAAATTAATACCCAACAAACGTCCTCCGTTTTCTTTCACTTTAATACACATAAAATATTGGAACGGTTGTCTGTGATAGATTGAGACTATGAAGACATTTATACCATCATTGTATCTCTTTTTAGCGCGTTTAATAATGAATACACGTCCGCAACGACTGTCTTTGATATTAGGTCACACGCGTGACGTAATGGCAATCTTAAAACGGGTCTACTATAAAACTATTATAATTTGAAGAATTTCAAACAATAATCAAATTATTTGTAAAAAGAATCAAGCAAAACGTAGACTACAATTCGTCTCTTGACAACACGCCCTTTGTTGCACTTCACATGACTAGAGGCGTGCGCGACTTTACAGATGTCATCGGCAACGCAAGCGGGATCTTTCACCCCACTCCCACCACTCTTCTGATATATATTTTACATACGGTAGAGCGAATGGCAATGCTAGACAAGCTGAACGAATTTATAGACAGACTTTTCCAAATCGACGTTGTCCAACAAGGAATACTTTTTCAGGCGTTCACCCGCGAGCTCGTGAATCTGCATGTTTGTCGCTACCAAAATATCGAGCAAGAGAAAGTGCATTTGGAAGACAGAATTTTGGAATCTGTAGATGGAGTGGAGTAAAGAAAAGATTTCCGGAGATTTCCGTTTCTCATTCTTCAAAATTGGATGATGAATAAAAATATATGACGCTGCTGCTAACTGCAATTAATTATATGTTGCATTTCTTTCCTTGTTGTCGACAGATTAAATGAGATGACAGTTCTGCTTCCTCCCATTTTTCAATCACAGTGTGTCGCCACAACCAATTTAACATCTAAAATAACAGTATTAAATGAACGACTTGCGACTAGACAAACGCCGGTCATTTTTATTAGAGGACATACAATAAAGTGCACTAAAGCTGCAGCGTTTACGCCTGATGTCCCAATTTAAGCGCGCTTTACAGGCTCTAATTTTGAAAGCTAAAAAAAGAAAGTCCTAAAATGTTACTCCCTACTCACGTGACACATAAAATAGTTTAATTAAAAGTTTTCGGTCCGTGAGGATTTATAATGGAATTAATTGCATTACTATGACATGAAACATATCTATCTCTAGATTTGCGGAGGAATGATGATTTTAAGGAGTGTACAAAGTGCTTCGGAAAAAGAACAAATTTAGAGACTGGTGGAAAATGTTGTTCTATGGATCATGGGTTTATCGTCTATTGTTCTTGGGTCAAAATTTTTTGAAATTTAGTTTTAGCAGCATTTTGTCGAAAAACAATGTAACGCACTGAAATTTGGTATATGTTTTTAAGGTTGCTAAATGCGTTAGTGTTTTTTATCATCTGCTAGATGTCGCTAGCTACAATCTTTCTCCCTGATATTTTACGACATAACTTTTGTGAGGTAAGAATTTTTATTATACCTATTGCAAAATTTCGCTTTACATAAAAATGGTGCTCTGGTTGAAATTATTGAAAACTCACCCGTTTTTGAGAAAAATACAATTGACTATCCTAGTCATTCACTTTAATATCCAGGTTATCCAAATCATTCTGGTTTTCGACAGTTGTTCTAAGTTGACCTGTATATGTTGATATGTCGACGTGGGATTATTTGTACCAATATCCAATGCTCGATGGAAATAATATCATCTTGTATGTAGAGTCTGATGATTTTGCAGAGCATTTCCAAATATCTTAGTACCATCGGCATAGAGTGCACACTGCGATTTCAGCTTTAGCGAGAGGTCGGCTGTATATACCAAAAATAGGACTGGTCCCAGAACAGAACTTTGTGGTACCCCAGAAATAGACCAGGACGGATCTGTTTTGAGGTGGATGTGAGAGGGGGCAAGCAACTTTTTTCTGGATTACCTTCAGTACTACTCTAATAATAAAAGTGAGATCCCTAGATCTGGGCGAGGTCCGGAACATTTGCAAAATTGCAAAATTGTTTAAAAAATTTTAAAAAATACCTATTTTATCGGAGTTTTTTACTTATATCTTGGAACCTATGCATTCTGGAAGAATATTGAAGATGAAAAAAAGTTTTAAAATTAAATTTTGTACAATGTACTGTTGGTTAAAAATGTTTAAATTTATTACCGATGTTGCAAAATAGCAATAATTGATGAAAAAAGGCAAAATAATCAAATTTTTTTGATAATTTTTGAAATATTTTAATTGCTTCGAGGGTATTCTAACTTCGGTAAAAAAAACTTTAAGGTATAATAAAACAACAAACCAAATTTCATTAAAATCGGTTCGATAGTTTTCGCAAAATAATTTTTTGAAAAATATTTTGAACAAATATTTTCGAATTTTCAAAACGTTGTACAGCCTCAAATAAAGCATCTAGATAGACCGCTCAGCCAGATTTTCATAAATCAAGGTAAAAGATTCCACTCCGTCTAAAAGGACTCTACACATGTAATGATGTGTAGTGTGATGTGCTTGTTTCCAAGGGACAAGACAAAAAAGTTTCTACTTTATTCTTTCATTTATTTAGTCGTGCATGGACTTATTTAGATGCTTTTATTTCTTAATAATTTTAATGTTAAAGGAAAAGGACACATTACTGCCACACAGCACATCACTGCATCTGTTTATGCCTTCAATCTAAAAATGTGACTTTGCCGAAAAAATGCCGCCTACTCGGCCTAAACTTATGACTCTGCCTACAAATTTTACCTTGATTTATGAAAATTTGGCTCCAGATGTGTGATTAATGAAGGTGAGATCAACCAGCAATGCTTATGATGCCAAATTTTACTGAAATCGGTGGATTTAAAAAAAGTACACCCGCCATATTGGATCAGCCATCTTGAATTTTTACAATGTGAATTCATATTCGTAATAAGCGACCCAAAAAACCCCTTTATACAAAATCTGGTCAAAATTCGCTCAGAATTTGAAAATAGCGATTCCTTCTCGGTTTTTTGATGTTAGAAAAAAAAAACACACGTTCTAGCTCAATTCTGACAGTGGACTTGAATTCAGCAGAGTCTTTTACATAAAAACATAAAAATGTACTATTTGATGTAGAAATAAATTTTTTTCCAAATTTTCCCAGTAAATTTTCATCAATTTTCACTATTTTTCACAAGTTTTTTGAGGTTAGGAAAAAATTGTGACGTGATGGGCCAATTCTGACCCCAGATTCGTGTTCAGGAGGCCAAATTACTACGAAAAATGTATGTCGCATAAAAAGTATACCCAACTTTTTTTTTGTGTGTGGCTGTGATTATTCGTCAATCATCTCACCTATGGCACTGTTGAGAGCTAATAAGTTTGAAACCGGTCTATATCTGGCAATTCTGTAGTTGTTTCCTACAATATCATTATTTAATTAGTATAAATTATCAGAAGTTAATTTAAATACTCCAAAAAAAGCGACGAGTAAATTTGCTAAATACCATAAGGTTGAAAGTAAAGGCTAAATCCTCGCAATTTCTATTTTAGACACACACACAATTCATCAACGTATGTTTATTTCTTGCCCTAACTAACCCCACCGTCTGGCTCCACATTAGAGCTAATTGCTAATCCGATTTAATTCTTTGTTACGTTCGAGAGTACCGTCGGCCTAAATGTCATTACCTAATTAAAGACTTTCTCTATTTGTATCAAACGCCGGCATCCGGCGGAATCGCGGACGGAATTAGAATAACGCGCAATTCAATTTCTGGGGGGATCGCGCTTGTGTTGCAAATTTTGAGATTTGACGTGGGATTCTTAAATGAGCCTCTCCTTACTGGGTTAGCCCAAGGCGAATCGAGTTTTTTTTACTGCTGACATTTTTGCTTTGCTTTCCCTCTGTCGTCGAGAACAATGCCTCGTTTTTTTCTTGGTCGTTTCCACTTCCCGTTCCCGACTGATTGTAAGTGAAAAATGTTGTCAGAATTACTCGGGAGAGAGTGATATTTTGGACAATTAAGAAGAGTCGTATCCAATTCCAGTGTTGATGACTGTGCTCGAATATATAGGTCACTCCTGAGGGTATTTAAGTTTTAATCTTTGTCTCTTAAGTAGAGAATCTATTAAGCATAAATAAAAATCATACGCTGCCCCTTCATTTTCCTTTCACAAGGACCGACGTATCTTTTAAGGGATTGATCTGATTATTTCAGGGAGCCCCTTTTGCATATTTACAACTTAATTTTGAAGACTAATGAATTTCCTGACTGTTGGAAAATTTCACTAATCAGTCCAATTTATAAATCGGGAGAGAAATCTATTGTAAATAATTATAGTCTTATTGCAGTATTATCGGCGTCTGCAAAAGTTTTTGAATAAATATTATACCGTATAGTCCATTGAAAAGTTACATTTGAGGTTGCAAAAGTCAGAGCACGCAATTTTATTTCTTGTATGTCAAGAAGGGGTTAGTGTAAAGTTAAATCAATGTTTGTGGGGTCGCAACCCTTGTGCATCGCACAGAAAATTTATAACTACATTTTTTGTTGCAAATTAAATTCTCTACAAATTTGGTTCCGTAACTTTTAGTCGTAGAACCAAAAATAAAATAAATTAAAATTTGGGAACGAATTTTCTTTTGTTATAACTTTTTTTCTGGTCATTATACAAAAAAATTACATCAGAGCATTTTGATAGAGAGGAGGATATAGTAGATTGGGAAATACATTTCGATCAGTTTAATTACACTAATTATTATGTCAGCTAGAAAATGTCCGTGGATTTTGCCTACTAGGGATACGACTTAAAAAAAAACGCGCCACTAAACTCTACCTCGTAGGGGGTGGGGAAAAGAGTCAATAACTAATTAACAACATTGCAATGTCAATCATTAAAATGTTTTTTATAAAAATAATGGAAAGATGAGAGAAAACTATGCCTAATCATTCATATTAATGTATACTTACTAGTACTCGAGAATAGTGTAAGTTTCGCATCGTTGTAAACCCTAATAAATAAATCAAATTTGAAAAAGTTTGTAATGGAAATTATTCCTTGAAAACCCCTCTATCAAAATGCTTTGATGTAACTTTTTTTGTAAAATGGACAGAAAAAAGTTATAACGACCAAAAGAAAATTTGTTACCAAATTTTTATCTATTTTCGTTAATAACTTTGTTATTTTTGGTTCTACGACTAAAAGTTACTGTATCAAATTTGTAGAGAATTTAATTTGCAACAAAAAATGTAGTTACAAAAAAAATGTAGCATTTCAATGGACTAGTAACTTATGGAGTCATTTTAGCACACTAGTGCTGAAGCACAAAGACTGTCATCATGGATTTATGCTTAAGAGATCAATATCTACTAATTTGACTATATCTACCGATGATATACTCAGTGCATTTGAGAACGGATGTCAGGTGGACGGGATTTTTATATATTTTCAAAAGGCCTTTGACAGGGTGGATCATGATGTGCTTTTAAAAAAATTGGATATGTACGGGGTGAATGACGGCATAATTAAATTAATTGTTTCTTATTTGCAAAACCGTACATTTAAAGTCAAATATCACGGAATGTTTTCAAAAGTTTATGTAGCAAATTCAGGGGTTCCGCAGGGTTCTAACTTGGGCCCACTCTTGTTCTTGTACTTTATTAATGATTTACCACAACGTCTTCATCATTGAAAAGGATGTTGTTACTTACGCATATAAGATGGATGATACTCATTTAGTTACGATAGATTAGATAGTACAATGTCATATAAACTTCGCTTGGACAAATTTATATCTTATAAACTCTTGGTTTTGTTATGAGGGAATCGCGTAATCTGAAGAATATACGAACCCTTATTACTTATAATGTCTTCATAAAATTGAGGATCGGCACTAAGACTTTGCAATAGTTCTTTTCCTATCGTCATCACTGATAAGTTGTTTAAGCGCTTTGTGTCATCGTATTTCTAAGTGTTAATGCGCTTAAGACACAAAAAGTTTCTTTCTACAGAGACACTTGTTGCAGGAATTGTTAAAAATGGGCAAACAATTTGTATGTTTCCGAAAATACTATTTTAATTTCCTTGTATAATATTTCTATCGTTTTTTGAACTTCGAAATTACGAAATTGTTCGTCTCTGTACAAAATATTAAGTTCGTTTTTCAACCTATCTATTTCAAAAACGTGTGGATACATTTGTAATAAACATTTAAACGATTTTTCGAGAAATTTGTTTGCATATTCGGGAAATTTTGAGGACTCTATTAAAGCAAAAAAATTTAAATCATGTAAATTCCTAAAAAGAGTAGGTATTTAATTAAGGGGAAATATATTTCGAAAATATTTTTAATTCGTCGCAACTTTTGCCCTGTTTACTTGGTAGTTTAGTAATATTTTTCGCATAATTAAAAATATTTTTTAAATTTTTCTTCGTTTCTTAATTCAGAAATTCTTTGAGTAGTGATTTTAATTTGTTTAGAGCAGTAATTTTTTGTCATTACGTCTTGAAAAAGTTGTTTCGAGAGATAAAACAATATTGTGAGATAGTTTCATTATGAGCTACCTATGTAGGTATTTGATAATATAATAAGTATCTATTAAAATTACCTTAAATTTAGTCTTACTTCGTTTTGTTGTAAGGCGTTATATAAATTTTAAAAGATTTATTAATGCAGTAAGTTACATATTTCGAAGGGAATATAAGGGGCAAATAATAAATTCTTATCTAGGATTTTTAACTTAAAATAACTATTTTATTAACAAAAACATTATTTCTTTATTTTCTTAGGGAAAACATTACTGAGGTTATTCACTCATGTAAAGACTTTTCGTCTTGATGAGAATTTATCCCTCGTTCCTATGTCAAGTCATTATTATGAGACGTATTTAAGCCTCTCCGTCAGAGCTGGGTAATTCCTGGTGAAAAAGTAATTAGCAATTACAATTCCTTTTTTTTCCCTGTAATTGTAATTGTATTTAAGTACTTTTTTTTATTAAAGTAATTTGGAATTGTAATTGCAGCAAAATTGTTATAGGAATTGTAATTTGTAATTATATTATTTGAACTATCGAATTACAAATTACTTCTATAAGTACAAATACTTTTTCCAATTACAATTACTTTTTCTATTAATTATAATTACTTTTAAGATCATGCGTATTGCGTAATTGCGTACAGACTTGCAGACTTCTATTATTTCAGTTGAGGAAAGCCTTGTGCCGCGTGAACAATAATAAGTGATTTGAATTAACCTCAGAATTAACAGAGTACATTTTATTTTATTATAATTATTATTAATTTAGAAAATATACGAAGTAAAAATATGTTGTCTATAGCATCAAGTTTTATAAAAATATATATTATGTATCTATGTTACTGCTCTTATTTTGAGTTGAGAAAACTTCTGGTTCGGTTACTCAGCCTTTCACTCGTACTTGTTTGATTCGTAATTTTTTTAATAATAATTATTGCTTTCCAGTCTACCCAAAACTACAGTATTCTATATTTTGCAAATGTACTAACAACCAAAAAAAGAGCATCGGGTTGAATTAATTACCTGACTAATAATATAAAATTATAGTATGAACTGAACTAGTTTAAATTATTAGATTAGGAATAAAAATATAAAAATTCTATATTAGAAAATGAATAAGAATAATCTTTTCATTTTAGTATCAATTCTAATAACTAATAAAACGCAATATTACACAACACTTTTAATTTAAATTTTTAACTTAACTTTTTCCTTTTTCTCTGTTTGGTCACTATAATTTACTCTATCATAAAAGTAATTAGAAAAGTAATTAGAAAAGTAATTGCTAAATCCATTTTCCATGTAACTGTAATTAAATTAATATAATTCCTTTTTTAAAGAATATACTTTGTAATTGTAATTAGTTCCTTTTTTTAAAAAGTAATTTGTAATTGTAACTATTTTTAAATTACAAGTAATTACCCAGCTCTGCTCTCCGTCTTATTTGCGCACCAAAGTGTCGAGCTCTAGTGATGACCAACTTGTTCTTCGTTCTCACTTGCTTCCTCCAGTTAATTTTGTCAGTTTACCTTGATTTTTCAGATCCTCTCACAACACAAAGTATTCTCAATAAAATTTTTTCGTATTCACTTCTTTCACTGTCCTATTATTTTTTCGTAGAGCCTAAAAACACAAATGTCAAATCGGCTTTTCTTACTTGTTATGCAACCCTAATGAAACGTTATTACTGTAATAAGTGGGCGATTATAAATGGATCTCGAATATCCGTTTCCAAGGAAACACAAATTGGAATCAAATTAAGAATAGAATCGTGCAATATCAATTTTTATTAGAAGGATTAGGAAACAATGTTTTTAATGAAATTCCTGAATGATGAATATTTTTCTTTGGAGATATTGCAGATATTCTTCTATCCAGATGAAGGTGGTAATTAAAAAATTACAAATAAGTATTATTTTCCTTTTTTTTAGATATTCCAGGTAAAGGTTAGATATCTCCTCAGTAGCCTTAACTTTCTTCGTTGTTGTTATACTTTACTTTAATTTTAATGTTTCTTAGTTAATTTATCGACCGTACAAAAATAATTAAACCACACTTAAAAGTTTCCTATGACGCATCTAATTTGATGACTTTGTCAGAGTTAGATCCCACAAGCTTTACCTTCAACCTTCACATTAACATTATAGATGAATTTTTTACGAATAAAATTTCATATGAATATATTTTACACAACAGAAATTCCCTTGACAAAAAGATGAAACTTTTTAAAAAAGCGTTTCCGTTTCAGACTGATTTCATTAAGCACGTGTGGGTAATCCCTCAAAACCGGTATATTTTTTGACGAGACCGCTGTATTAATTAAAAAAAAATTAAATACGCTCCGACAAAAACCTGCCATTACCTGAATTTTTAAATTTAAATCAGCATACGCAGAATGTCTCTGTTTAAATAAAAAATTGGAGCGCCATATTAATGTTTCGTTAAAATAATTTAACATATATACAAATTGAATCTTTTTGTAAATATAGTTTATACAGAGGTACAGTTTATTTTGTAGATTATAAAATTAATAGTATGCTTCGCGGTAAAGCAGGATGTTCTAGCACAACCTCACTATTACAGCAATAACTTGAAAACGAAAAAAGATATCGACCTCCAGTTTGTGTATTTGTTTTCCGTAATGAATGGTCTATGAAGCCATGAAAAAAAACCTATATCGTTGCATTTCATTTTTTTTTGTAAACGGAGACAATTACAAAACTTTTCTCATTACCGTCGTCTACCGTTGCGCGGGAAAATAATATTTTCATTTCTATATCATAAAAATAAATTTTATTAATAGTTCTTTAAAATGAGTCATCGTTTATTGAAATCGATTAAGACATTTAGAAGTTATGACAATTTAAAAATTTCAAGATAGCGTCCTTCATACTGACGTTGGTATGGTAATAACAAAAAAAATGTTCAAACAAAACTTGCGAAGGGTTTAACAGTGTATCTAAAAAATGTATTTTCAACTTAGATTATATAAACGAAATTTCGAAAAACCTACAATTTTTTGTAACACTGTCGGTTGCGCCTTCTAGCGGTGAAGTTACAAACTTGAAAATATTTTAAATTAATTTCTTTTGGCCGCATTTGTTAATAGATTGTTTACCCCATAATCGTAGCACCTCTAGTTTTATATACAGGGTCGGAAAGTCCCCATGGTTCATCAGCCGTTACGTGAGAGCGATAAAGAAAATCATAGAAATCCGTGCGATAGAGAAAGATGGCTATAATGAAGGCGTCTAATAGTCACCGCCCATTTCGCCCTTCCACAAATAAGATCCACTTAAAAAAGTATTTCCGTAAATGTTTGCAATTTTGGAGAATTACTTTGATTGGACTAACCCTGTATTTAATTCTAATAGACATACAAACAACATATAAAGCATATACAGGGTCTCCTAAAAAGATGCGACAAGAAAATTATTATTTTCCTCAGCAAAGTATGTAAATTTAACATTTCTCATATTTTGCTTCTTGTGGATATAACATTGTGATAAGCACTCTAGACATTACAAGTTCATTGAGAATGATTAATTTACTTACTTTGTACGAGCGACCAAATAACAAATACAATAAAATACATTGCAGGATTTGCTCCACACAGAAATAAACAAAATTCCATTTAAAAATCGAATTAAAATTCCATACTTCTTTATCAAATCTGGTACAACATTTTCTAAAGTTTAAAAATAATAGTACCGTAGCAATATTCGCGAATTAGTATACAGCGTGGTAAAAAGTTCTGCATAAAATTCATATTTTCGTTAAACAATTTTTTTTTCGAAAAACGGTGAGACCCGTCGATTTTTATCCAGGGCACCTTGTTATGTGGAAAAATGTTTTTTTGGATAATCCAGTTACGGCAGCGATGACATAATTTTTTTTAATGACAACGCACATTTTTTTCGTTCGAAATTGATGACAGTGATAATTATCTAAACAACGGTGTGAAAATTTCGATGTCTTACATACCAATTTTTTTAGAAAAATGCACCCCGGGAATACTTGAACGAAGTGTAGACGGCGTTTACACACGCTTAGGACAATGCCAAATGGTACAGGGTGGGCAATTCGAACAATTTCGCTAGACTTACACAAACATTAGTGTAATTTTACTCGTTTGAAATGTAATTTTGTCAACTTTGTCCTTTTCGGAGCCATTAATAGTGTAAGTAGACAATTATCACTTATAAGAACTTTGGTGCATCTTTCTAAAAAAATATGTTATGTAAGCCATCGAAATTTTTACACCGTTGTTTAGATAATTATCACTGTCATCAATTTTGAACGAAAAAAATATGCGTTGTCATTTAAAAAAAAATTATGTCATCGCTGCCGTAAGTGGATTATCGAAAAAAAAATTTCCACATAACAAGGTGCCCTGGATCAAATAAAAATCGACGGGTCTCACCGTTTTTCGAAAAAAAATTGTTTAACGAAAATATGAATTTTATGCAGAACTTTTTTACCACGCTGTATATTCCATAATGAATACCCTACACATGTAAAAGTTGATACATAGTTTTACATATTGTCTACATTATTCTTAAAACTTAAAATTGCTTTTACTCACTATACCCTTTCGCAAGACTTTATAGTGTTCTCGCCAATAAATCTAGTAGTCATGATTGTAAAATTTATTACGAACGTTTTACGAGACATCAGAACTTTACCATCTTCCTAGTATTTATGTTTTCACTGCAACATTTAGTATTACATATACATTCGCTACACTTTTAGATGCATGAAAATGTACAAAACATTTAGTTATTTGATGATACAACACGTGATTTAGCCACTAATTCATAAAACATATCATCAAAATCCACTTAAATACACAAAGTAAAAAACAAATACCTGGAAAAAATGCCTTTATTTTCGTTGTCAGGGTATCTGTCAAATTGACATTTTATTTTAAACAGGAATGGCAGATAGCAGTTTCATGCAATCCGATAACCTAAATTTACTATTGAAGCAACAGATCATTCGACAACTGGAAGAAACCGATGAAGAGACGAAGTACCATTTGAACAATCCCGACCAGCCTTTCGAGGAATGCATCAGCATCAACAAGAAAACCTCTAGAAGCGTCGTAAAATTCTACTGCGAGAACAACGAGGTAAGCCAAAGATGCGACGAGATCAAGATGGAGTTGGCGAACCTCCACGTAGACGAGTCCGTGTCTTTCCAACAACACAAAGCGCTGTGCGAAAGCTATGACCTGTTGGAGAACCTATTGGAACACCTTCTGCAACACGTGGAGTGTATGATCCTGGAAATCAAGTCTTCGAACAGGTTATCTCTTATATTGAACACATACGCTGTTCGAGAAAATCACATAAATGAGCAAGTCTCGAATTCCTTGAAGAGGCTTTGCGAGAGACCAGAGACTGAGGTTATAGACGACATCAAAACCAAACTCTTCATTTCTCTGAATAGCTACGACAGCATCAAGCAACTGCGCTTGGAATACGAACAGAAGAAGAACGACTACCACCTGGCTGTGAAGAACTTCAAAATCATCTTGGAGGTGATGACAATTAACGGCAAATCTCTCGACAAGTTGAAGAAGCAGCTCGACGAGGTGCTGATGAGCTACCAGCACTGTCGGTGCATCCTCAGCCAAGAAATGCCCTTCATCCTTGCTGAAAGGACGAAGGTCCTGGCGGAATGCCTTAACCTTCTAGGGGTGGAGTGCGACGCTTGGATAGGCCAGAGGTCAGAGTTGTCCAATCTACTGAGGAACTTAGGAAATAGTGTTAACGAAAATGAATATGTTCTGGTGAAGAAGGATATGTTGGGCATTCAAAAGGTTGATGATTGAGTGGAGGAATTTTAAATATGTCTGTTTTAAAGTAGTGTGATTACTTATTTTAATAAATTTTAAAAAATATCTAGTAGTATTTTGTCAGCTCATAATGAAATATTTAACGATCTTTCTAATTACTTGTCACAAACGTAGGCAGTGAATAATTAATTGCCATTTTATACTAGCCTCCAATTTTGATATTTGAATTGTGTAGAATCAAATCAGTGGAAGCTAATTTCTCATAACAATAATATTAATTTAATAGTTATCCCCACACTACACCGTTAATGTACTTAACTATAACGTTTTCCATGGTAGATGGATAAGGAGGAGGGGATCGATCGATTGGCCACCAAGGTCTTCAGTCCTGACTCCACTAGAATTATTTTTATGGGGATACTTGAATTTATTCCATACATTTGCATCAAACTGTAACTATTGTTGACTAAAAAATAATTTTTTAAAATGTGAAAGCAAAGCAGCTATATTCTATGCAACCACGACTTTTTGAATGTACTTTGACGACTTTTGTCCCATACATACGAGAATTGGTAAGCTCGAATCTAGCTTAAGAGGCGCACCACGTAGGCAGTTCAATACCGGGGCAAATTGGCATTAATCACATATTGCGATATCGGAGCTAACCTATGCCACGCTGGGATAATTACATTGTGAGCTTTGGTGCCATTAGTCAATTATTGTTTCCAGATGTTCAGATAAAGACCTAATTCTGCGTGATGAACTACAAGTGTGGTCGGGTTTGTTTTGGTAGGGTAAAAATTGGTGGTGGGTGGAGGATAAGCTCCGATAATTGGAATTTGACCTGACGGTCCGTAAAGGTAACAAATTATGATGAAGCGTAATCACCACACAGGGACAGTCGCTGTAAAAAGGGGGGATAGTAATGGGACAAATTTAGATGGTCCTTCTGGCTGATAAAAAGTAGCAAATGTTTTTAAGTCTTTAGAACCACTGGAAGTCAGCCTGTAACTACACCTAGATGAATTAGGAAAACTTAGAATTTCAAGTTGATTGAAGTAGAAGTCATAAAATCCATAAAGAGGAATTGAAGAAGTACAGCCTTTAAGATAAAGTAAAAGAAATCTAGAATAGAGGGGTAAAGGAGATCAAATGATGATGATTTACCTCTAGAGCTTACCAACAAGCAATTGCCAGATAACTACAGAACACTAAATGTGTAGAAATCACATGGAAATAAGGTATCATCTAATAATGTCATCACAATCAAGAACACTGTAGAAAAGAAATCGAATAAATTTTAAGAACGGAGAGAGATTAGAAAAATTATTTCAAAAATTGAAGAGAAATTGGAAATTATGCAATATTCGTTGCATATAAATGAAAGTAAGACCAAGTGTTTAAAGATGAAGATAAGTAGCATACCAGAAGGGAATAATAAAAAAGCCAAAACAAAAAGACAGAGGAGAATATAATTTTGACAAGGATGACTTGCACATATGCATACATACTACTCCTACTCGTGTCTAAATAGTCAAATTATACATATAAACAGCAAGATCTTCCAACAAATATCTGGAGGAAATCGTGATGGCGTAGGAAGACAATGAACAAACACAAAAATAATGTTGTTTAACAGACAGCTACGTATGATTCAAACCTACCAAAGTGGTTAGATCGTTTACTATACAGGGTAGCCCATCGAAAACGTACCGCAAGGCATTACAGGGTAGTAATGAACTTTTCGGCAAAATCCAAAAATAGGTACAGTTTGCTTCTGAGGGGGACAATTTTTGGCGCAAAAAGCATAGCAAAATCTTCAACCCCCTAAGTGGAGGTGCCATCCCCCCAATTTTTTTAAATGGGAATGGAGGCAAGTGGGGATCATTAGAAAGGGCTTTTAATTCTCTATACATCGATTCTTACTTTTTGAAAATCGATCCATTATTTTGGAAAATATGCAGCTTTGAAAATACGAACAATATTTTTGATGAGAAATGCGAAAATCGATTTAATTTTACTTCAAAACTTACGGTATTAGCTTGGTAAATTCCTTCAAAAGAATTCGCTGTTTTTTTTCTGATTTGCGAATTCTTTAGCCTGATTTTGGTGAGCAAAAAATTGTCCGCTTTTTGTTTCGTATTTAGATAGGCCACAAGAAGTTGCTAGATAACTGTCTTGTGACTTGTAGTTGAAGAGTACCAATACTGCCGAGTCTTTTAAATTGATTAATTATGGTGTACTCAATTCCAGAAAGAGTAGAAATTATTGAGCTTTTTTTCAAAAACAATGAATGCGGAAATCGGGTCGCCGAACTGTTCAACCAACGGCATCCTGAGAAACATGCGTCTGGAAAAATTGTTCGCGAATTGGTGGCCAAATTTCGCGAAACTGGCTCCGTTCATAACAAAAAGAGGCAGGTTGAAAATCCGGTACTAAATGAACCTACGGAAATAGCGGTATTGGGGCAAGTGGCAATGGATAGTACGCTGAGTACAATGCAATTGGCTACTGCGACAGGAGTGAGTCGTACAAGTGTCCAACGAATATTAAAAAAATACAAATTCCATCCTTATAAGATTCGGCTAGTGCAAGAGCTAAATGAAGACGATTTTGATCGTCGTTTGCAATTTTGCGAAATAATGACTGAACGAGCGATAAACGATAATTTCCTCTTTAATGTGTGTTTTTCGGACGAGTGTACGTTCTTCTTGAATGGTTTAGTGAATCGCCATAATTGTCGTTACTGGGCTGATACCAATCCAAGGATTTTCCATGAGACACACTCCCAACACCCCCAGAAGTTGAATGTATGGGCAGGTATTTTTGGAAATTCCATTGTAGGTCCTTTTTTCCTTCCTGGAAATTTGACAGGCGATATGTACTTGGATTTACTACAAAATGTCATCGACCCAGCTCTAACAAATATCATAGAGGACGACCCTGCTTACAATGAACACGAACTGATTTTCCAGCAAGACGGAGCTCCTCCACATTACTCGCTCAATGTGCGCAATTACCTAAATGAGACGTTTCCAGGACGCTGGATAGGACGAAGAGGTGCAATTGAGTGGCCCCCTCGGTCACCCGACTTAAATCCTTTAGATTTCTTTCTCTGGGGGCACATTAAAAGCAAAGTTTACAGCACTCCACCTGATACCTTGGAAGATCTGCGAGGACGAATCATTAATGTATGTCGCGAAGTAACATCGCAAGTGCTCCAGAATGTTCGACAACGGTTTGAAAACAACCTGTATCATTGTATGCAAGTTGGCGGACAACATTTTCAGCATTTACTTGACTAATACTGTAAGTTTTGAAGTAAAATTAAATCGATTTTTGCATTTCTCGTCAAAAATATTCGATTTTCAAAAAGTAAGAATCGATGTATAGAGAATTAAAAACCTTTTCTAATGACCCCCCACTTGAACCCCATTCCCATTTGAAAAAATTTAGAGGATAGCATCCCCACTTAGGGGGTTGAAGATTTTGGTATGCTTTTTGAGCCAAAAGGTCCCCCTCAGAAACAAATTTGACCTGTTTTTGGATTTTGCCGAAAAGTTCTTTACTACCTTGCCTTGCGGTACGTTTTCGATGGGCTACCCTGTATATGTATAGAACGTCGGAAAATAGGTACGCTAAACAAGTGCTCTTTGGAGAGTAATAAAGAAAAGAAAGCGATGTTGACCAAGAAGGACATGGTCAAATGCTGTAGTGGAAAGTCTAAGAAAAATAGATATAGTACACTGAGAAAGGATAGCTTTCCTAGGATTGATAAATGTGGAAGAAATTAATAAAATGTGTGAGTCTTTTATTTTTATAAGCATTGCTGAACTATTATATTATGATT
The DNA here is from genome assembly GCF_000390285.2 of Anoplophora glabripennis. NCBI lineage: Eukaryota > Metazoa > Arthropoda > Insecta > Coleoptera > Cerambycidae > Anoplophora > Anoplophora glabripennis. The sequence goes on along the minus strand of NW_019416396.1, from coordinate 450,714 downwards.
GAGAGTATTTTTGAAAGTAGTTGGTGAGTATTATTCAAGCAATGGAAAATGTACATTTGATTTTGATTTGCTACAAATATTTATATAGTTATAATTAACTTAATGTTATAACTAACAGCAAGAGTAATGATAACCATATAATTATATTGTACTAGGATTGTGTTCAGTTCATATTAAATTCCCATCACTGAAGCAAATAAAACATAAATTTCACTTTATGCTGGTGGGACCCTATTTAAAGATACTCCCAACATTTTCCTAGTATATCCTTAATATTATATTTAAATTATAGGTCCTTATACCTAAAAACACAGTTTTGGAAAGGGTTTTAAATATTACAATTATAGTTAAGTTATAGTATTTCACTTGGTACGATCTTTCATAAGTGTTTTAACTGTAACTAATACATTTATGAATTGTTAGACATTTGAAAAAGCTGAACTATAGAGCCCATAGGCATAGTTGGCTAGAATCCCGCTGCAGCAGATCTGTACTTTGAATGTCTGTATGTATCCATCACAGGGTTGCAGAATAATCCAAGAGACTTCAAGTATACTCGGGAATGATCTGAAAGAACTACTCTGAAAAAAGGAAGAAAGAAAAAGCATACAAAATTACTTCATCAGCTACTCTTCATCATTAAACCATTCTACAGATTTGAAAAGGAGTTTATATTTGATTAAATGAAATAGTTTAATTTCCAATTATTGTAAATGCATGTTTATAAATTGCAATCATGTTTGACGCAGTGGCGTCTTTTCAAAGGAGGCAGGGGAGCTTAGCCTTCTCAAAACAATTACTTAGATAGATTATATTAATTTAACTTTTTGTATAATTGCCAATACGTAATCAGTAGTTACTTAGGATTGTTAGTTCATCTTAATAACCTTATAATAATCATTTTAAAATTGGTTATTAAACGTTTATCTTTGAGTAATTATTTATTTTTATATCATAACTATGATGCTGACCACTGTTCTCTAACGTCGCGTCGTCACCAACAATACAGAAGAGGCTACATAAAGGCTACCAGTTTGATTCGCTGTGGCTACGTTACGCTAGATCCCTACGTTTTTTTTTTTTTTTTTCAGGAGCAACGGAAAGTTGCCTTAAAAGGTATATACTTGAAACACGATAAAACTCAAAGAACATCTTGAAAAGCTTGTAAGAGGTGTGGAACATAAATGACTTATATAGATCAAGACACTTTCCGATCTATGCGATCTATTTGACACTTTTCCATATAGCTGTTGAGAAATAAGTCACAACTCCGGAAATATATTCAAATCCTTAGAGCGCTGGTTTAAATAAACCGCGTTTAATAGAATTCCCTGAATTTAAACTAGAACAGCTTCGTTAAATCCCAGGACTAGACGGCTGAAGCGGATCCGCGATTCATGTCACGGTGCACCCAGGGCGTTTCGTCACGATCCCGGTTATAATCGACACAGAACCCGCACTTTCTCTAATTCCCTGGGGATTTCGGTATCAGGTATACCCGCAGGGCACCGTGAGTCATGCTGGGGCTTTATAGTATGAATACGTAGGGCTGGAAAGGGATCGTGAAAAAATCGGTAAGGTCGGCCATTCAGGCAACATATCTTTCTTGTGCGTTTTAATAATATTTCAGGCCGCTCTTGTATTGCTAGCTTCATGAAATACATGACGGATGTTTATCACTTCTCATTTTTTAGATGTTAAAGTGTATAGCGTTTTCAAATAAACTCTTGGACAGAATTAACGTATCTGCAAAACTTCTTGCTTTGCAAATGAATGAATAACGGAAAGAAATAATCAATATCAAATGCAATAGGAAGCTTTAAAAAAATTTGTGAACAATTTCCTGGGGAATATTCTCCCATTCGACAAGAACAAGTTGTTCGAGTTTCCTAGGATTTACAAGAGCAGGTATGTGGCGCACAACTCATCGTTTTAATGCATCCCGTAGACAGTCTACGGAGTTCATATCTGGGCTACTTGGTGGCCAGTCCATAGTTGTAATATTTACAAATCGAAAGTAGTCCAGTGTTATTTCCGATAAATGAGGCAAATGGCATCACATGTTCTTCTATGATGTTTTCTACGTAGAAATGACCAGTTATAGATCTCTCCTGTACAGGAATCAAATCCATGCGACTATCGAAATAAATTCCTCTCCCCGAAACATTATTGATCAATCCAAAAAATATTGGATCCTCGGGGAGATATCAGCAAATCAATCTCCTGGCCTCCACCAGAATCATTAATGTCTATATGGTGACTTTTGTTTCGTCTGAAAACAAAGCTATTTTCCAGTCGTCAATTGTCAATCTGTTTTCCCTTGCAAAACGCAGTACTTATTGTAAGTCTATGTTCCCTGGTGAGCGATGATACTGTCCATTCCTCCTTCATTAAGCTTTCTCCTGGTGGTTCGTCCAGAAATTGCTACATTTCGAGCTGCTGTTAGGGCTCTATTTAGCTCTAAAGTGGTAGAACGCCTATTTCTTGAAAGACAACTTGCAGGATTAGAGCTCATCTCTTGCTTCTGTAGACTTCTTACATCTTTGAAAAAACCGCTAGCACAACTAAATTCAAACAACTGCAAATGTTACTTTATAATTGGTATTGTTTACCAATAGTGACAATATTTACTGATTTATAACTTCTAAAAATTACAATTTTGAGATGCATTAATTTTGTTAATTACCAGTTGCGGGAAAAAATTAAAGCACGAAAGAGTTGTCATTTTGACATTTTATATTTGTTAGGATTCAACTTTAATTATAGCGTATTTAACATCCTAGATACAACGCGTCCATACAGGATGTCTCAGAATATGTGGGCAATCCCTCGGATTTATACAGGGGATGTTAAAATAACATGACAAGTTCCTATAAAAATTTTCCCTAGAGGGCCCCCTACAGAGATACAGGCCCCTAAAGGATACTCCTGGAAATATAATTTTTTAATATGAAGGACAACAGATAAGACTCCTTAAAAATTGACCCATGAAAACAATTTGACTTATTTGGTTTGCCAAGGACAGACGAGTACACAGTAATGTCAATTGTTTTGTCTTAAACTTATTTGTCTTGGTCTGTACGTCTAATCGTTCATCTTTAATCGTATTTGAATTTAAATTTTATAATTTAATTAAACACATACTGATTATGGTAAATTTTATTAAACTGAGACTGTTTTGCCGTCAAGAAAACTACTTTATTTCACATTTAGTCACGTGACACGCGACACAAACGTACCGCTGCCGCCGGTCTCGTATATTAAATAGCGGAATTTGCGAAACATAATTTTCGTAACGGCACGCGCGCGATATATGCTCAGTAGAGCTAATATAACGGCCTAGCCGTTGTCATAAATAATTCGAGAGATAAAATTACAAAAGTGATAACGCTTCGAGTTCCTAATATCACCGATTTACCTTCCTCTCGCTGCTTAAAGATGCTCTCGGTAATAAAGACCAGGCTCGTTTGTTACCCAGTGCGATATTCTCGGGTAACAATACACGCATTTTTTCATCTACCGTTGCAAAGTGAGTGGGTGGAATGGAAACTCTTCTCGTACGAGCAGATATTCCGCCGTATTAGAATAGAGGCTTATTTTTATGATACTTTCAGCACTGTAAACAGCGAAAGAAACGCCAGATAGCTGAAAAAATGGCGCACTTTTATGGAATACAGATAAGTGCCAGATTTGTTGAAAACTTTTTCTGATTTTGATATCATGGAAATTACTTTTAACCACCACCCACACTCACATTGACTATTGAGTTGATTATTGTAGTTGTAATAGTGGTGTGTTTATCGCGCATGTGATGACGTCACTTAAGAGAAAGATTAACGAAATCTTGACTCATATTGGAAGTACAAGTTTCTGTCGTTTCTATAATAATATAGGGCTATTATGGCTTAAACATCTTTACGTTCTTCATTTTATTCTGTAAATGTTTCTTCAAATTCCAAATTTCACAAAATATTTGAGGTTATATTCTGATTTAGACCCTACACACAAACTAACAAACACGATTCATGCCATACGTAATGTGGAAATTACATGTTTTAAATTTTACGTATCACGGTTAACTTCAGTTGTCTGTTTACATGTATTATATACCTAACTACTATTTGTGTCAAAAAAAATCTGCTGTGCAGGTCTTTGCTGACGTCATGCGCAGAGGGATGATACAGCCGACTGACCAGCATACAACAGACGTAATGTATTACCTATATGAGTTTTTGCAAACTTGGTGATGATTTTTTTATGATAGGTAGAAACGCTATAATAATAAGCATTTTCTATAATCAAAATCCTTGAAGCTGCAAAACGGTGCTTAAAATTAATAACAAACAAATTTGTCGAAACTTATTGGGAACCTCTGGAATCGTACCCGACTTACATACTACATAAAAAGATGTGAATAGTCATGATCGTCAATTTTAGGTAAACATCAGTTCTACTTTAGTTTTAGTTTTCATTACAAAAACTTGTCCTTGCTACTATACTGAATAGTGCATTCAGAGTTATGATCATCTAAAGAAACGCCAGATAGCTTGAACGATGGCGCACTTTTATTGGAATACAGATAAGTGTGAGTTTTATTTGTTGACTTCGTTTGATATATTTTTTAGATTATTATGAAAATTACTAACGAGCGTTCAAATAAAAACGTGGTCGAAGTTGGCTCTGATACATTGGACGTAGGGAGTAGCTTATAGCGACCAACATAACCTCCTTTCTCAACGAGCTGTATAGCAGCTGTCAGTTTCAATAACGGTAATGACTATATAACTTTATTTTAAAGAATAATCGTGATAACAATAACAAACAATTAAAGGAGCTGCGGAAAGTGTCCCCCTCCTTATTATAACAATAAATTAAAGCAGCTACTGAAAGTCTCCCCCTCCTTGTTCCAAGCTCTTTTCACACCTGTTCCCCAAAGAATTAAAGACATTTTCTAAGATGCTCGGGGTATTGTTAATTTCACGAATCTTGTCTATAAGTCGAGCCTGCAGATGGTTTAAGTTCAAAAATAGTGTTTTTAATGTAAGGTAAAAGAAATCACACGGCGTAATATCACATGACCTCGGTGGAAATTCGTGTTCAGCATTGAGACTTATTAGTCGATTTTGGAAAACTTCCCTCAACATATTCATCGTCTCGCCTGCCGCATGTGCCCTTGCGCCATCTTGTTGAAAGTAAAAGTTTGTAATTTCGTTTTCTTCCAGCTGGTTAACAAAAGGAGCGATAATTTCTTCTCTATACCTTTGCGCAGTAAGAGTACCATTAAAAAAAATAGGTCCATAAATCCTCCTTCGATTGAAGCACACCAAACTCCCATTTTTTGAGCGTGTAGAGGGCCCTCGACAAAAAAGTTATCTGGTTTTTCAGAAGACCACATTCTCATATTCTGTGAGTTTACGTAACCACTTAAATGAAACCAGGCTTCATCAGAAAAAAAGGTGATATTATGAAGTTCACCGTAGTTGTTTAAAAACCATTCACAAAATACAGCCCGTCGCGGAAAATCAACTTCATGAAGTTCTTGCTGACAAGTTAAACGATAGGAGAACAAACGCAAATCTTTTTTTAACACTGTGTGGCAGGTACCGACTGATACTCCCACCATTTGTGATAAAACACGTACAGAAGTTCTTGGCGCATTTTCCATTATTTGTTGGACATTTTCTTTTAATTCTTCAGTCCACTTTTTAGGTCGGCCGCTTCCTTCTTTTCTTATTACACTGCCCGTTTCACGAACAACATTAACACAACGCTGAACTGCACTTTGAAAAATTTTGTACTCAACAACGCCGGGAAATTGATTTTGAAATTCTATGAAACATTCCTCAATAGAATACTTCCATATTCCATCAATCTTGCGTCCATTTCTAAAGTAGGACTCTATGATAAGCACTTTTTGTTCTTGCGAATACACCATTTTAAACGCTTTTTAAAATGAAAATATTCAAATTGATAGCGGCGATATAGCTCTTTGACAGATGACGTTTAAGTTCATTTGCTATACGCTACGCCCTACGTCCAAATTTTCAGAACCAACTTGACCACGTTTTTATTTGAACGCTCGTTATTATTATAGTCTACTGAATACTAATATACCACACCCTTTCAAATACACTTTGACGTTTATTATTATATGCATGTGCTGACGTCACTTGATAGAAAGACGATGAAATCATGACATACATTGGAATGAAAATGCAACTTTCTATCGTTTTTCTAGTAATCCTGAATTGTTGTGGCCTAAACATCTTCACATGACTCATTTTGTCCTGCAAAACATATAATGTGTCTTCAAACTTCAAATTTGACAAACTATTTAAGGTTAGGTTAGTTATAATATAGTTCATGTCAGAAGAAAAAATAAATTTCATAAAAATTATACCGAAATGAGACAGTTACACATAACACAATTTCTGTATCTATATTAATCTCGTAAACAATAGGCTTAATTTTTGTTGTGGATGTCAAAATATATTTTGATATGTCCAGTGCCAGTTTGACACCAATCATTTATTCTAGCAGATTTTTTGTATAATCATCTGATCTGAAGTAAACGACTTGAATTCATCTGCATATAAGAGAATGTTAGTTAAAAGATTATCACAAATGTCATTAAGGAATATACTGAATAATAGCGGGCCAAGAACTGAACCCTGAGGTAGCAACAATTTCTGTCGATGTAAAACAACGATAATGAACGTTCAGTGATCTATTAGATAGGTATAGTCTTTCCGATCTTAATTGAAGAACCAAGAGGTTGGCATATATACCAGGTTCGGTCGTTGAGGCAGCAACTCGGCATTGAAATATTTAAAAAACTTGTTCCCAAATTTATATAACCATACCCATATCTAATTGAAGAATGGGCGCGCAGGGAAACGGCGTATAACACAGCCGCACTGGGCGACTAGGCAATAAATCTCAGTTGTTGACAAGTGGTTGGTGTGATTCAGGTAATTTTAATTTATTATAGGCACTTTCTGTTAATCATTCATATTACAATTGCGAAAGTTAGAAATAAGAGGGATATTTTGTTTACTAATATTATTACAACATGGCATTTTGGAGACCCTGGAGACGGAGCGAAACGAAATTTACCGTCAGTATAATAAAACTGTTTGAGGACATAAATAATTAAAATATGTTGTTGGTCAAATGAACATATAACAGAGATTTTCTACACATTGTATAAAAATTATTATAATTTTTAACCTTTAGCAGAAAACATTTTTAAGGACGCCTATGAAACTCATTAACTTTTATTGCTAGGCGTTTTTATACAAGTTCAACTGACTTCGAAAAAACTATAAGATTCAAAGAATTTAAAAAGCCATATACTGAAATTTGATAACGAATAAGCATCCCGTGATATGATACCTGTCGTTACATTAATGAAAAAATTAAAAATGGAAATACCAATAAAGAATCATGGAAATTCTAACACACTGTACAAGCGACTTTCTGGCGCAAATATAAAAAAGAACAAATACATACAGGATTTTAATTTATTTATTTTCCTAGGTATTATTACGTTTGTAACGCAGTTCTAGTGTAAATTAAAATAAATATCATGTTTAGAGAGTACATAACTAGTATTTATTTATAATTTTTGTTTTATCCGCTATTTAATCAACGTACATTTATATTACTCATACGCCCTTTTATTTGACTGCATATTAAATCGCTGTATATTTTATTAGAGAATAAAAACACGATATTTTATTTACATGACATTTCAGTAATGGTTGTTTAAAAAAACATGAAATTTAAATGGAAATGGAATAAATGTGAATAATTTTTCCACTAATGGAGATTTAATTTTTCCGTTGACACAAAAATTTTTTAATACATTACAATAATACTCTTTTCATTAACTTTAAAGTCGAACCAATAGTACGAGATTCAAGGGAAGTGGAGACAGGTTATTACTATCTTCAGGAAAGTTTTAACCCCCACATTGTTGAATGTTGATTCCGGGTTTTTACTCTTTTGTAAAAGTATTAGGATAATTCAAACTAATGCAAAAAAATTTTCATTAAGTACTTAAGCGAACTTATTTTTTTACATATAAAACAAGGCCGCCATCTTTTCGTTTGCTTCCACTTTTAAACAAAGTATTTTAAAAACATAGTGAATGTTTTTATAAAACATGTTTATTCGTCCGTCAACTGACAAGTTGTTTAAGCGCTCTTGTGTCGTATTTCTAAGTCTTAATGCGCTTTAGACACAAAAAGTTTCTTTCTACCGAGACACTTGTTGCAGGAATTGTTAATACTGGGCAAAACAATTTGTATGTTTCCGGAAACACCATTTTAAATTTCTTGTATAATATTTCTATCGTTTTTTGAACTTCTAAGTTACGAAATTGTTCGTCTCTGTACAAAATATTAAGTTCGTGTTTCAACCTACCTATTTCAAAAGTGTTTGAATAAACATTCAAACGATTTTTCGGGAAATTTGTTTGCATATTCGGGAAATCTTGAGGCATCTATTAAAGCAAACAAATTTAAATCATGTAAATTCTTTAAGGGAAATATATTTCGAAAATATTTCTAATTCGTCACAACTTTTGTCCCGTTTACTTGGTAGTCCAGTAATATTTTTTGCATAATTAATAATTAAAATATTTTTAAATTTTTCTTCGTTTCTTAATTCAGAAATTCTTTGACTAGCGATTTTAATTTGTTTAGAGCAGTAGCTTACATCATTACTCCTTGAAAAAGGTGTTTCAAGAGATAAAACAATGTTATGAGATAGTTCCATTATTAGCTACCTATGTTAGGCATTTGATCATATAATAAGTATCTATTAATTTACGTTAAATTTAGTCTTACTTTGTTTTGTTGTAACGAAGTTGTTTTTTAATTACTTTAAACTAATACCGGCCTTGACCTTATCCTTAAAGCCTTTGTACTATCCATCACAGTGACATCAGACACTATCCGCGTACTATGCGACGCGTACAATAACCGCAAACGGAAGCCACAAGACAAGTACAAGCAGCTTTGAGTCGGCCTCAGTTCCCTCCTAAATCACGTTATTTTAACCGCTTCGCATGGAGGGGGAACTGTAGCATATTCTAGGCAAGTGTGACGCGTCTACAAACAAATCCAAGTAACGGTATCCAATGCCGCGCCGATGGAAGCGGTGAGTGGCAAGATATTCAATATTCAAACAATAATTATTTGAAGTAGTTGCTTCCCGCAGTATCCAGCAGTTAGCATTCTTTTGTATATCTAGACGTCTGGTGTTGAAGAACATTGTTCCACTTTATGCGAAAATTTGTTTGTTAATTTGTTTGAATTAACTTCCGAAAGAATACAAACATGTGGGAGCTAATAATAAAATATATGCATTTTTGACTGATTCCGGATATTTTTTCCCCAATAAATTTCTGTCTGATTACCCAGACCTGCCAAAATTGTATTATACAAGTAGAAGCTGTGTAGGAACAATTTGCAACATTAATAATTTTCTCACATTCAAGATATTAAGTAGAAGTATAAAAAGCTGTTTACGTCATCGGTGTTGAGACGAAATTAACTATTTTTCATAGTCCCAGGGGTAATAAAAATAATTATGACGTCGCCATGTAGTATTGCGTAGGACTCATTCAGGCCCTGGTTAATTTCGATAATGCCAGTATTAATCATTCTCGGAATCTGGGGTATTTAGCAGGACTATTTCAGTTACAATATACGTATTTATATTTACATTTAAGTATAAAACGGTAGGCTAAAAGCTCTGCGCTATAAATAAACTACTTTTGATCGTCTACGCTTCCTTTGTCCAACGAAATAAGTAATTCTGGCGGCAGAATGGAAAGTATTAGATATAATTTTGTTATATTTGGCTATTGTGGTGGTAGCTTCCAATAAAGGATATATTCCAGATCCGATACGTCCTGGTTCGTGCGTGGAGAAAAGTTTATTTTTATAAGAATGGTACAGTTATACGAATCTTAGCTCTGGCAATAAAATGAAATAGATTTGTTCTGTCGAAAGGGACGCGGTATTGTTATACATTTTTTTTATTTATTTGGCTTTATATCTATCTCAGGACTATAAATACTGGTGCATTGCATACAGCATTAAAATTTAAATATATGTGTATTTACAATATCTAAGGTATAATTTTAAGAAACAGAGAAACTACCTTATTTTTAATTAGGAAACTGTGAATAATACACAATATTATAAAGTAACTTATAAACGACACAAATAAGTTTGCGTCTGATATAGCTCCGCCTACACTGCGCACTGGAGACAGGTCGTAAATCAGAGACCGCCTCCAAAAAAGAAGTAAACAGTGTAGTACGTATGTGGAATTTAAAGAACAAATTGGATTTATAATAAATCACATTTAAAATAAAGGGATTTCTGTATGAACCGGTCCCTTCATACCTTCATAATGCATTAAGAAATTATTCAATTTCTAAACCCCTTAAAACCGTACTACACTGGATCCCTTGACGGGCAATGATTTATTACTTTGCATCGAATATGATCCTATTATAGAGGGTACTTTATTTTAATAAATGCGTAATGACAGTGTAATTATTAAAGCTGCTCAATGTGACCACCGCCTTGTGCAATGCATAATTCAACTCTCTGTCGAAGCTCTCGTTCCCAGGTAAGTGTCTTCACATGTCCCCACAAGAAAAAGTCCAACGGGTTGAGATCCGGAGATCGTGGTAGCCATCACCACGACCTATCTATCGATTTGGATACTTGAGGAAATTAGTGACACTCCATAATGGGACCGAACACCATCATGTAAAAAGAATATCGTCTCTCTGATTTGAAGAGGAATGTCCTTAAGTAGTAGAGGTAAATCGTTCTGCAAAAAAAGCCCGGATATCTCGTTGTTCAAATTTCCATCAAAGAATTGTAGTCCGCTAACTTCATTATTAATTATTCCAACCATTATTAATTATTCAATTTTCGTGACTGAAAACATACATAGCTATTGAATTTTCGAAACCGAGAGAGTTGCACTAACCAAATTTGGACAGGACATAGCTAATACAATACGAAACATCACCTTAATGTTAAAAATGTTGTCACCACCGTTCTTGGTGGTGAAAATTCGAAATATTTGGAATTATTCAATATTTGTGGCTGTAAACATACATAGGTATTGAATTTTCCAAACCGAGAGAGATGTAATAACCAAATATGGACAGGATATAGCGAATACAAAGCAAAACATCGACTTACTGTTAAAAATGTTGTCACCGCCGTTCTTGATGGTGAAAATTCGAAATATTTGGAGTTATTCAATTTTTGATTGAAAACATAGTTATTGAATTTTCGAAACCGAAAGAGTTTTCTTCTCTGAAAATGGGTTTCTCAATAGCATGAGGGTTTTCGATTGCCCACACATGATCGTTGTGAAAATTGTTGATTCCATCTCTTGTAAATGTAGTTTCGTTACAGAAAAGAGTTATTGAAATTGTGTCCAGATGATTGCTCCATCATTCACAAAGACGAACTCTTTGGGAAAGATTCATTTGGAGAAGTTCTTGGACCAGTTGGTAATGATAGGAATGCATTCCGTTTTCTCGCAAAGTGTCTTGCACAGTCATCCTACTTTGTCCAGTAGGACAGAAGTTCCCCTCGTAGAACCAGATGGATTTTCAACAAGCTCAAGCACTTCTGCAGCATTATTTCTTATATATCTTCTCTTTTATAAGTCGATTTAGAGAACTAACCTGTTAATCGAGGAGTTGTGAGTGTTCTATTAAACGTTTGCTTGTATGGAAGACAGCGGTTTGGATATCGTCGTCGATGTTCCCTAACTGTGGCGGTGGTACAACCGTTGCAATATCTGTCAATTATGACAATTATTAACGAACTGAGAATTAACAATTTTTTTCTAATCCCAGCCATGTTAGAAATATACGAAAATCTCAACATTTTTCTGTACATTTATTTATTTTAAGGGGAAGTTTGTTTTCCTGGCACCACAACTCTAACAAATTAAGATCTTCCAGTCGTTGTACTGCTTATTTTTGTCGTCCACATGTGACAGGTGAGAGCTATTATAATCTCTGCTACTGACAATAAAAAAAATTAAAATAGGGGCCCCAACACTGAACCTTGAGGTACACCAGATAAAACCTCAACCTATAATGATTATATGAAGTGAATCGGTTGCTGATCTATCGTGGGCAGTACGGTCCTGTTCTTATTCCCCATACATCGTGTTTTATTGCTGTATCTCTGAGGAACTACGGATTGGCCTGAAAACAGTCAATCTTTGAAATCCAGAGTCGTCATTATTCACGGATTACGCACGAGGCATAAACCGTCGCGGGGGAGAGCGATCATATATAGGGCTTTGGGCCGGAGCTAAAGACCGGAGCCCTTTATGCATTCATTTTCCTTAAACCCATCATCCCCCTTTATTGCTTTCTTTCCTTTGTGCGGCATACACGGCGGGTGAAATTTGTATAACATAATTTTTATGGCGGATTGGCCTTTTTTTTCTGAATAAGCTATGAGTGAATCCTGTCCGCCACCCAGTTTTGTTGGGATTACATGCAGTTTTCTTTGTCTGGTTTCGTTTGAGACAAAGGAAACGAAATATACAAACACTGAAACAATACCTTTGTAAATATCGAATATTAATATGCAGGCCACTCTCACGCACAATTTTTTCTAAGCGTCTTTGTAAAACGAACGAATAGATCTTTTATTTCATTTTTTATAAATTTTTTTTAGAAATATTTCAACAATTATTCTTAAAGTAATTTGTAACGTACTTTTTAATAAACTTTACTACTCTTTCTTTGTAGTATGTTCCCTGCTCTGTAACTGGGTCTCATTCCGTTTAGAAGAAGTAAATAAGTAAATAAATAAATATTATAAGGTCCAACAATGGAATTTGTTTCTCGCATTTTTCGCCCCTTGATTTAGTCGCGTATGACATAACATCACCCCAACTCATTTTGTTATTAAATCAATTTTAATTTAGATATGCATCACCAAGGCCATTTCATTAAAGTAAAAGCTGGAGGTCAAAGTACAATGACTGGCGGTCTTCAACATTCAATGCCATTGTTAAATGAAAGCGAAATTCGGAAAATTACATTCTGTACTCGTTTTTTAAAATCATTTTGTAATTTATGTTTAATATACAGGATGTTTAACCGTTAGAGTGTGTGAGACACGTTTTTTTTAAGTCATTGCGTCCTAGGACAGTGACAAGCTCACTTTTAGGTTAAAAGTCAATGAAAATATGGCTATTAGTAAACTCAGCAAGAAAAGTGCAGAAAAATTTCCAAATTTTTTTAGTGATTTTTGAAATTAACTGTAATTTCGTGAATAATGGTCGTATCGAGACGAAAAAGAAGCATCATGAAGCTTGAAGATTCGAGTTTTGAAATCTTGAGATGAAAAGGTTTTTTGAGCATCATCTCGGCGCAATCAGAAGAAATAATGTAAGATATTTTACTTTTTTTTTTCAAAACTGCACATTTAGCTTCAATTTGTCTTGTTTTTAATTTCCTGTACGCCAGTGGCGGCTCGGGACATTGTGAATAGGTGAGGCCCGTGGCTTTTTACTAGGTGGACAAGAAAGAAAAAAAAAAGCGGTGCGCACAAAAATTTTTAAATTTTCAAGATCCAGCAGGATTTTCATAAGATTTGATTAATCCGCTCAAATAATAAATAGGAATAAATTTCCACGTCATTTTTTATTATGAAGATCTTGCGTCGTCTTAATGTGCTTAAGACACAAAAAGTTTCTTTCTACCGAGACACTTGTTGCAGGAATTGTTAAAACTGAGCAAAACAATTTGTATATTTCCGAAAATACAATTTTAAATTCGTTATATATAATATGTCTATCGTTTTTTGATCTTCTAAATTACGAAATTGTTCGTCTCTGTACAAAATATTAAGTTCGTTTTTCAACCCATCTATTTCAAAAACGTTTGGATACATTTGTAATAAACATTCAAACGATTTTTCTGGAAATTTCTTTGCATATTCGGGAAATTTTGAGGAATCTATTAAAACAAAAAAATTGAAATCATGTAAATTCCCAAAACGAATAGGTCAATTAAGGGGAAATATGTCTCGAAAATATTTCTAATTCGTCGCAACTTTTCACCGTTTACTTGGTAGTGCAGTAATATTTTCGCGTAATTAAAAATATTATCCTCCTCTTCTGCTATGTTTGAGAATTTTTTTTTATACTCAGCATTACTTTGGAAAAATGCAAAAAATGACTTTTTCTACTTCTTTTGGAAAATCAACGACTACTTTGCAAATATTACGAAAAATACCAATGTTTGTAGTTTTATTTTTTAGCTCAAATTTGAAATCGATCGATCGAACCATTTTTCCTTTCCTGAGTCGTCAAAGTTTTATAAAATATTTATATATAAAAAGGAGTAAGCAATTTTGAAAAAAAAACAATTTTTTCAAATTTATTAAAAAATTTTTTCGTCCTCTTTTTTGTACAATTTTACATAGAATATGTCAAATGTTTAGAAAAAAAGTTTTTTAAATAAAAAGAAAGTTGATTTTTATTTTAAAGTTTGATTTTTTTTTCGATATTTGATGAGTATTTAACACGAAATTGTGAGGAAAATAACTCAAAAAAAATTTGTTTCATTTTAATCATTAATGTTTAAGGAGCAATAAACCTGCTCCTTATTTTTTTTTATAAAACTTTGAACGGAAAACGGTTCGACCAATCGATTTCAAAATTTATAGGCCTCATAGGCATATATCGAGTTAAAAAAAAACCTACAAACATTGGCAATTTTCGCAATATTTGCAATGTAGCCGTATATTTTCCAAAACAGCAGCAAAAGTAATTTTTTTGCACTTTTTCAAATTAATTCTGAGTATAATTTTTTTCTTCTCAAACAGCAAAAAGCCGTTGAAGAGGATTAATTCAAGTTCAAGTTCTAAAACCGTCCTTCCGTGGCTGTACGATCATTAGTGATATCGATGATAAAAAAGGTTACTTTTCACTCAATTGCCGATATCTCATTGACAAATAATCGTACAGAAAATAAAAAAAAACAAATTGAAGCTGATCTAAATGACCCTGGCGTTGATTAGGCCAGAACAAAATTTTCTGAGCCCATTTGCAATTTTCAAAAAAAAAATCTAAAATTTTAGCCTTGTATTATTAGTTTTGATTGCGCTAAAGGATGACCAAAAATATTTTCATCTCAAGATTTCAAAACTAGAATCTTCAAGTGTCAAAACGACCATTATTCACGAAGTTACAGCCTTCCAAAAAATCACTAAAAAAAAAATTTGGAAATATTTCTATTCCTTTAATTTTTTTGCTGAGCGTACTACAAAATACTTTTAGTCTTACCATTAAGAGGCAGAAAGCCCTTACGTGTAAAATATCAACTACGTGGTTGTCAGGGAAAGAAAATTAATTTCTTTTTGCGTACGTTCTCAGTTCTGTACAAAATTTTTAATAGCAGCCAAATAACAACACCTTCAGAACCCTCCCTATACCTTCCTCTCTTTCTCTCTTCCCCAAAGTTATTTATCATGAAACAAAGAGAATTTAATTCTCGTGAGAAAATAATAAATCCCAGCTGCCGATACTTGCACATCTGAAGTTTGGAATAAGAATTGTGGAAAGAAGTTTTAACGTTTCAGGAAACTCAGCAACGCCGTTTGGTGAATTTATTATACTTAAAAATCAAAATCTCCGAAGAGTTATACTTCAAACGAAAGAAAAAATGAAAACTTACAAATGTAATAGTTCGATGTTGGAGAGTTTACAGGAAAATAAATTAAAGGTCCCGCTTGGAGCTAGAGCTTGCTAGCGCTGCCGCTAGAGGCGTTACTAACTTCAACTGATACTTAGATATGCATCAAGTAATCGCGAATGTTTAAGCGTACACCTGATTCAAAATTACTCCCTTAATCGGAATGGCTTTCTGTTGACACTCCATTTCCAATATTTAACCAAAACTCCCCCACTAATTTCCAACCACCACTTGACCTGAAAGTGTCAACAAATAATGGCCGGGATTCTCCCTGGAATAACTATTTGTTTTGACATCAACTATTCAGTGCGAACCCTTAAGTGCATTGTTAGTAGATGGAATGATTAGAATTAGCAGTAAATGGAGATAGGAAAAATATTCAAGACATTATAAAGAACGTCGTTCTTATGACAGAAATGGTTTGAAATATTTAATATACAAACAAATAAAAATAGTTGTGACTGGAATAAATATTTCCTGCGAAAAATCTCATAAATGTTAAATTATTTTATTAAATGTTGAAAGTCCACAAATAGTGCAAAGCAATGGGGTTAATGTGTTTTTGTGCTTTCCGTTATATTGAACTAAGAAATAATTTAGGGAAAATGTCGGAGATACTGCGAGCGATAGCTTGTGTGAACGAGTGTTGAAAGTTTTTAACCTAGGCAGATATGGATTTTTTGTTATGTTTGAAAGATTGGTGCAGAATTGATAGATTATTTTTACACTACATTAAAATATACCTGCCACTTATCTAATGCTACTTATTCCAAAAAAATGGAGCATTGGAATTGACTTGTTTAAATTATTTAAAGATTGTGTGGAAATAACAGCTTCACAAAAGAAATCGAGAAAATTACCCCTGGAATCTTTTCAAAAATTATTTTGCGAAAACTATAAAACCGATTTTAATGCAATTTGGTGTGTTGTTTTATTATACTGCAAAGTTTTGTTTTACCAAAATTAGAATGCCCTCGGAGCAATTAAAATATTTTTTTAAAATTATCAAAAAAACTTGTTTAATTTGCCTTTTTTTCATCAATTATTGGTATTTTGCAACATTGGTAATAAATTTAAACATTTTTAACTTACAGTATATACTCAGATCAAATAGGTATTTTTTAAACATTTTTGCAATTTTGAAAATTAAACTTTTATTATGTGAGTTGCGCTGAAGGTAATCCAGATAAATTTTGCTTGCCCCCTCTCACATCCACCACAAAACAGATCCGTCCTGGTTTATTAACCCCTTAATCCCTTAAACTGTTACACTCCTTAGCCCCATAACCTCAAAATGCCATAACCCCAAAATCCCAGAATCCCAGAAAATCCCAGGTTTCTCCTATGTTATCTTGGAGGACAGTTCTAGTATAGTATAGGCTCTACGTGCATTTCAATTTCATCCCTGACTTGCAACCAATGAGCGTTCTTCTAAGGTCTAAGGTCTATATTCGTTGGTATAGGTTTAAGGTTCAAGAAGCATGCATGGCTCGAACTTACTGTGTTTCAGGGCTTCAACGCGCATAAGTCTCTTTTTTACCGAGTACTGGGGTTTTGGGGTTATGGCATTTTGAGGTTATGGGGTTAAGGGGTTTAAGGGGTTTAAGGGATTAAGTGGTTATGGGGTGATTGGGATTGAGTGGTCAATGGATAAAGGATTTATTGCGTTTTTGGGCCTATTTTTCGAGGTTATGAAAAATAGGCCACACGGTGGGGTTAAATGGACCACGAATTTGGATTCAGCGGCCCCGAAAACATATGATAGACGTGGTCAGATCGCAGGGGTAATTTTTTCGATTTTTCTTTGTAGAGCTTTGTAACAATGGTTTTAACGCAATAGTGATTTAATTTTATGAGTTTTGTAGTTCAGTTTTTATGGTACAGTTTCAATACAGAGTGATTGGCAACTTCTCCAAAAAAAAAATTAGGAATGTCTATTCCTAATTTTTTGTGTCATGAAAAATGGAGTCGATATCGTAAAAAAATTTTTGTAAAATACTTCCCGAGAAAAAAATTATTGAAGTTGTATTTTCAACCTTTACATTGCTGGGCTACTGTCATTCGTGGCCCCAGGCGATTCCGAATACTGAAATTCGATTTTAGTATTATGCAATAGTGTTTACTTTAGTTTTTCAAGTGTCAAAAATGGGTTACGTGGATAGCAACTCGGAGTTGATAGATATCGTTTTATTTTATGGTGAAGCAAGACAACATTTGTGCTGTAGTGAAGCATTTCTGTTATGGTGAAGAAAACAGACAACATTTGATAAGTTCTGAATCACCCTTATATGTTTACTGTCATTTGTAGGAAATTTCACATACAATAATTTTTTTTATCAAACACAAATTTTCCATTGGCTGAATAATATTGATTTAAAAAATGATGGTAAAGGAGAGAGCTATCAATATCAATTTTCTGTCTATACATATAAACTATTGAGTCGTGACGAAAATGTGTTGATTCGATGGATTTGTTGTCTTCTAAAACAAAAGTAAAGACGCAAGATCTCCGTCAACCAAACAAAAATTGAGAGATCTCTTCCCAATCTCCAAAGTAATTTCCCGGGGATAATTTTCAGCCTTCCGGCAGGAGCTAGACAAGCATTTTAAGTTTGCCTCAAATTCAAAAACGTGGCGAAAAAGTGCCATGGAAAATTAATTATTTCTGGCGCGGCATTTTCCTCGGCGATATCAGAGCAGGCTATGCGAGGAAGGCAAACAGCCCATATGTATATAGGCAAATAGCTTCTATACGCCCGAAGAACTCCGCGAGAAATATAAGCTAGTGGATTTCCGTGTAATCGACCCAACCGACCGGCCTAGAACATCTAAATCTAATATAACATCTGAGGGAAACAATTTTCCGCGCTTTGGTAACACGTATTACGCGGAGTTTTCCTTTTTTATTATAATGTATTCAGAGGTATTACCGCGGCAAGGAAACTTTCTGATTTAATATATTTATATACTGTGTGTGTATGTATGTGTGTGTCTGGGTTAGGTACGGAGTTACCCGGTTCTCGTTTATTACTTTATAAACAGGAAAAATGCATAGACCGTGCGAGTTTCATACTTCGTAAATTTAAAAAGTTTCTAAGCCCGTATTCTTTCATACCCGGCGTACAGCAGGGGAGACTGGATCAGGAAATAGACTGCGGTAACTTCCCTTCTTTATTGTGGAGATAAATTTCAATTACTAGTGACGTACCGCAAGGATACCATAAGGGGCCTTTTTATATAATGATTTTTATTATTTTGCATAATGGATGATGCATCTGAAAAGATGGATTTTTTGTGTCCACGAAAATGTTTCTTTATACAGTGTGGACCATTTTGGTGATGCATGTATTGGAATCTTGGAAACTGTAAGAGATAGGAAAATGGTTAAATGGGGAAGTTTTAGAGAGTTCTGTTGCTAATTTAAATAATAGTTTCCGTAAATTATGCGCTGTTGCCAGATTTAGTAAAAATATATATTGATTTTTGAGGTGGTTTTTGAAATTTTTTCTTACTTATATTATTGCAAAGCCAAAAAAATGCTCTATTTGCTCAGCTTAAAATTCAATATGGCAATATGAAAAAACGTCCTCGAAAAAACCTGCTCCGAAAAAGTGATTTCAGATTTTAAAAATTCCTCTAGGTATATAAAAAAGTTACAGACGATTTTCAAAACCTAAAGGTATATCGAATTTGATGAATATAAGACGTTTTAGGGGATGCTGAATACGTAATTTATTTTTTGGAAAAAACATCGCTAATACCAATTAGCTGTTTTTACGTCAAAACAACGCGTCCTAGTTGGCCATTAATAAAAACAGCAGTGTCACAGTTAGTTAGTCTTTTTTACCCTACATTCTAAAAAAAAAGATTTTTGAAATCTGTTAAAAAATAAAGAAGTACAGGCTTTTACCACATTTAACGCAACACCCTGTATATCATCATCATTTTCAATTCTAACATAAAATAATTAAATTATTTCAAAAATAGTTTATTAGATAACAATAACAAAATGACTGGTAATAGACTGTTCTATATATGTTTTCTGTAATACAAAAATCAATTCTATGGAAAAAATTTAAATGCGCTCAGCTTCCTTTCTTCGTTCTGCAAATTATTAGCAGCATCTTCAATCCAGTTCCACAGTTGAATCTCACTATTAATACTCACATAATATACTCCTTCTCTGTTGTGAGGCCAGATAAAAAATCACAGGGATCTAAGCCAGGTGAACCTGGTGGCCAGTGAATTGAACCATCGTGTCCCCTACCTGTTCATCTGCCTAGGTACTGATCATTAAACTGTTCTCTTATACTGCGATGACCAAGCATCTAATCCATTCATCTATAATAGTCTATTTCTATAATGTATTACATTTGCAGCATGTTCTAAATGTAGCATTTTTCTTCACTTTATCCTGTTATCTCTAGAAGAAACTAGAAAACAAATTTTGGTAACACCAAAATCACATTTTGAAGGATATATTAACACCAAAAGTACTTAAATTCTCCCACAGTTGGTATAGATGCTCCATATGTTCTTTTTTATTTTTACTTGAAATTAAAATATCAATTGATATTGGCAGCTGGACAAAATTTATGCGAGTTTCAGAAGCACGGAAGTAATTTGCTCAATATTTACGTATATAATATAAAACCTTCATTAAATAACTATATTTAGCTTACAGAAGGTCCTACTATTAAAGTCTCCTCCTAACTTTATCACTCCTACTGCTAGCTCTCTTCTTAATCTGCGCATCTCGTAGAAACTCTTGGACCACTTAATAAATACATTTTTCAACGTTTACGGCACATTTCTTAAACCAAATAGCATTTTAAGAATTTCAAAAAGACCGAAAGGTGTTGCTGTTTTAAAAATATCTTCTTCAGCAATTGGAATCTGATAATATGCTCTAACGGGATGGGTTTTTAAAAAAATGGCACAATCGTGAATGGAAGTTAAAATATACGATACATAAATGCGAAGATTTTCTTGGTATAGTCTTTCCAATCCTAATTGATCCTAAGACCAAAGAGCTACGCAGTATGTACCAGGTTCGGTCGCTACGTAGCAACTCGGCATTGAAATATTTGAAAACTTGTTCTTATATTTATTTAGCCATACCCATACAGATCTAGTCGAATTAAACGTGGATGTGGTAAAAATGTATACGCCCAATTGAAGAATGCGCGCGCGGGAAACGGCGTACAAACACAGCCGAACTGGGCGACTGGGAACTAAATCTCATTTGTTGATAAGTGGTTGACAAATTGCCTAGCAGGGCACATATTAACTAAAGTTTCAGTGTCCACATGTTTTCGTGTTATTAAATAAGATATTATAGATACGTAAGGAGGAAGGGAAAACAAAATTTTGAAATATCGATGACATGACGAGAGACGTAATTCGGCGGACAATTTATAATTTATATAAAGAAAAAATATGTTGTTGGCCAAATTAACATATAATAGAAATCTACACATTATATACAAATTATTATTAGTTATTATTATTTTTTACCTTTAGCAGAGAATGTATAAAATTATTTTATCAGACTAAGGGGTAGTAGGTTTGTCCAATTTTGGAGCTGGAGTACTTTATAGTTCTTTTTAACTGTATGATAATGATTTACTAAACCTTACCATTTTATAGAAGCTTGCGTAAAAAGGTCATGGCGAATTATACATTGAATTGATTTAATCACATGCATCGGCCTAAAATAAGTCTTTTTAGGGATACGCATTCGAAATGGGAGGTGGAGATACCAACCGCAAAATTAAATTAAATATCCCATTTTAATTTCCACAATAACAGAAAATTGCAGTTAAATTGCTCCTTTTGCGAAACTCTAAAATTCAAATCACGACCGTATTTGCATACAAAAATTGTATACAGAACAGATGTTCGCAATCTAAACCCCCGAAAATACATTTTTAACAGTATCTTTTTTCCAGAAGGAAATTTTAAAGCGATTATATGCCTTCAATACGGATTTTTGCATAAATAATTTACTTTATGATGCCTCTTCTGCAACAAGTTCGAACTGAAAGTACACTGGAAACGTCGTATTCCACGCCGGACACCTTATTGATCAAATTTTTAGAAAATTAGTCATTCATATAAACATCTAAAGAAAAAATTAAAATGTCCCACCTATGCCTATCAATTTAATAAACCTATTTACCATTCTCCTGATCTACGCTGTGACGGAGTTGTTATAAAAAGTCTTGATTGTGAAGCGATTCTCGCTTACATAAAAGAAATCAACTTTTACAGCTGTCGTACTGGGTATTTTTATGCGATCTAATTTTTATGTACGATAATTGTGTAATATCCCAATGTGGTGGTTGTTAATAATGATCAATTTCAATTGTTTTGGTACAAATTACACTGAAATGCTCGTTTTTTATCTTTATTACCCAGGGGAATTCCAGTTTAAAAATGGCTAGTTTACTACAAATAGTTACATCGAAATACGTTTAAACGGTTTTAAGTACTACTTTTCTTTTCTATTTATTTAGATATAATCAAGCTATTTTCTATCATTCTTTTGTGGTCTGATTGATATCATAGTATAAATTAGGTGAATACTATAGCACACATTCGCTACAAAATTAACAGTTGCCTGACATGTCGCGGTGGTGCGTGTGATAACACATGAAAAGAAATGAAATTTTAATCGCGATCGTAATGGGCGATGATATAACTGGCATACAACCTACGGATAATTTAACAATAAACATTATTTAAGCTATTTGGACAGCGGGTTTTATCTTGATGTGATGACAAATATCGCACTGTCCTTACGTTCCGTTTTATTTGAGAATGAGGTACGTTAAACAAATATTATATCATGTTTGAAGTACGGTTTGATTAATGAGTGTTATAAAGTATTGAAGAACTACCACTTGCGGGTACATATGACATTTTGAAATCGTTAAACATGTTGAAATAAAATACCTAATGTAGACGGTAGAATATTTAAACGTTTTTATCAATAAAGGGGTAGAAAAGATTTCTCTAGGCACTCTGAAAAAATTTAAGGTATAATTTCTAAACAAAATTTATGTATTCCCTGAATTTTTCGTTTAATTTGCTGAATTTAATAATTTATTAATCCGGGCTAATCAGACCAAACACACGCCTGTTTCAAAGTCGAATTTTTTGGGCTTAAAACTAAGTAAAAAACTACACAGAATAAAAGCCTAAATGTGTGTATTTGTAGTGATCGAGCATCATATTGTTTATAACAAAAGAAAAAAAATTTACTCTCTTTCAATTTTTCCCTTATATCTTCGAAAATAAGCTTCTAATCAAGATGTGGTATACCTATCGATGTTGTTCCTGAGGAAATTTGCTACAAAGGTAGGCTTTTACGAAAGCTCGCAAACATTTTTTTACATTGCAATATTAGCAGTGAAAAAAGGTGTGCAAAATTATATAAATAAAAAGTAAATATTTTTTTTTCGTTGATCGACATTAAAGGCGTAGTTTTAAATGAAATAAAGTGTCACATTTACTGTCTTGGATTTAGAGTCATTTTTACTGCTGCCAAATTAAAAATTAAAATTTGTTTTTTAACGAAAGTTATTTTATTCATTGTAAACATTTATAGTGAAATTAGAAGGGATATCTCTTGCCTTGTTTGTAAGTTGAAGTGTTTTCAGTAGTAGATGGTTTGTGAACTATTGAATCCTCCAAAGTGCGTTTTTAAAGTTGATATCAGCTCCTAAATTTATTAATAGTGTTGCTGAAGTTCTACGGAAACATTGTCTATATTCGTGAGCATCCTTCAATTTGAGAAACAAAGCAACTTGCTTTCGCATTTTAAATCTTATTATCTATTTGTGTAGGTCTTGCGGTACTACATTTCCTATACAGGGTATTAATTAAATATGTACAATAAATTCAACAGACGATTACTTGAGTGATTTTAAGACATAAAGTTCATATAAACATTAGCGGTACCTTAACGAATATTTTTGAGAAAAAAAATGTACGCCACTGACTTTTTTGTAATTTTTACATATTTTTGAATTAAGCGACTAAAAATAAAACTTTTTTCTCTTGAATGTTTTTCATATCTTGATTAATTTTTGAAACATGGGGAAAAGTTCCTTTTGGAAATTATCATTTTTTTTATAATTTTTTATTAATAACATGTAACGCCTAAATAACATAAAGTACAAATAACACTCCCAAATTACAACAAAAATGGGTAAAGGGTATTTAAGATATTACGAAATACAAATTTTTTTACAAAAGTTTAACAACGTGTATCTTGAAAACGAAGTATCTGCGGACCAATGTGTTTATATAAACTTTTTGTCTTAGAATCACTCAAATAATCGTCTGTTTAATTTATTGTACATACTTAATCAACACCCTGTATATGTCTAAATATTCACTTGCAATAAAGGATCTTTTTTTCTTTGTTTCTATAGTTGGCAGAATAATCAGCAATCTATTTCGTACATCTTCAATATCTTCAATTTTTATTTGAAGTAATTCATCACATACACACCCCCAGATATGGCAAAAAGCATTGCCCCCTAAAATAATAATAGTCGGTATTCTTCATTAAAAAAATATTTTGTTTATAATTACTTTTGTACCTAAATGCGTATCATCAGGGCTCAAATTTTTTAATTTGTTCATTTTTTAAAACACATGATTTTTTAACACGATATCCATCCGATTGCCGTTTCAAGAATGCTTTTAATTTTAGATTCAATATCCTTCCCAATATCGATATTGTTGTAGACATTCAAAGTAGCTCTGAGCGTCGCATATACAGGGTGTCCACACTTATCGGCGCACTATTGCTCACTCTGTTATTATTGGAGATACGAAATCGATTAAATTAGCAAACTAGTAGCATTTTTTCTATCGATTCTAATGGTGCAATCGAAAAAACAATTGATCAACGCGTTTTCGTAATTTTTTGAAAAACATGTTTATTTTTAATGGAATCCTGTATATATTTACATATTTTAAAAGAAAAAATTATTGTGAACAAAAAAGTATCAGTACATAACTCTCTTGAATTGAAAAATAAATGAGAAATAGGCGTCTGAAATTTTTCACACTTATTTCAATGAAATTCATGTCAGTAACGTCAAGAATATGTAATCAAATCCCATCCATTCAAAAATGTAAAAGATGTGCACAGTAATTTTGTGAAAATAGTTAATCTTGAATCGGTAATTGTTACTACAAGTTAATTTATTAATTGATACTGATTGAGGTCTAAGTTAAATAAATCACAGCTGTGGTATAAATTCCATTATTTTGAATTTACCGCCTAATTACATTACTAAGAGAGAGCCATCTATTGACAGTTTCCTGATCGCAAACACGCTCCAGGAAAATAACAGATGGTGTTGGTAGTCGCATTTTGGCGTTGATAATAATTTATAGAGACAGACAGCCTCTTGTTTGTCGTCTCCGTGTATCTACCGTCTCCTTTGAAAAATATACCTACAGCAGTTGATGAGAAATCCCAAACTCGTGGCAACACTCCATCTCCGAGTACATCGCAATCAATCCGCATTCGATCCACGTATGCGAACAAAAGTTGATCGCACGTTGGAGCTCCAAGTTCCGCTAAAGGATCATAACTTTGTTAATAGTTGTTTTAAAAGATACAAGTTCCTAACGATGGTCGAACTTTTTGGGGCGATAAACAACAAGGCACGGTCACGCGCGGGTTTTAAATGAACCCTTTGGGCGGTGACCTGAAGGACAAGCAGAATTGTGTTAAGGGTGAACACTTTCTTATATGTTCGATTTAGAACGGAAAATTGACTGGAGTTAATGGAGCAGATGTGATGCGTTTCGGAATTATTGGTGCTTATTAGCAATAACTGGGTAACTCATATCTAGCCGTTTATTTGTTATACTACAAGTTAATGTCTAGAATTTATTCCTATGAAAAGTTTCCCAATATTCTTGGAGTTTTTTAAATTCGGGTTTTCCTTTGAACTTGCCACAGGACTAAGAATGAACATATTTTCGAAAATTCAAACATTTTAGTTCCAGATCTTTTCAAAGAAGGTTGTAGAGACTATCACCATTGCTTTCATTCACACAAACTATCTCTCGGGGTATCCACGACCCAGTGCATGCTGTTAGAGGAAAGAGTTTGCCTAGAGTACTACACACCAAATTTTTCATGTAATCCCACAATTCCATTGCAGCCTATACTTCTGTGGAGAAATTTACAAATTGTCTTACATTGAAGTACACCTTCAGAGAAGTTGTTTTGCAATATGTAGAAAATCTAAGCCTAAGCCATTCCATCCACATTAACTAAGACAACAAATTTTGTGAAATTTGTATCAAGCTCTACCTAAAAGTCATTCAAAAAATTTTACTCTTTCATAATGTTCCTGAGGATTAAGGCTTGAACTAGTTGATGCATTTTCAGCAATATCTAAAATCGACAATCGAATGCAAAATAATATTCGTATTCCTCTCATTTTGCTATATCAAATTAAAAAAAATCTACTTGATAAGTGCTACCGTTTCCGAGAAAAGTCATCTTTTATCGCGCATACGCATTTCGAAATCCATGCGGCGCGCGGCAGCGCAGCTGTTCTCAATCATCCCCACTCACGCTCTGTCGAGAAATTCCAGTAACCACGGTACCTTTCTTGATTTTTCTTTCTTTAAGCGTTTATCTGCCGAAAATGCATTAAACGGATATTGAAAGTACTTGTAGTTAGCTATAAAAACATTTTTTTTTCTCGACTTCACGATTACATAAGCTATAGATTATTATTAAGTCTACGCTTCTATATCTCAGAATCTACACAGTAGAATGCTGTCGTATTTGGCTAAAAAGCAAGGGGTTACGACGTAATTTTATGTGTGCAAGATTTTGTCGATTGCATAGAAAATTCCCTGGGCAATAAAAAATTGTTTATACAGTGTGTCCCGTTTTTCAGGTTAACACCTCTGGAAATGTGAGAAGGCTGTGGACTTTCCGCGAACCAATTTTTTTTACAAATAGCACCCTGAAGGGAGCTTATATTCTACTAATCATTTTATTGATGTGACAAAAACCTGGCCTACTACGATTTTTTAGAAAGGTCGTTTTTCCAGAAAGTGGTATTAGGCATCTTTTTATCAAAAAGATAATATTTCCAGGCTGTTCAACACCCATCAAAATACCCATATACCAAATTTGATCGACAAATGTCTACTGAGTGTTTTTTTGGGGTACCAAACTTCGAAAAATCAGACAATTAAAAATTATAGTAAGCAGATCAAAGATTGCCATGAAAGTGAAAACAAGTACCAATCGGGACACTACAGACACTATAAATTTAACACTTTGCGACCACATTAAAATTAATAAATAACGTACTAAAAATGTAATCAAAAAATGACCCTTTTAAAAAATCGTAGTAGGTCAGGCTTTTGTCGCATCAATAAAATGATTACTAAAATATAACCCCCTTCAGGGTACTATTGGCAAAAAAATTGGCTTGCGGAAAGTCCACAACCTTCTCACATTTTCAGAGGTGTTATCCTGAAAAACGGCACACACTGTAGAGTAAAATGATGAAAATTTTTTAAAAAATTCTAAACGGTTATAAAAGTGTAAAAATAGGTATTTTTAGTATTGATCGTTGTTCATTGTGACAACAAGTAAGTCTAAAAAATTGTGTGCTCTTTCTAAACTTAATTTAACCCACGGTACGCGATAAACTTCTTGAAATTTTCTTAATTAACAATCCGGCCAATCGAAAACCACGCAATCGATCGTTGCAAAATTTTTAGGGTAGAATTAACATATGTTTTACTATTTGTTCACAAACTTTCATCAAGATTTATAAATATTTACTTATTTTAAATATTGCTCCAAAGATACATATGATTTTCTACTATTTTTCGCCCATTGTTAATGCAAAATTCAACTTCGCAGTTGTTGTACCTTGATAGAAAATCGTCAAATAAACAAAAAATAAAGAATTACTTTTTTTAATTTAGGGCTTACTTTCAATGTTACAGGGAAAAATATGTCGGAAAACGGGCCATTTTTCGTTATCTTTGTATGTTTGTTGTTCCTCTGAATTTAGCAATGGTTTTTTGGAATAGGTAAACTCGGATTCTTATTCCACATAATATTTGGGATTTTTCTGTACAATAAAATAGATGACTTTAAATACAAACGCCAAAGCCTACTTTTACTGTTCAACCGCCTGGACTGTTTTATCGAAAAAATGAATACCACAACGCCATATTATGTAATGTACTGGTTTTTATTTCAATATTGCTGTTGAAATAACCTTGGTGGATTATAACCTTCAAACCGTCCTATATAAAAGTTTGCTTCCATGCAAAAATTAACAAAAACTTCAATAAATTCAAATTTCATACATTTCTTTCAATTTGGAAGTTTCCCCACAATTAGTCGACCCGCAAATGCTTGTATTTACGTAGTCGTTTAAAATTTGCATTTTAAATTGAAAAGTTTCCTACTCCATAGACCAGTCGTAGATTAATATCCACGGAAGAATTCTTTCCGAAGTTTTAAAATTGAGCTACGTGCAAAAACTCCCGCAATTAGCTTTTTTCTCTAATAGACGAAGTTCTGAAGCTTTTCGTTAGCAACTAAGGCAGTCGGATAAATATGGAAGGGTCAGAAGTTTTCTTACATCGAAGTTCTTTTCTTTCTCGTTTCGTGTTGTGCATATAACTTTTGGGTACAGTTTTTTGGTATATTTGACACACTAAGCACTATTATAGTAACCATTTTGATACAGAATCACCAATATTCAGTTTTAGATCTCTACTAGTTTTTATAAATGGACTGTTTGATTGTAAATATATGGAGTAAAGACGTGCCAAGTATATTGTGTATGATATCAGAGCTCCTCTTCCTCACATAACTTTAACCTTCCAATTAGGCTACACAGTTTCGAAGGCACCTCCATCGCATTGACAATTTCTTGTCCTTTTTCAAACAGTAGACAACGTACGAGTCGTAGACCTTCAAACTCTGATGTCTTCTATTCCTCCGGGTAGAATCTACAGAAACAGTTTTGCACTTAGAAATTTCCTGAAGCTTTACTCCAATAAATCTGATGTCAACTCATTCGATGGTCATTTTCCTTCTTACATCTGTCCAAGAGTTTCCTGAGGTTATTTTTGTACGTTATCCTAATCCTGTCTTAATAACGCAGCTAACAATTCTGCAGGAGGATTTGAGTCCTGTATCTTCACTAAAACTACACAAGATGATTCCAAAAGATTGGCAGGTAATAAATTAATTATCTGTACTAGGAATTAATCAAAAACAGAGAAAATCTAATTAAAACGAACAGATTGTTTTTGACTCAAATTCCTAGTTGGAAAAAGTCTCTGTTGTTTGAATCCGCAGATACTGGTTACAAGGTTTAAAATAGGGAATTCTTGCCACATGCACTGATTTTCATGAAGATTGGTGAGTAAGCTCATTTCACCCTCCTTTACAAAAGTTACATATCCATAATGTGAGTTTTTTTATTTTAGGGGGTGAAAACTACCCAATCTTGCAAAAAAAAACCGTAAAAACCATAGATTTCAGTGTTATGTCAATAAAATAAGCATTCTTTTACGTTTTGAATAATAATTTTTGATTTGTAGCAACATTTCAACCCTTAAAATCCACTCTTTATGGGGGAAAAAACAAAAATTAGTTTTCGCGGCCCTGAAATGTTTTGACGAAGCAATAAGGAAAAATTGAATATTTTATTATTTATTTAATTATTATTTATTTATTATTAATTGCAACGTTTCAACCCTTAAAAACCACCCCTATTGCAGAAAATAAAGCAAAAAATTTTTTTCACAGCTTCATAGCATTTATAATGAATGAAAGACTCATCACTGTTAATAATATTACTGATGATTCATTGCGACGTTTCAATCCTTAAAAACAACCCTTAATGAGGAATTGAAGAATTTTTACCTATTTCAAAACACTCAACGATACATTACTAAATTCAACGAGATTACTTAAAACTCGAAATTTAAATTATGTAATTAGTGAAAGGGAAAATAAAAATTATTTGTGTATTATACAATTTATTATACTTTACTATCAAAAATTTACATTTCGTATAAAGAACTATCATCACTGTCGACTTCTGTTTGGTCCGTGATTGGAGGACAATTTTGGCAACTGTTCCCAGAATATGTTCCGCATCCTTTTTTGCAATTGCAAAATATCACTTTTAAAAGTTCTTCGGGTGCAGGCTGATTAAATATTTTGATTGGTTGGAAAGAATTTTCATTTTTAATCCATCCCCAGTCAGTCAGTTGGATTAATTGCCAATTCGTTTTTCACGATAACTTTTTCAATTTTTAATATTTTTCATCGCTCCAAAATGCAATTTGCAGGGAATTGCAAGAGCTACAAATCAATCATAGTTGAAGGGTCTTCGTTTTCGAGATTTTTAGGTTTTAAGGGCTCAAAGAAGGTTACACGCAAATGCAAACTAAAAAACGTAATATCTCAGTTAATTTTTGCTCTACAGAAAAATTGAAAGAGAGCAAAAATATTATAAAAAAGGACCTTTGATTTTGAATTCTTGCATTTTTCACGTATCTTGTTTGGTTTTTGAGTTATTTCGATAAAAAGGAAATTTTTTAAAAATTAAAAAAAAAATTTTTCATTATTTCAAACTTTTTTTAAATTTAGCCATTCTAAACCGGTCAAACTTGCAGAGCCTATTATTAGTACCTTAATAAAGTCAAATGTACATGAATTACGATTAGTTTCTATTTTTATGGTTCAGCCATAGATTTTATTGTTGATTTTTTTCTCCGAAAAAATGAAATCATAGCTTCGCGAGTTTTTGAGCTACGAAATTTTTAAAAAGCATTTTAAAGGTCTTTCCAAGCACTTTAAAAAAGGTTATATTCATTTTCTTCGAAAAATTAGTTCTTTCGCCGTTATTTTACGGTAAAAGGTTCGATTTTACTTTCCGAAAAATAAACAATCACTTTTAGAGAGTGATAACTCGGTTATTATTACATCTATGGTAATCAACAAACAATAAATCGATTCGTTACTTCAAAAGCTTTATTTTTGCTTAGTATGGGTTTTGCGATAAAACGCAAGGTTTTCGAGTTATTTATCAAAAATGGTTGAAAAACATGCACTTTTTAGATGAAAAATTAATATTTTCAATCGCAAATAACTCGGAAAATATTAATTTTTGGAAAAAACGTTATAGAGCATTTTTTGCTTAAAATTCATCCCTCTATTGATTTTTGCGATTAAAATGGGTGCCTTCATTTCCACCCCCGAGAAGGGGTGGCATTCACCCCCAGGGTGAAAGCACACATTAGCACTATGTAATTTTTGTTTCTTGAGCAATTTTCTACTTACTACATTTCACGTCAATCGGTGCATGTGTCAAGAATTCGGACTTAAAAACCGTCATATACTAAGCTATAAGAACTGACAACAGAAAAAAATAAAATAAATAATCATTGTGCATAAGCGACTGCTGTCTTAAATTTGTCCAAACTTTTACTCCTGCTAGCGCGTTTATTACAAGAACTACGTTCTATGTTCTGTCTTTTGGTTACAATTTACGATTATACATTTGTGTTTAACAGTTAATTAAAAAAAAAAACACGCATCGTGTTTCTGTTATTTGAGGTACTTACATAGAAAATATAGTACTAACGTAGAATGAAATGTGCCTAATATTGCCACTAAACCGCGAAACAGCGCCACGTAACGTTTTGGAAGCTTACTACTACTTAGCCCCTAATGAGCAGGCAACACTTTATACTTTGTGAACTGATTACAGCGCCATCTATCGTATGGAAACGACTTCTCACTTATATCCTCTATATTATATTATTTTAAAAATTTTAAAAGTAAAACCCTTATACAAATAGGAATAGTCAAGTGTCAATACTTTTGAGAACAGATTATTTAGTTAAACAGAAAATGTAGCGAAAAACTAACATTCAGTACTTTTCTAATTTACTTCTGCTTTGATAACGAAACTAGAGGTTTCAGAAACGTCATAGTGTTATTGTGATATGTATTTGTTTTTCCAGTGCGTAACCAGACTTATACATGTAGATGTAGATGTATGTCTCTGGCATCTCACTATTAGGCAAAAGTTTTCAGTACTGACACTTGACTGTCCCTATCGGTACAAGGGTTTATTTTTCCAGTTTTTTTTTTCTTCAAACTATGGCAAAATATCCAAATTATAACAAACATTTATAATGTTACAAATAAATACAGACAATTTCTTCTTATTTATTATTTTATTATATTATAGTATTTTTCAAATTTTGACATTTGTCAAGATATACTTAGTAAATGGTTTTGATAAGGAAATAAAACATTTTTTAATAATTTTAAGTTTATTTTGTATCTACAAGAAATCCTAATTGATTTATTCAGAATGTTGTTATGCATGTACTATTAAAACAATTTCTTGTTATGTATTTAATTGTAAGTAAAAACGACAACAATTTAATTCATTTGCTTCATAAACTTGATAAGTTGGCAAGTAAGCTGTAAAAATATAAAAATTATGCATGAACTGTTATAATAATCTCACGGAGATAGGTATACACCTAACCGAATATTTGTACAATATTGGGTTAAATTCAATAGTTCATATAGTTTGGAACTTTCAAACCTTAATATTAACAGTATATTTTCTATGTCTCAAACTGAATAAAGAAAGCAATTCACCACCATTAAAAATTTTGTAAGCATCTAAGTATCAAAGGTTTCATAAAATATTAGTTGGAGTTTATCATCATACACATAATTATTTTTATCTATATTTAACTTAAATAATATGTAATTTCAAACATGCACATTTTATGTGGACTGTTTCTAATCGATTAATACAGGTAACATGAGTATGAGTGTTCCACATAATGTTGGTAAAGATATAGGTTTGGTTTTTAATAAAACTATATAACTTAAAACTTACACATCGTATTCCCAGTATAATATAATAACAAATAGAAAACTCTTAAGCACTAAATAATTATAAACACAATTCTTGCAATACTATAATTTACAATTTTCAGAGGATAACCAAAGAAACCAAATATAACGAAAGCCAGACTTCAAATACGTGCAAAGTCCAAACTGTATTATCAACCAACCCAAAATGACAGGGTTAGCATTCTCTGCGCCATCTTTTATTTTGGAAGCTAACTAACATGTGACGCCGCCATGACAGTTTCATTATTCATATGTTAGATTTCATTCTACGTTAGTACTATATTTTCTATGGGTACTTATTACAGCAATAAGTAGGCACTAGCGCCATCTACCCGCTACTAGAACTATTACTTTGTAAATCAGTGGTATTGACGAGGAATCAGCGGATACTATTTTAAAATGTAATCGGATTGAATGCACCCTTCGATTCCTCATATTAAGAGAAACAAGCACCGTTCTCACACCATAACATCCCCACAAAAAATCTTCTTGATGAACTCGTCCCTTTCCGTCGAAAGAAAACGGAAATGTGGCGGAACGGGCGGACCCTGTGTACGCAGAAACATAATACAACTTCAAAACCCCGCATTAGGCGCGTTCTGTTCGAGGTTCTGCGGCGTAACAGAGAAAAGCAGGGGTCGCAGGAGGGAAAAGTGCCGACGCACAGTTCCATCTACTGTGTCAACATCACGGCGGCCGTAATTTATTGAATTTGTAATTACCACTTGCGAACCCACATACGGGACTCGGATACGGGGGAGACAGATGAATGGATTGTGTAATTTCGCAGTGTTTTGCATAGCTTTAATAGATGGCGGTGTAATCAAATCTTACTTAAGTCGACCTAGACCTGGGTGCGAACCGTTTTAACTCTATGCAAACGCGATTACAGAAGTTTCAGTCGATTTTGGGATTTGCTAACAGCGTTTTAGAGTTAAATAATTCAATTTTGTTGTAATTGTCGTTTCTGGGCGACCTTTCCATTTAATATTTCCATGGAGCACGAAAAATAGGGTCGGTTCCATAAGCGAGGATCTGTATAAAATGTTACGTAAGCGTAAAACACTTTTATCACAGCAGATACGTTATAATGCTCTGTTTTAGTATCATAAGGCTGTTTGTTATTCAGACTATAATGAAATTCATTACACTACTGGTATTATAATGAAAAAGGAAATGCATATTAACCCTTGAAATTTTATTGGAACTAAACTTTTCATTACAAATATTAAAAACGCAGTTTGCTAAATTAATGGTAGATGCTCAGCTAGTTGACATATTATTTTCTTGCTCACAGCACTGTCATGAAAATTTACACAGTTCCTAAAATCTTGACAGGAACATATAGTCCTGTAGCCAGGGGGGTTCCAATTGCCTCCTTCATTTAGATGGGGTTACCCAATTGTTTTTTGTGTATTTTGAGCTGCAGAACACGAATTTTTTGGGTAGAAGTTTGCCCGGATGTCGATAAGTTTTTTATTAACAGAAAACTTGCAAAATACTGAGAACTTAGTTTTTGGCAAAATAAAGTATTAAAGTAATTATTGTAATATTGCAAATTTTCATTAAATTGTTAATGTTTCGTTCAGTTTTCATCGTTTCTTTGGTCTAGAAATGAAGAGTACGCGTCAAGATCGTGTATTAAATGCCTGTAAGAAGGCAACCGCTCTCTTACATACATGGTGAGCACCCTTCTGAACGCTCAATCGCTATTTGTTTATAGCTTCAAATAACAGTGGAAAAAACAAATTTTCACTCTGCAATTACTCATAATTTGTAGTATTTAACGTGAACTTTCAAACGCCGTCAGTAAAATTACAAAATACCTATTCAATCAAAAGTTATTAACAATTGAAAATCGCAAAAATTGCATTTTTCGAGTTTTTAACGGCGTTTATCTCGAAAACTGCGTTTAACAAAAAAATTGTAAGAGACATTTTCTTCTTGAAATGGGTCAAATAACAAGAAAATACTTTTTATTTTGCCAAAAACTTGCAAGTTTTTTGTTAATAAAAAACTTATCGACATCCGGGCAAACTTCTACCCAAAAAATTCGTGTTCTGCAGCTCAAAATACGCTAAAAATACTTGGGTAACTCCATCTAAATGAAGGAGGCAATTGGGACCCCTCCTGACTGCAGGACTAATAAGTATTGTGCGAAAATTCAACGTTTACGTTTATTTTTATAAATGTAAAGTTGATACTAACACATTGTAAATTTTAACCTAATATTGTATGAAAGTGTGATCAATCTACTGACCTCTAAGAATTGCTGATGAGATTTTATACTTCTGTTCCGTAGAATTGTCTATATTGCACAGCCCGTTCAAGGCTCTTCTTCAAAATAATAGACATTTGCAGGAGTTTATAGAAAGTTAATAATAATAATATTTATTAATCCATTTAGACATTTACATGTATAGGACAGGTCATAAATCAAGACAAACAAACAGATAATACATAGTTATAGATTGTCATCGGTAAAATCTTTAATAATGTAATAGCACTTGATCAGTAACAATTTTTTAATTGAACTCTTGAATTTATTAATATCCATTATCTTATATAGTGTCGGTAATTTATTATAAAATTTTATTCTTTGATAGTACGCTGACAGATCAAATTTTTTAGATTTATGTTTAGGAATACAAAACAGGTCACAACAACAGTTGCACATTTGAATCATTCGGGAAATTGTCCAGTACTATCGGATAAATTAATTAGATTCACAGATAATGAAAATATTTCATTGCCATCCACCGGATAGAAAAACGGTATTGTTTGATACATCTGAAGAGGTACAACAACTCGACCTAAAATTTCCAATGTGTTTAATTTAGTTTCAGTAATTGTAGCAAAATATTCACTGAAATCTCCAGCCAGCTGATCGTGGTCTGAGCAATGTTTCTAATTATCTTGTGACCTGTTTGTTTAGCCACTAAGTTCCATATAGTTTTACTTTTATTGGAAGAGTTACATATAAGCTTGTTATGAAAGTCTAGTTTTGTATTTTGGGATAATAAGTTTCCTGTTAAGTACCGTATGTATCTAGGCCTTCCCAAGACATCTGGAGCTTTATAGGTTTTCCTTACTTTCTTGCTGTATTGGCTCTGATATCGTACCGGGTTTTCAACCGATCGCCTTCGAAGTTCATTTTCTGTCGGACGTTGTCATGGATGGTATCGATTCTTTCAGCTGACTCGGATGGGTAGTGTTTTGGACGGCCATAAACAATGTCCAATTCAATTCCCTACTGAAGACTATGCTGGCTGGTGTCCTTCTGGTAGTCTCGTGAACTGCTGATCCATAGGCCAATAGAAAAAGAGGCACATGCCGGATCCTATCGATTTGGTGTTTATTGACGACTATTCTTAGGTGATTCTCCAAAGACTTGTTAAATCTCTCCACCATGCCGTCAGATTTTGGATGCACGGGTGTTGTTCTGGTCTTTTTGATATTCATCAACTGGCAAACTCTTTAGAACATATCTTCAAAATTTCACAGTTGATCCTAATGCAGTTCTCTTGGAACGACCGTTTATAACGAAACAATGAATTGGCTGGCTTTCTATTTTCAAATGCCATGAAATTAAATAAATCAATATTATTCCAATGCAAATATTTTAACATAAACGTTCAAGTACATAAATTGATATCAACAAATAATATGAATGTAGCTCGGACCAAAAGATTATTATAACATAAATAACTATTAAATTTCAAAATGACAAAAATACCAACAATATACGCAGACAGCGTCGAATAGCAACATACCTATATTTAAAATAAGAACAAAATTACAAAGAACAACAACTATACTATGATGGACACTCAAGAAATTGTAAATTATGACAATCTTCTGTAGTTAATGGTTTAGGAATCATGCCCATTTTCACACTTTATTGAAACAATTAACTTCTACCTTCCTTGTGAATTAATAGTTTATTTACATTTAGTGCAGAGTTTAGTATCACATAGCTAAGAGCAGCGCACATTCCCTAAAGCTATTCTATGTCTTTAAGACATAAAATTGCTGTAACTCTACCAGGATTATTCGTTAAGAGTTCATTTTACAATTTATTTTACTCACGAAATTACGACAATCAAACAACAATCGTTGCAGTTACATTGAATTGATGTACAATCACTGCGAATGCTACATCTCTTCAAAACAAAATTCTGTTTAAGCTCAAACAATGCAATTATTTCTTCAGCACATATTTCAGTAGATAATCCCTTTTTTCTGTGCTTATTAAACTAGAGGTATCTAGGTATTTAAAGCTATTCTTCTATGCCCAACTCTAATTTTAATTCGATCTAAATCATTTATCAATGTAATTTTTCCAAAAATTTTTATAATATAAAAAAACTTTTCCTTGCAAACTTTGTTTTTTACGTTTATTTATTATACAGTTATTTAAAGTCAAATCTTCTGCTTTATTTTCAACTCATTTTGCCATCTCGTCCATTCAAAATGAAATTTTTAGTTGATTTCAATCATTTATCAAAGTAAGTATCATTTATCGCCACGGTAGCGCAGTCGGTCGAGAGTGCTGTGGCAAGCATTTCTCGGCTAGGCTTCCTACTCTGGTCCGGATTCGATCCCCGGTGTCGGCACTGGCAATGTCGATGGATAATGGGTGTTTGTTCGCGTTTTTTCAAGTGTAACCCCCTTCCGCACAAGCCTTTGGCTTTTGGATTTGGGGGTTGTCTCATTTCTGTGGTGTGTTTTATGTTATGTTAACTTCTCAAGATATGATCTATTTCTTGGGTATTTTAACAATATGTTTATCTCTCTTAAATCTGATACTCTATATTCAACTCTTATACAGGGTGTAAGAAGTTTGACTGCCATTACTTTAGCATGAGATAAAGTAATCATAAATGAACAAAAAAGTTGTATATTACAGGAGCGTAAGGTTAAAAGTTTTCAAAATATAGCGAGTATTAATATTAGGGAGATTCATCACAACGTGGCAACAGCGCTTAACCTAATGTTACACAGCTGATGCACACCATGTGTGCACGCGGCAGATTGTCCTACGGAATAATAAAAATTTAAACTAAAACTATTATTGTGAAACATTTAGTAAATTTCAAGACAATTGTTTTCCAGTTTTTATATAAATACAATACAATGATTTTGTAGTACAAAGATGAATCTCGTAAAACAGGAACTTCTAATCATTACACAGCCCCACAAAAAAAGAAAAAGTATAGGATCTGGTATTCAGACCCATGTATTTCCATGCATTTTTTTCCGCTGACTCCGAATCTGCCTTCAGATTTTCCCAACGGGTCTGAGTTTTCGGGAAAATTAAAAAAACCGGTCAAAATTCACAAAAAACGTCATTTACGATCGAAGAAAGTTATAAAAAGTCAAATTATTCTACCAGCTCACTATCGTTTTCTTTTGTTTAGAAAGTAGAGTAATCTACAAGTTTTATTGCATTCTCAATCTTCTAGGCTGTTATCTAATCTTTCAGCACAAAAAGTAGATGGATAGATGGGTGGATGGGTGGGTTTTATAGGTGGTACAGGTGGATGGATAAATATGCGTATTAATGCATGAACAACTGAATAGAAAGATGTATGTATTCATAAATGGGTGAGTGGATAAA
This sequence comes from Anoplophora glabripennis, assembly GCF_000390285.2. Taxonomy (NCBI): domain Eukaryota; kingdom Metazoa; phylum Arthropoda; class Insecta; order Coleoptera; family Cerambycidae; genus Anoplophora; species Anoplophora glabripennis. The sequence goes on along the minus strand of NW_019416396.1, from coordinate 412,338 downwards.
AAGATGGATCCAGATCCAGAACTCTGCAACACGAATTATGCCATGAAAATGGCGTTTTTGAGCATTTTGATCTATTTTCTGTTTTTCAATGAAATTGGACCAGCTTGTTTGACTCTATGATGATAAATTGGAATTATACGGGTGAAAAATCATACGTCTAGTGAGGTGGTAGAATAATTTGCTTTAATCGTAAATTACGTTTTTTATCAATTTTGACTTGTTTTTTGAATTTTCCCGAAAACTCAAACCCGTTGTGCCAAATCTGAAGGCAGGTTCGGATTCAGTGGAAAAAAATACATAAAAATAAATGGGTCTGTATACCAGATCCGATACTTTTTGTTTTTTTGTGGGGCTGCGTTATGAATTTGAAAAACACACAAAAAAAACCCTTATACCAAATTTGGCGCGAGTCTTTGACTGTCGAATTGCAAATGCCAACTGAATAGTGTATTGTTGGTTGTTGGACACCTAGTACCTCGTGTTAACCGCCGCGCCTTTGTCNTTTTTGTGGGGCTGCGTTATGAATTTGAAAAACACACAAAAAAAACCCTTATACCAAATTTGGCGCGAGTCTTTGACTGTCGAATTGCAAATGCCAACTGAATAGTGTATTGTTGGTTGTTGGACACCTAGTACCTCGTGTTAACCGCCGCGCCTTTGTCGCATTGCTCGATATAAATTTTATCGAATTTTAAATTTATTACAATGCTAATTATTTTTTAGAATTAAGTATAAAGAAGTTCAAAAAAGTGATACACATTGTATTTTATGGTATTCTATGCTCGAAGTTAAGTCAATATTCCTTAATTAATCGAAATTTGTGCATTAAGTTGCTGATTTTGATAATTCTTTTCTCGGAAATGGTTGAGTTTAGGACCCATGCCATATAAGGTTTTTTTGTTTATTTTAATGTATTCTATCGCCTGTTAAAATTAAGGCAGTCCAAGTTCTAACACCCTGTAGACATCCTAATTCATTCAAAATTCAATTTTGGTATCAAACATTTATAAATGCTGATTTTCCTATGATTTGACTAATATTTTCTATCTTTATTTACCGCCAAATCTTCTTCTATATTTCCATTTCATATCTTCATGTTATTTACTGCAAATAACAATTGCTGATTCCTTTGAGTGTGCGTTCACTTCAAAAGAACCAAGATTTAGTCCAACAGCAGTGACCAGGATATATATCATCCCTCACGTTTATGATTTAAACCACCCTCCGAGAGGACGGTCACGTCCAGAACTATGCCTTGCCTTTCTCAACAGTTGACTTATTTGCAAAAAAAACTTAATTGTAAACGTGGATGACTTATTGCTGTTTCGGAATTAATTGAAACGGGGAATTTACAACATGATACAAGATTTGTTGCTCCATCTATTAATGGATAGGGGTACAGCATTTTTTGTTACTTTATCCAAAATTGAAGGTTATGTTACCGCTCAAAATCCATTAAGAAACTTGGATTAAGCCATATACCTGCGTTATCATCAGAGCTGAAACCGAATACAGGGTGTAAGAAGGTTGTCTGCCATTATTTCAGCATTTAGAATAATCATAAATGAACAAATAAGTTGTATTCACAGGGGTGTAAGATTAACAGTTTTCAAAATACAGCGAGTATTTATATTGGGGAGTTTTATCACAACGTGACAACAGCGCTTAACCTAATGCTACACGGGGAGCATACCACGTGTGCACGCGGCAGACTTGTCCTACGGAAAAAATGTAAACAACTATTATTGTGAAACATTTAGTAAATTTCAAGACAATTGTTTTACAGTTTTTAAATAAATAAAATAAAATGTATCGATTTTGTAGTACGAAGATAGTGTTGTGCTTAAATTTTAGCTCGAATTTTAGTAATTATGAATCTCTTTAAACAGGGACTTAAGTTTTAATCAAATTATGAATTTGAAAAATATGTAATTAAAGTAAATATGTAATTAAAGTACTCAAAGATTCACGTCGTCTAAATAATCATACGTATTAAAAATAATTTAGGTACTTATTAAAAAATCAAACTTCGGTAATTTTTAAACGCACAAGTTACAAAACAAAGTTTAACATATGTTCCAAATGTCCATCGGTTTCGATGCACGCACGACACTTTCGAATCCAATTTTCACGCACTCGCTGGAAAACATCACAAGGAAATGAAATAATGGTTCGCAAAGAACACTCAGACACGGTCCAATTCCAGATACCAAGTGTATTGCGTAAGGCTGCAGTTTAGTGCCTATTGTTATCCGCCGCGCTGTTGTCACATTGCTCGATATGAATTTTATCGAATTTTAAATTTATTACAACGCTAATTATTTTTTAGAATTAAGCATAAAGAAGTTCAAAAAAGTGATAAAACATTGTATTTTAATGTATTCTATCGCCTGTTAAAATTAAGGCAGTCAAACTTCTAACACCCTGTATAGAAAAATTATTCAATTAATGAATGAAGATGATATTTATGACTTAAGTCAGGAATACAACATTTGAGTCCAGAATATCTGTATTCAATTATTAATATTGACCTAATAAATACAATACTTGAATACCGATTTCACAAATATTATACTGGGTACTATTCAGGAATAAATTTTATTCGAGTAATATCTAGCTCTGATTACACANACTTAAGTCAGGAATACAACATTTGAGTCCAGAATATCTGTATTCAATTATTAATATTGACCTAATAAATACAATACTTGAATACCGATTTCACAAATATTATACTGGGTACTATTCAGGAATAAATTTTATTCGAGTAATATCTAGCTCTGATTTCACAGCCCCATAAAAAATAGTGGCAGGTCCGAAAGACAAGACTATGGTATCTATATGGTTTTGGGGTCGCTGAATCCGAATCCGGTGTCCGTTTAACACGATTAGCTCTGGTTTAAGGTCAGTTCAAGGGCAAATATAGAAAATCAATTGCCAGCAAACTAAACCTACGTATCTATACGATTTTGGGATCGCTGAATCCGAATCCTGTGTCCGTTTGACTCGATCAGGTCTGGTTTAAGTTTAGTTCAAGGTCAAATATAGATAATCAATTGTGAACAAAGTAAACCGATATATTTATACGTTTTTGGGGTCGCTGAAACCGAATTCGATGTCCGTTTGATCCGAGTAGCTCTGAGTTAAGGTCAGTTCAAAGTCAAATGTAGAGAATCAATTGTCAATAAAGTATGCCTATATGTATATCGGCTAACATATTTATATCCGATCTACCTTGGTACCGACACTCCATAATATATTGTTCTCTCTGTAGTCAACCAAATTTTCTGGGAAATAATCCAAAGGAGCTATTTATGTTGTTCTTATTTGATCATATGTAAGACTATCCTCAAATTACGGCACTCTTGTTTCAATGTGTTACAGGTATGGCTGCATACACATTTGTATTATGCAGTAGAACAATTTTCATGCTTCCCTTTAACGAATCAATAAACAGTCCACTCTACTCGTTAGGTTTATAACATCCATGTTTGAAGTGATTCATACAACAATATCATAGTAGTAACCTAAGGAAAATTCTACATCGTTAGAAAAATATTCCTTATTTCTGTACTGGCAGTAAAAAGCTTTCACTTTTCCGGCTTGCTTAGTATTTTTTTTAGCCATGATATTAGGAACTCTGCTCCATTCTCTACCAGGCCCAAATCTCAAACATCATTTACTTTTTTTTCTGATATTGTTCCTGTCTTTTTCACAACGTGATATGGAATATATTCGTCATCACTAGTATCACTTGCATTATCAGTGATTGCAACTCAAATTTCCTCCTTCTTTAATATCTTGGTGAAACCTTTCTTTCTGCTCAAGCCCAACCAAATTTTTCACTTAGGTTTAAAACCAAAATATTTGTATAAGCATCTTTCGTATGTTGATTAATATTTTTCTATTAGAAAGTATTTAATAGACCTGATCAGTTCAAACGGCCATCAGATTCGAATTCAACGACCCCAAAAACGTACAGATTTGTAAGTTTACTTTGTTTTCAATTGATTCTCTACATTTGACCTTGAACTGACCTCAACCTAGACCTGATTGAGTCAAATCGACATCAGATTCGGGTTCGGCGACTCCAAAAACGTATAGACACGTAGGTTTAGTTTGTTGACAATTGATTTTCTACATTTGACCTTGAACTGACCTTAAACCAGAGCTAATCGTGTCAAACGGATATCGGATTCAGATTGAACGACCCCAAAACCATATGGATACCATGGTCTTGTCTTTCGGACCTGCCACTTTTTTTTGTGGGGCTGTATTATCACTAATGTAGTCTCAAATGGAAAAACACCCTGTAGATCACGCTTAACCAACCATAAAATAGNAACGGATATCGGATTCAGATTGAACGACCCCAAAACCATATGGATACCATGGTCTTGTCTTTCGGACCTGCCACTTTTTTTTGTGGGGCTGTATTATCACTAATGTAGTCTCAAATGGAAAAACACCCTGTAGATCACGCTTAACCAACCATAAAATAGAAGAACCGTATTTTTACGCAAACAGGGCAAATGTGACAAGATAGGACGTAATATCTTGACGGCTGCTGTTCATACTTTCCATATTTATATGTTTTTATCAAACGAATTTAATAAAAAGAGGATGCACGTGAGTCCGGCTATGTTTTTAATCTCTTCTGTATATATTTACACCGCCGTCCATGCGTCCCAAAGGTGGTTGGGGTGTAAAAATTAACACATTTATGAGGCAATTTGAGCGACCGTCCCCTCTTGCGGAAGAAATTTAAATGAATATTTGATGAATCCGGCGAATATTGACGGTGCGGTGATTTGAGTCGGTTGGTGGTGGAGGAGGATCGTGGAATGGCATTAATTTTTAGTCTAATTCCAAATACGTTTAGCTTAGAACCAATTCGGGTGAACTGAGGTAAAAGCCTTGTAAATTTTAAACGCTCGAGCAAACATCACCTGCCGACGGTTGTTTTCGCTAAAGTTTTGAATTAAATCATGGGACAGTTCTGAATTTTGTTAACGTCTTTTGTTTGATTCATTGTTTTTTAATGTTTATATTTATTAACTCAAATAACATGCTGATGTAAATAAAATATTTTTACATTTTCAATTATATGGTTATTTGGGTAGGTATATTAAATATATACCATTTACTTATTAAAAATGAGTTTTAATATACTTGTGTTAACTAATTTAATTTAATAAGATCTATTACACCGGGTGTCCCATTTTAAAAAATACATCATCCATAAAATAATTGTTTCCCGTATAGATATTCAGCTAATTGTAAGACATTTTTTGTATACTTAGATCGTTGATGTTGAAGAACATTGCTTTATTTCATTTGATAGCATTTAAAAATAAAGCATTTATTTCAATTAGCTTTTTCCTTTCATTCGAATACTAATAATTTCGTGAAATGAAAATAATAGGCAACTGTTTGTTGAATATTAAAATTGAAACCTGACATTGTACTTTTCAATTAAAATATGATACAATTCCTATCCAGGATTTCAATCAACTTGATGCAACTGACAGCTTTTTAAAACTGAAAACTAAAACACACGCTTTGCTGGAAATGATCACACCAATTAAGATTTACATACACAGAACTTTATATACATATAAATTTCCAATTGATCGGAATTAAAATGGTAATTACTAAAATGATACATGAGCGGATGTGATATGTATGAATGTATGAATTTTAATAGCCATTTTAGGTGAACAGAAACAAATACTACTAAATAGGAATTGTTCAGTAACGCTGCTATACAAGGTGTCTTTAAAATATTATACGCCAGAGATTTGTTGGACCAAAATAAGTTAATTTAGACTAGCTTATCTATACAGGACTGGCTAGAACTGAATGCAGAAGAATACTGTGTAAGATAATAATAAAGCTGTTTTTTGCGGACAATCAGGAAAAAGTATAATCCATTCTTAGGAAATTCTGTAGCAGACTTAAGGCACATCTCCAGAAGAAAGTCAGGAAGGATTATTCAAGAAGTGATTTCGCTGCTGTCAGAACAGATTTAGAAGCATCTGATGTAGATTCAGAAGAATCTGATGGAAGACTTTTACGGATATAGTCAAGAATTAAAATAATGTGTTTCCTAATATAATTAAACTTTTCTGTTTGACAAAGATTCCATTTTCAATATTTAAGGTTATTACAGTATCTTCTATATTTTACAGTTGTTGTATACCTACCTTCAGTCTATTGTTTTCTTAGTCTTTGCTCGATGTTTCAATGACCAACCGACATTGGGTCCATACCTTTCTATGGATTTCATAGTATTTTGTTATATAAGTTATAAGATATAGGTGTACAGGGTGGTCCAGATTTTAATAGACAAGCTTCGGGAAAGCGCTAAAGAACAACAATTAATATCACTTTGCTCTATGAACATAGGGGCAGAAAACCACCGTTTATGAGATACAGGGCGTTGAAATGATCAAAAATAAAACAATTTCTTTAAATATCTGAAAAACCGCTTCATCAAATATCAATATCAATCAAATATATCCAAATTTGGTACACATTTTCTTTTCAAGTATTCCTCCTAGTTCTGTATGCACACAGTCCAAATTCAAAAACCAGTGGCGGAGAAACAAGGATATCGTTTTCTTCCTAAAATTTAAAACGTTCTGTATCTCGCTAATTAATTTTCCTCGTTTGGGCCCATGTCATGGAATATTTGTGTCATTTTCATTATTATGACCCTCACCGTAGGATGAACGAGGCTGAATGGTGTGCTTTAAGTGCAATGGGACCGTTGAGCTTGTGAAATATTTTGGGAGAAATTTTTAACAGTTTTGAAAATGATTTTTTTGTGAAATTTATTGATTATTTAGCACGCAATAATAACAAATGGATGGCATATGATTCATTATACGAAATAATTGGGAGAGTACTCCTAGTAATGCCCATGATTCGATACTGATTTGAACTGCATGATCCTCAGATTGACGTTCGAACGCTCTCGACGCTGGGTCCGCAAGGTGAGGCCGGAACCAGAGTAGGAAAATTCGGGCTTTCGAAAACTATTACTTTGTGGATTGCGGGCGTCTCCAAAGAGTTGGGATACTGAAAATAATTTGTGTTAGTGTCATTTTGTCGTTTCAAGTTTTAAATTTTTTAAACTTCTTAATTTTCGCCGATTTTGGAAAGTATGGTTAAGAAATTCGTGCTTTTATTTTGGCGGCAATCATGTCTTCGTAGCAGCTTGGCTGCAAATCTTCCAAAGATGTATGGAAATGTTGGCACGTCCTTGCTCGGTCGAAGAAGTATAGCACTTCGGCACATGCACTGTCAGCATCGTTTGGTGTATACCTGAAGGAATTTGGTGGCAATTGTGGCTTTGCTGGGAGAAGTTTCGGAAATGTTCAAAACATGGGTGAAAATGTGTTTATCCACCATACGTCATCCGATCTGCATAGTAGGTCTGCGATAATTTGTCTACGCTGCTATGAGACCTGCATTTTTGAAAGATTGGTAAATTTTTTCGAACCATGGGTAAATTTCGAACAATACTACGACAATATATTAATAATTTTCCCTATCTTTTTGGAAATGCGAATATACTGTACAATTCCTATCCCTTGCTGATATTCTGTCTTGTTATTTTGTATCAAGAACACGTCTCTTGCAATAATAAAATAACAACTCATCTCAAATACAAATTCTTCAAATGTTGTTGCTTATTTGAAAGTATTGGCCTCAATAAGGTTGTAGACGGTACAGGCCAGATTTCGTCAAAGTTCAGTAGCCCTGCAACAACTTCTCATGAGTCCAAAACAAAAACTATACCATCTAGAATATAATCGACATACACATTACTCAACGCTTATTTTTCCAGCGGCTTCAATTCGGTTTTGTTAAATTATTCATCAACCGGCCGGTTATGAATATAATTTCTAGCGGAAAATATTTATTTTACATCATATGTGGCCGTGCTGTTCCATTAGAAATAACAGAAATTGACGTGACGGTCTATCTGATAACGGTGGGCGTCGCTAATGCTGGATCAAGCGCGAGCTCCCGACGGGATATATTACTGGATGCTTTTTTATTTTGTTTTTATGTTACGTGTACGAACGGGTTTCCAATCCATTGCGAATGTTTTGCTCGTCGATGTTTCAGCGCAAAAGAGGATTTTAATAGAGCATGAAATACCGATTAAAATCTACAATTAAGATGGTTGAGTAATCAAGTCAACAGTGCGTTATCTTTGCCTAGAGACCTCAAAAAGAGCCTGAATCACACATGCCAAGCGAGATTTGTAACTGACCATAGCAGTAGTTTTTACTACTTGATGGGGCCCTTTTTATCATGGGATTTATGTTGAGCACCACATAGGAAAACACACCTTACACTTCTTTTTTCAGTATAATTGTGTTTTTGCCCTTTTTCACCTAAAAAGGGTCGTCCGCCAAGTTTGGATTCGTGTTCACCACCCAAAAAATACATGAGAAATCAGTCATCTAGGTTAAAATTGGGATAGAATCGGTATTCTTCATATTTACCAAAGGTAGTATTGACATAACTGCATATTCAATATAGATGAGTCTTGTCGATTACAAAAAATTTAAAGCATGGAAATCTTTTTACTCTTCTAATTTGGTTTCAGCACATCAAAATCTATAAGAAATGAGAGGTGTCATCTAAAAACCAAAAAAAAAATACTTTTTTTGTCGGCCTGTGTTGTCAATATAATTCATATCATTGATGATAAGAATAAACAACAGTGGGCCAAGTATAGAACCCTGAAGCACGTCTGATGTTTAATAAAATATTTTAGATTTGTAATAACTGTATTGTACAAATTAAATGTGACTGAGTTATGCTGCCTTATTACTAAAGCTAGCAGTATAGCGTGATCTGAAGCAAATGAAAAAAATTAATGTAAAAAATTCAACAATGGTTAATTTAGCGGGGTATAAATAATATAGAATTTTAATTTTTCAATTGAGCGAGATTAAAGCATACCCAGGATCGTATGTCACTACCCACAATGCACCAACCTAACCTCTACCCACTGAAACTGGGATAAAATTTCTAATGCGAAATAACAAGAGGAAAAATTCCAAACCAAACAAAATGATATCCTGTTTCCTAGTTTACAAAGCTATTATATGCCTTGATATAATCCGTCCTACGCACCATTAACCTAATCTCCACTTTACCAAACATTCAAATGCTTTCGATGTATAATTGATTGTAATGGATGTATAGTGTCAAATTTCAAATCAAGTTGGTATCGAATAAGTTCGATGTGTATACATATACTTCTTTCTCTCTCTCTCTCTATGCCTCTATTTCGCTCTGTCCCCAGTCTTAATTAAATTAAACTGATAATAATTAACATTCAAGGAATTATAGCTTCTACGAATTATTACAAGCTATTATTTAACTTGCCTTGCTATTACAAGATTTTTTACAAGCTTTTATTTAACTTACCTTGTTAGTATGGGTCAAATCTTGCATCTGAATTTTAAAACAGTTATCCCCAACCGATTGAGCTGAAATTTTGCGTACACGTTTAGTTTGGATGACAATGCATGGTTGCGTAAGTGACGTCATTCTAAATCCAATATGGCGGCATCTCAAAGATGGCGGACCAGTTATTTTCTATGCACCCCCATGATATGGGTATCAAATGAAAGGGTTTGCTGAGAAGAATACGAAAATAAAAATTTTTTATACATGAACTTATTGCTATTACAGTTGAATTTTAAGAATCCTATATCTAACAGCACAAACCAGTTTTATTGCTTAAAAAGAACACAGGTCTACATTTTCAAACACTTTGAATGCCCTCTCTCAAATGACGCCCTGTATTTGTGTGGGAGGGGGGCGGAATATTATTCTCCAAATAATAAAAGGGAAATTATACGTAAATATCTTTTATTTTCAGAGAGGCGCGACATTCAGAAGTACTCCGAGTGGCGGCAACTGTGGTACCCCAATTTCGAGGACTATTCCAGGGCGGAAGCGATGGCCGGCGCAGAGAACAACACGGTGACCAACGTGACAGTCCAGTTGGGCGCCACTGCCTATCTCCATTGCCACGTGAGGAGCGCAGGTGATAGGGCGCTGGCCGGAGCAGAGGTAGGCATCAATTTATTCCTATTAAATTTTGTATCTACAGCTAGCGGCGTTACATAACTAGAAAAATTGAAATATTGCGGAATAAGAGGAAAGTTCCCTCAATGTCATATCCAGTTTCAATTCACTGTGAAGTCCATTTGGTTAATATTATTTATATACAGGGTGTCCCAAAAATAACAGAATCAACGCCCTATAACTTGTCAGGATTGAGTCTTCAGATTAAAGTTGTGGGATATCATGAAACCAACATGGGTGCTCTTTAATTTGACGTTGAACTTAGGTTTCAAGGTCAAACCTAGGTCAACTTGATAATATTAACTGGAACACGATATTTTTGTGTATAGAACAAAAAACATTGTTTGTAAAATAGATACAGTAATATACTTGCTTAACATATTTATTGTTTGTAAAATCCGACATGATGCACAATGACAACTGTTAATACCTCGTCGTACTTTTTACGCATGACATGTAGTCTACTAGTCTAGTAAAAAACTTTGAGATAGTAAATCATTGCATAAGGCATTCGCATACATTTAAGTACTAATATATTTTTTAAATCCATAGCTACTGGAGAAACATATAAGATTTCAAAATTTTTTTATTATTGACGTGTTTAATGAACAAGCGGTTAAAATGGCACTTAACTCTAGGACACCCTATATGGCGATTGTGTCGACTAAAATAATCAGTTGGATGTTAAAAACATATATACAGATTTACGGAAAATAAGGAAGCTTCTACACAAATAAAAACGAAGAATAACTGAAAGAAGTTGAAAGATTGCAAGGGTTCATTAATAGACTAGGGCGAATCTGTCGAAATATCCCACTTATTGGATGTAAGAGGGGGCAAGCTAATTTTTGCTGGAATACCTTCAGTTCAACTCACATAATAAAAGTGTAGGTCCCTAGATCTGGGCGAGGTCCGGAACATTTTCAAAACTGTAAAAATGTTTAAATTTAAAAAAATACCTATTTTATCTGAGTTTTTTACTTATATCTTGAAATCTATGCATTTTGGAAGAATATTAAATAGGAAAAATGTTTTAAAAATTAATTTTATACAATATACTGTAAATTAAAAATGTTTTAAGTTATTACCGATGTTGGAAAATAGCAATAATTGATGTAAAAAAGGCAAAATAATCAAGTTGTTTTGATAATTTTTTTAAAATATTTTAATTCCTCCNCTCTAGGACACCCTATATGGCGATTGTGTTGACTAAAATAATCAGTTGGATGTTAAAAACATATTTACAGATTTACGGAAAATAAGGAAGCTTCTACACAAATAAAAACGAAGAATAATTGAAAGAAGTTGAAAGATTCCAAAGGTTCATTAATAGACTAGGGCGTATCTGTCGAAGTATCGTGGGATACTCCTTGGATGTAAGAGGGGGCAAGCTAAGTTTTGCAGGAATACCTTCAGTTCAACTCACATAATAAAAGTGTAGATCCCTAGATCTGGGCGAGGTCCGGAACATTTTCAAAATTGTGAAAATGTTTAAATTTAAAAAATACCTATTTTATCGGAGTTTTTTACTTATATCTTGGAATCTATGCATTTTGGAAGAATATTAAATAGGAAAAAAGTTTTAAAATTGAATTTTACACAATATACTGTAAGTTAAAAATGTTTCAATTTATTACCGATGTTGCAAAATAGCAATAATTGATGTAAAAAAGGCAAAATAATCAAGTTTTTTTGATAATTTTTTAAAAATATTTTAATTCCTCCGAGGGCATTCTAATTTTCATAAAAAAAAACTTTAGAGTATAATAAAACAACACACCAAATTTCATTAAAATCGGTTCTATAGCTTTCGCAAAATAATTTTTTGAAAAAAATTTTGAAAAAAATTTCGAATTTTCAAAATGTTGTCCAGCCTCAAATAAAGCATTTAGATATTTCAAAATTTTTTCATCTAGAAAATACCGCTCAATCTTTCAAATGGTTTTGAAAAATTGAAATCGGTTGATTAGGACAGCCTCTTTTTTTTATTTTTAAAAAATTAGTTTACATTTATCAATTTGCAGTTTAATTTTTTTCAATTTTTTTAAAAATTATAATTTTAAAGTACTATTTTTTCTTAATTTTACCTGTATTTAACAAAAAAATTAATTTCAAAATATTTTTTTAATTATATTTTAACCGATTTTAATTAAATTTGATGTATTTTTTTATTATACATTAAGGTTTTTTTTAGGTTTTAGGTTCCAAGATATAAGTAAAAAACAGATAAAATAGGTATTTTTTTAACTTGTTTAAACATTTTCGCAATTTTGAAAATGTTCCGGACCTCGCCCAGATCTAGGGATCTACACTTTTATTATGTGAATTGTATTGAAGTTAATCCTGAAAAAAAATTGCTTGCCCCCTCTCACATCCACCTCAAAATAGATCCGCCCTGGTCTAAATCTTTGAGTGCCAAAATATGCAACGACATTCATAAATATGATGCATCGACTCATTTGCAGAGTTATGACGAAAAGTACATCCACTTCGTGCAGTGTTGGTTGCTTGCAGACTACACAAATAGCTGTATTTAGTCGGCAGGGGACTGTTTTGAATAAAATAAATCGGTTTTCCTAAAAAAACTTTTTGTTCATATTTTTAAAGAGTCCTGTTTACTTTGAAACGCAATTTGTATAAAGTCATCAATAGGCACAAACGCGTAGCACAAATGACACTACAACAGTTTTACATCCTATTTAATAGAAGACGAAAAAAAATCATATTTAAAGAAAGAATGAAGAAAAGACAAGAATAAATCATCTTCACTCCGCCATATCTTCGAATGGGTCTTTGTCTTAATTTTGGCCAAGGAACACCCTGTAGAAGTTTGACAGTCGAATTAAGAGTCACCCTATATTTCTGTGGCCGATGATTTCGGAAGACTTTTGAAATGTTAAACTACTATTTTAATTTTCAAAATGTGTATCTGCCTCAATCAATCTTCTCATTTAGATATCATTCTCGTATGTGCCAAACCTCAGCATTTTCTTTAGGAATAGAATCTATTTGGAACGGATTCATCTCATTTTTTAGGGAAATTTGATTTCTCCCCGATAGCAAATCTAAATATTAGGTAGGTATTCCGGGGGAAAAGGAATATTTTAAATCTAATATCTCCAGTCTTAAACAGAATGATAAAAAATAACCTACGCCAGGGGCTTCCATAACAAATGAAATTTAAATTTGTAATTTTACATATCTTTAAATAGAATAGAACGCAAATAGAGGGAGTTTTCTATTTATAAGTACCGCATTTCGTGAGTATATAAAGTAACTTTTTGAATTCATCAGTTTTTAACAGCCTGTGGTGAGTTGAGAAAACGGTAAATTCATAAGAATTAACACCATTGCTCCTAAAATCGCTACAGGGACAAATTTTATTCAAACAATATTGTAAGAAAATTTTAAAAAATCTGCAATTTGTTGGTAATAATTTCATAGTTGTAAAATAATAACAGTGGAAAAGATTTTCAGTCAATTTGTTGCTGACGCGATTTTAAGAACAACAAAATTCTGTAAATTTTTATAACAAGGGTTTTTTCATGCATAGTGCATAAACACAGAAATAAAACTAGAAGCTATGCCACAAATGAATCGCTTTGGATATTAGTCCGAGATTTATGCCAACGTTAACAAGACCGGTGTAATTGACTTACTCTAGCGATATATACTAATACCGTGCGTGGTTTTTTTGATAAATATGCACCAGTTTCCATTAACCTCAACATGCAACTCGACGTATATGCATATACCCCTATCATTCATTCTTACTAAGTCGTAACATGGAAACTGAAATGCGTTATTCACTTAATAAAGCTTTCAGAAAGCAATGGAAGCAATTATACTACAGTAATGCAAACAATTAAAGGGTCAAAAGAATTTCCGAAATTTTTCTGTGATTTTTGACAGACTGTATTTAGGTAAGAAATGGTCGTCGTATCGGGGATTAAAAAAGAGCATTTTGAAGCTCTAAGATTCTAATTTTTAGATCTTTCGGTCGATATTTTCTAGGAGCTACGATTATCATGTAATTCTAAGAAATAGCGTGGTAAAAAAGTTTTGAAAATTTTTTTTCCGAGTCCACGGACTTGGAAAAATTTTTTTCAGCTAAGCCATTGCGTGGACCAGACAACTTGTTTATTCAGTTTCAATTTCCTTTTATTTTAAATTTCGATACGACCATTTTTCATCGAAATATCGGACTTTCAATGGAAAAGGATCCTTTTGTCTTCAATCATTGATATCTCTGCGACAAATGGTCGTACAGAGAATTGAAGGGCAGTTTCTAAAACTGAAATAAATGTCCTATAACATGCTGCCGCAACTTTTCGGTATTTTTTTTTATCTTTTACACGAATTTTAAAAAACAGGGAAAAGGTAATCTATGTTTTTTTAGAAAATTTACGGCTAAATTAGAAATATTCACGAAATGACTAATATTAAGCATGACTTTTACAGTTCGATATACCCAGAAAAAACATGTGAAGTTTCATCTCAATCTAGCGAACCGTTTCTTTCAAACAATCAAATTTTGGAAAAAAAATTAAAGGGTACGTTTTTTGAGCTTAAACACTTCATACATATGATTAAAATGGAGGTTTTCTCACATTTTTACTGCAAATAACGTTTAAATTGATGAACAAAATTTTTAAAAAGATATCTTTGAAAATAATTTTCGAACATTTTTCATCACGTTATTTGTGTTGAAAATCTGAGAAAACCTGAAAACTATTTTTTTTTCCATTTTAATTATGATTATAAAGCTCAAAAATCGTGACCCTTTTCAAAAGTTTGACTGTTTGAAACAAAGAAACGGTTTGCTAGATCGAGATGAAACTTCACAGGATTCTTCTGGGTATATCGAACTGTAAAAGTCATGCTTAACATTAGTCATTTCGTGAATACTTTTAATTTAACCTTAAATTTTCTAAAAAAAAAACATATATTACCCTTTTTTTCCTGTTTTTTAAAATTCGTGTTGTAAACCTTTCTTTGGAATTAATCCCTTTTTTTTGGCTAGTAGTCAGTGGGGGCGTAAGTTCTTACAACAAAAAAAAACAAATTAACAAAACACAAGAAAATTAAACAAATTTTAGGGCGCCAAGTGATTTCAGTAATTTCTAAGTACCCTCAATCGAAAACTTACTTTGAGAACTATAATGAGGAAACCACTAAACATTCAATATAGATTTGTTATAATATGATTTGAATATTTGTACAGGGTACTTTTAATTTAAATGTATATTGACACTGGTAGGAAGACAAAACATATAATTATATAAATACACATCTAAAAAAAAAACATGCCAAAGGACCCTTGCAAAATTGTAACCGACAACTGTTTCAAGTATGGTCGGGTAATGGAAATTCTTATGCTAAATAATCTTAAACTAATTTTATTAACAAAGGTGCCAACGCTTATGGCTAATATTGATCTATCGAATCGGTGGAAAAAGAAAAAGGTTGAGTCTTCGAAACTATTAAATGCTTGGTACTTATCTGTGACGCCTTAAGATGTAACAGGACACGCGATGAGGTGGTACCTTTTATGCGGGACGAGGGATGGTCGCTGGACGAGTATTTAAGGGGGCGATTTAGTATGTATATTTTTACCATGTAACAGAGCTTCAGATGAGGACACAAATCGTCGAAGAAACTAACATAATTGAATATTATTATATATCAATGTATTCGCAATGGTTCCCGCTAGTGAGTGAAATGAATTTCAATGCTCATGAGAACAGAAGAATAATTTAAATAAATACAAAGTACCTCAATTTTATCCATACTGTTAGTCCGTCAATATATTGCATTTACGACGGAACTAGGTCAGGCACAATAACCAAACTACTTCACTCACTAGAACGGACACTTAGGATCATTTGTATTTAATTTTCAGATTAATATTTATTAACAATTCTATAATTTGTGTCCTCCTGTGTGTAAGATGACAACATTTTACACACAACTCCATGTTTATTCTATATTTAAACCAGAATTTTAGTGATTTCTATCTCAAACAAGAATTAGTAGGTATAATTAGTTTGTATACTTTGTCACAGGTGTCGCTACCCTTGAAAATAAAAGCGAAGACACAGAGTTGGCTTATTATAAAATGCGTGCTAAAATAAAGCATAAGGTGGCCATATTCTTGGCCGAGAAATACTGAAATTTCTGGCGTTTTTAGGTACTGAAATCTTTAAAATCTGAAATCTTGTTTATTATGTATATAAAAAGACCTCCGAGAAAGAAAAAAATTTTTAGATACATTATTTAAACTTTTACAACAAATTTTATGAAAGATTAAGTCTACGAAAAATTAGTTCATTAAAAATTGAATAACTTTAACAAAAGTCAAGTTAAAAATTATTTTCCAAATTTTCCTGTGTTCCTTCAAATGTCTAGATGACACTAAAATTTATTTAGTTTAGATTTAGGCCCGATTTTTGAAAAAAAACCTAATTCGCCCGGACTACTAGGCTTATTTTATTCATTATTCAATTCCTCAAAAGTCTTCAAAATTTAGAAATAAAAAGTTGTCATTCTGGGAACAATTGTTTATACAAATTTTGACTTTTTTATGAACAAGTATTTGTAGAATAAGCTTTAAAAGTCGATTTTTCAGAGCACTATATTTCATTTTTGCAATAAGTATTTCGTTCTAAAAAAGGCTTTTTTCTGTTCTTCATTAATATTATTTTTGGTTTTCCATTTAAAAATTAAAGTAAGTAGCAAAAAAAATAGTGTATCTGGCAATTGAATTCAGATCCACTATAACTGCAGGCTAATTATATTTGAAATCGCATTATATTCGAAACAAGCGCACCTGCTAGAGCTTCAAGTCAACAGATACATATAGCGTGCGCGTACTCCCCAAATGCCTTCCCCTCTCTTGCTTAGTAATTGTCCAAAACATGACATAAATTTATTTAATTTTAATAAGCAATAGCATAAAATCGATGTAAAATTTCCCTGGGAACACGATGGTGCAATTATTTTTTTGCTACTTGCCGTAGTTTACGAGATATTTGCGAAAAACCTTATTTTTTACGGGTTTTTGACCTTTTGACCCCTTGCCTGATCACCTAGGTCAAAAATTTTTGCGGATTCGGATTCCTGAGGGTCGAAAACATATTTGCGCTCAGGTTTGATCGACAGGGGAAAAAATGGAGGTTCAGCCTTCATTTCAATGGACTAAATACATACAGTAATATTTTATTTATATATTTTATGCCTATACATATTATTCTCCAAACGTAATTAGTAGCAAGTTTCTATATATTTTAGTAATTAAGCAGTGTTTTTAAGTTAATACGACTCGCCAAAGTAAAAAAATATTTCAGGTTAGGTATATATTTTTTTTACTGAAAATAGCAGTTAATTTACATTATCGATTGTTAATGTGAAAATATAAACATTATACTGTTGGCTATTCCATGTTATACGTGTTTTAACGTCACTTTTGAAGAAGAAACTACATGTAATTTTAAAAACCGTATTTCTGTTTTTATAATGAAGGAATAGTAATTATAAGATTGTTTAAGCTTATTAACTAAAAATTATTGCCTACTCAATAAAAAAATATTATTGTCCTCGATAATCTATTACTGATTAATAAAATATTTACTTTCTTTCCTTATAAGATTGTATGTACTCAAATTGGAGCCGTTTCTGAAAAATCGAATATGGTTGCAGTGTAAATTATTAGACTTGAAGCGTTGGCCGCTAGAGCAGCACCTGCCGGGGTCCCGTTTCGTGACTCACGCTGGGCGATATTTTTTGTACAAAATCCCGTCCTTAAATCTGGCTTATGGAACTCGCTGGGGGAGTTCTCCAAAAAAAATTGTCGTAGGACAAAAAACTACTACCTTCCAGGTAAAACGTCTAAAAGTGTAGATAAAAACAGATAAATAACGTTGTTCTGTAATGAGTTAGGACTTGAATTATATTTTTTATAGAAATTTTGTGCACGCTTACCTCCAATGCCGAATTCCCTAACAATGGAGACGTAACAGACAAATATGGTTCAATTTAAAAGAAAATCTGGCACGCTCTTCAACTAAAACTTACTAAAACTAAACAGCGATGCCTTTTATTGCAAATGGTGGTTTTAATCTGTGCAAATCACGTATAATAATTAGCAATAGTAATTATTTTGCCGACACCCACGATAGCTAGCCATTTTACAAAACTCCAACAAAAATTCCACGAGAAACGCTCTTTACTCTACGCGAATCGACGTTTTTCGGCAACCGATAGTGTTATCTTCCTCTTTTTTTTTTAAATTTAAAAGCGCTTATTATATCAATGATATATACCAAATAAAATAAAATCTTAACAGTGTAAAAGATGAAAAAAAAAGTTTTTCGAAAAGTTGCGGCAGCGTTATATAGAAAATTTATTACAGTTTTCGAAACTGCCCTTTAATTCTCTGTACGATCATTTGTCGCCAAGATATCGACGATTGAAGACAAAAGGATCTTTTTCCATTAAAAGTCCGATATTTCGATGAAAATTGGTCGTATCGAAATTTAAAAAAAGGAGATTGAAGCAGAATAAACAAGCTATCTGGTTCATGCAATGGCTTAGCTGACAAAAATATTTCCCAAGGCCATGGAAAAGAAAATTGCAAAATTTTTTTGCTATTTCTTAGAATTGCATTATAACCGTAGCTCTTAAAAATTTTCGACCGAGAGATATAAAAACTAGAATCTTAGAGCGTTTTTTAATTCCCAATACGACAATTTTTTCACGTAAATGTAGACTATCAAAAATCGCGGAAAAATTTCGGAAATTCTTTTGACCCTTTGTTTGAATTAAAAAAACGTTACACTGAAATTGAAAGTGTCACTAGCATTGCTTAGTTGACACTGAAAATGTAAAAATATTTTGGTACATAAACAAAGGAAAAGGTTCAGGTCTAATAAATATCTCTTGATTTTTGCAATGTGTTCAAAAATAGACATGTACCGGAGCTAAAATTCTACTGTCCCAAAAGCAAAAGAAAATTTCAGCAAACCCACCGTTTCGCGTCCGGTAATCTATGAACTTTGTAGATGTGCTAATTTGCTATTTTAATTCCAACCCCGGATGAAAGCGGAAGCTGTTTCGCGAAAGATAACACGTAGTATTGTCCCGACGAGTTAAAAGTATGCTCTTTTTCATCATAAAAGTCACGACCGTCGCAACTAAGTTAAAGAAAAATGATACGGAGCTCGTATCCATTTACAGAATAAAAAATGTGATACTTAAAATGAAACTTCTGAAAATTTCAGGAGTTATTTTCGTTGTTCAGCATTTCATGAAGTAATAAGAAAAACATTTTGCTTTAAACCAATAAACATTGTAGGACAAAGGAAAGGCCACTTTGAAATTCACAGTACCTATTTCACTTTTTCACAAATACATTGGGCCATAAACATAAAAGTAAATATTCAATTTCTATGCATAGCATTCAATGTATTATGCCAGTTTATGCCCCGCAATTGTATCAGTCCGCTTTTGTTAAATTAAAAATGTTTTTTTTTTATAATATTGTCAAAAGTGATAGTTATTTATACAGGGTGTCCCCAGTTCGGGTTGCCTATACCTGAAATGGTTACAAAATTTCAATTGTCAAAAAAAAATCATTCTTCATAAAAATTTTTGCATGTCTAGAAGCCCTTGCCAAGATAATTATTTGTTCAATTTAATGTACAGGGTATTCAAAAAATTGGAGAAGGTGAAAACAGTAAAGAGTAAAGTACCTTAAATCTTAACGCTACGTGAAAAGTAATGGGGAAAAGTTGTTTGGAATTAAATTTTATGTTTAAATATGAAAGCATGGCCTTCTACTTAATACTCGACATTTTGGGATATTCTAGATATTCTATTTTTTAATACTTTCGGAAAACGTTTTTCTGGCCAGAATTAGAAGAAGAACATTTGGAATATAGACAAAAGCGTATTTCCAATAAGACGAATGTCCCGCTCACTCAACAATTCTAGTCCGCAACTGGCTTAACTGAAAATTTCGAGAGAAGTCGATAGTAAGATATGGTCCTATTTGTTGGCCAGCAAGGTCTCCTGACTTGTCGCCGCTTGATTACTTTGTTTGGGGCTTCTTGAAAGAAAGAGTGTACAGAAAACCAGAGCAACACAATGTTGATTTCTTGAAAAGCAGGATAATTGAACCTGTTGCCCAAGTAAATAAAGAAATGATATATTCGACCTACGCTGCATTTAGAAAAAAAGATTGGAGAGGTGTGTTGAACTTGGCGGACTTCATGTAGAATATTTTTGTAATGGCGCGTACATACTGATTCTGCTGTGTTCTCAAAATAAATGTTGGATTAATGTTTTTGAGGTTCTTGATCCCCCTGTATAAAAAATAAATTATTAATATGAAAACATGTATATCTGTTTTTCAATAAAGCAATATTTTTTAAATAGAATGGCTTCTCCGAAAGTATTAACAAATAAGCAGAGTCCTAAAATATCCCAGAATGTCGAGTATTAACTAGAAGGCCATGCTTTCATATTTAAACATAAAATTTAATTCCAAGCAAATTTTCCACATTACTTTTTCACGTAGCGTTAAGATTTAAGGTACTTTACTCTTCACTGTTTTTACTTTTTCCAAATTTTTGAATACCCTGTACATTAAATTGAACAAATGATTATCTTGCCAAGGGCTTCTGGACAAGCAAAAATTTTTAGGAAGAATGATTTTTTTTTGACAATTGAAATTTTGTATCCATTTCAGGTATAGGCAACCCGAACTGGGGACACCCTGTATAATTTACAAATTTACAAATTTACAAAATTGGTTTTTGTAAAGTCATGTGCAATAAAAGCTTTTATCCACAATCACCTTATAATCGGGCTTCTATTCATACATATGAACCGTCTAAAGTCATACTTTATCCAGTAATATTTACATTTATAGTAATAGACAAATATTTTTTTGTTTTATCACATTTAACTTCCTTTCCGTTAATAACAACCCTTGTAGCACTGTTGCTATCATTTTCAGACCGCATAACATATGCTGAAGTTTGTGGAGAATTTGCACAAGTTACGGATGTCTCTTCTTGCAAGGAACATCTATATTTTCCTTGGATTTTCCTTGCAATATCAAGTTTGTTAGAAATAGACCCCTCAACGTAAGTTTCTGCTACAGAGGAGCTCTTCCATCCATCCAATGGTCAGTATATGCTTCTGCATTTGCTATATTCAGGAATTAAGTAAATATTGAGGATACCTTTGCCAATGTGTTGATTCTAACACAATGAGTAGTACATTTTTGATTGATGTATCTTAAAAAGAATCTGTCTTGTGTTAGGCGAATTGAGCGCAGAGAAATATATGAATATATACATATACATACATATGAATGAATATTCAGCATTCACGCAAAATCTTTCATCTATAACTGTAAATTTTCTTGACTGCCTGTCTTGGTGTCAGGTATTGAAACAAGTAGGAAACTGCCAACGTCCATTATTAGTACAATATGTGGTATTTCCAATACTGCAGCTTTTTTTGCTTTTATCCTCTGGATTCACTCTTCACTCAGTAAGCTTATTATATTTTCCAATATCTATATTTTTGTAGACCTTTATAGTAGTAATTCAACACCGAATACTTCGACCACATAGATGAAATTGTATATTTTTCCTTCAAATTTAAAAAATACGTTAGCATGACTTCTTCATTTATTGTCATTACTCTCCCTTTTGCCCTCCATTATTGGCCTCCATATTTGGCGAACACTTTTTCGTAATGTTCCCTGGATTTCGCTGGCAATAAATGAAAAATTGCTTCTTGAGCTTCTTCAAAAACAACCACAGGAACACAATTACTTCCTTGCATTTTTACCAAATTCGGATAGAACTAATTATTAAATAATTGATAATAATATTTTTTTATTAAATTCCAATAATTCTGAGTCTACAAATAGTCCAGTTGGTAGAGTCCTGTGTCAAACCTTGATAACCCGGAAATAATTACACAGGCCTACTTTAAATGATGAGCACAATAACAGGCTAATTTTCTGACAAAGTATTTTATCAGGAAAATTAGTTATTAACAAATCAATAGTGAAAAATTTTTTTTTAGTAGTTTTCTTTAAATAACTCGGCGGGATGACTTTGTACGAAAAAATGCTTAGGACATGATTTTGTTCGTAATAAAAATAACTACAAAATGGCGGTGGTCCGATTACGAAATTTGCAATAACAAAGCTGTGAGATTGAAAAAAACGGTATAAAATGTCAATTATAAACGAAAAGTGATAAAACTTTCGAAAACTATAGTTCAATATATATACAATATTGATGCTAAAGCCGAAAATCAGGAGAGCAAATCTTTTTGTTCTATAAGGTGTTATACATTCATCGGCATCTGAAACTCGAAACTTTGCCAAATTTGTTCGAAGCTTTGCTGATACTTGAAATTTGGTGCACATATAGTGTAAATATGCAGAAACCAAAAGCAATTTGCAAAATTCAAGTATTTTCATTTTTGCCGTTTTGGTAAGGTTTTATACATCATCCTAGTTTTATACGTCACCGTTTTTTTTTTAATTTTTGGACGTATATTTATGTATATTTATAAAATATTCCTTTACGGTAGATTAGCCAGCACAATTACCTACAATTTAAAAAAATATATATTTTCATCGTTTAGATCCTAAGTCCTAAGCTACTTAACATTTTGCGCCTATTGTCTTTTTCATATATCAGAAACATTCGACCAACGACTGAGTTTAATATGTTTTGCCCTTTCTGAAAAATGAGCAAAGAATACATTTTCTGTAAGAATTTTTAAGTACCTAGTATATTATTGGTACATACAATTTGAAGTTTGTATAGAGATTTACAAGTGTACGAACTTTATGCGTATAATGTCTGAAGTATGTAAATTGAAAAAGAAAACTCAGTATTTAAGTTTATGAACCAAAATAAATAAATATAGTATAGTGCCGCTTCAATGGCTAAATTGGGATAAAAATATAAGGAAATATACACGCACAGTTTTTTTTATATCTGGAAATTTACGACAGGACGAACCCTCCAATACCTATATGTTAAAAAAAACTCAGCTCATCATGCTTGACAAGATATTTGAACGCTAACGAAATCGGAGAAGACCCTTTTCCAAAAAATTTCCATATTTTGCCAAGGAGAATTTAAATTCATGTACAGTTGTGTGGGTATACTATACTTCCCTATTATTAGGCTATTGATTATAGGATTTTAAAAGGAACTAGGACGTTCAAGATATTTTATTACATGAATCGTTCAAATGGTCATTTTGGATGAAAAAACCGCGGAGTGCTATTACATTAGAGGGTGGAAATTGGAAATAGGGCTGAAAATGCACCCCTTTCAGTTTTTTAATTGTAGCTCGAAAACGAAGCGAAATTTCGTTATAGTTCATAGGAAAAAATATTTAGAAAATTGAATTTCTCATAGAAATGGCTTATTTAAAAAATTTAAAAGGAAAATTGTATGCAAACAATTTGAAAAAAAGCAAAAAATTCGATTCTTTTATTTTTTTTACTTTTTTGCCTCTAGTTTTTTGTGTAAAGATGGGTATAACAAAAAGTAGATAAAATTTCCTTCAAAATGAGAGGTTATAAGTATTTTTGGATGAGAATTGACTGATATATGGCCGCTCAAGCTTACAATTAGCCAATTTTTCGATTTTCGTTTACGTTTTAATTCTCATTTTTTGCAAAAAAGGAAAAGGAAATAAGATGTTCAAGGATTTTCATCACATGACTTGTTCGAAGGGTCATTAAAAATTAAAAAACCGCGGGGTGCTATTAAATTAGAGGGTTGAAATTGAATATAGGGGTGAAAATGAACTTTTGCAGCTTTTTAAATATAGCACGAAAACGAAGTAAAATTTCGGTATAGTTCGTAGGAAAAATTTTGTAGAGAATTAAATTCTCCATCGACGTGGCCTATTTAAAAAGTTTAAAAGAAACATTTTATGCAAAAAAATCGTTTACAAACAATAAAAAAAGCAACAAATAAGATTTTTTTATTTTTTTTACTTTTTTTTACTCTAATTTTTTTTTGTAGAAGTAAACAAAGAAAATTGCTGTAACTAGATGAGATTCCCTTCAAAATGGTGAGTCTTCAAAAATTTTTGGACTAATATTGACTGAGTTATAACCGGTCAAACTTAAATATTTTTTAGATTTTCGTCGTTTTTAACATAATAATGATTATAATTCTTATTATTTTTACAACAAATTGGTTCTCTACTTAATAAAAAATTATTTCAAAAGTTTTATTTGTTAATAATAAATAAATATTTTCACCGACATATAGTCAAAAAAGAAAGAATTGTATCTTGCTACCTTCAACAGCAAATTAAAACTGTATCCTCTGACTATCTAGTAGAGATTTAAGTAAAATTATAACAATAAAGTGCAATCGATCCCTAACAGTGTTCTCTCCAGTACTTCAGCCTCTAGCGAACTACCCAGTAGCTAACAACAAAATTTGCGTGCGCCACTGCTACACAGCGTAAACCAGCAGTTCTGTTCATGTACCTACATGCAACAGCTATTAAAAATTAATATACATAAGCGCGTACATACATACACATAGACATTACGTTTCTGCCGGTGTCCAATTCGTGTAATATCCTTTCTAGTTTAATTAACTCCAATTAGAGATTCGTTGCGCTAAACGAAATTACTTTTACATAAAATTACGGTAGAGATACGCCAGACTTGGAGGTCTTTGCACCAAAAAGTATCTGGTTTTGTTTTGAACTTTTTCAGATTCATTAAACTTATTAAAATATACATATCCAGACGATGCTACAGGGTGATAATGAACTTATGTCAAAAATTTAAAGAGGAGAAAAAGAAAGAAAAACATTACTTTTCCCGATTGCTGGATAGGCCGCGGTAGCCTAGTTAGATCACCTTCCCGGTCCCCGGACCTCACCCCTTTAGACTTCTTTTTGTGGGGATATGTGAAAATGTTGTGTATTCTACGGAAATTCGTAACATCGACCAACTGCGACATCGTATTGCCCAAGCTTGTAATACGATTCAAGAGGACGTGGCAATGTTGCAACGCATACGAGCGAATTGGATACGTCGCGCTGAAGCTTGTATGCAAGTAAATGGTTTGTACATCGAACATATTCTATGAAACTCAGCAGTTCTCAAAAGGTGGCTCCTTGCAATGTTGAGGTGTCAGATTTTAAAATTACACTGACGTGGAGTTTGACCTTTCTCTCGGGCCTTCGGCCCTCGGCCGCGCCGTACGCGATGCTCTTCTCCGGTTAGTAGATATAACAGTTTTTGAAACACCCTGTAGTTTAGTTTATAAACACTATGTATATGAAAGTCATCAACATCGTAACTTCATAATTATCAATATTATCGTCGTCATCAAATCATCATGAAGTCATCTTCATCTTCTTTTCAATAAATAATGTAGGAAAGTACGTAGGGAAATGAGAAAAAAATTCTAGTCTGCCTGTGTCATTCTTATGAAACACTCAGTATATAAATTTGCAAAATGCTTCTGATTACTATAATATAAGATTTTTCATAAAAATATTGCCATCAATAAATTTCTGAAATATACAGAAGCCTCTGGACCGATAATTCAGACCTGGGTCAATTAAAATTATACTCAACACAAATCCATGTATTTACCTCATTTTGACATAACGACACGTGGCAAGAATATTTGACATAAGTTTATTAACAGCCTGTATAGGGTTAAGTGGCTAACAAGTGTGTATTTAATTTTTATATTTTAAGATTACTTGTAACAGCAAATGTAACAACAGCAGCTGTAACAACAGATGTAACAACAGCTGGTGGTAGATTTTAAGTAATGAGAAATAACAAGATAAATTTTACTGATCTTAAAAATTAAATTAAGCATCAGATCGACAAAAAAGGAAATATACATACCTCAAACTTGGTCCAATTCAGCTCCCTATATTTGCTATTTTATTTAATTACTTAGTTTAAATTTGATCAGTATTTTTTTCCCTCTATTTTGACGAAACGAAAAATTTGAGAGGCGGCAAAAATCAGTTTTTATCGCTTTTGCTCTTCTTCCAGTTTGTATTTTAATTGTTTTCTCTGATGGTACACCCGATCAAGAACGAAACGTTAATGAATATCTGCACAAATTGGATGTGATAAAATTTTATCAATGAACACCTGCACACTACAAAAAGCTGGCCTTGTCCCGGTATATATTAGCTTTTTATTCGTCACCAGTAGGAAGTCGAGGCGATTTCGCATGCAGCAGGGTCTCTTTCGGAAATCGACTCATTATTGTCCCCCACCCTGCTGTCACGCCGCCATCGAATTACAATAAAATATAGATTCAATATTCAAGACGCAGTGTCGCCATTCTTTTTCTTTTATTAAAAGGTATAAATCACCCCTAACGTTATAATCGCGGAATTTGAATAATGAAACAAAACGGTAAATAGGGGGGAGAAAGAGGGTGGGAATTCAACCCGGCCACGAGGAATGGCGTAATACGAGGGGAGGTCATTAAGTAACAGGAATTGTTTGGTAATATATTTACAAGTATGTATACAAATTCTTTATACCCATTTCTCAGTTTAAGCCTAGTCCAAACCTACATATTTTTTAACGTAAACATGCAAACGCATGTACAAAAACTGTTTGCAAACATTTGTGTAAAAACATTTGTACAAAAGAATGTTTTTTTGTTTTCCATCGAAGATGGAAAATAAGTCTTAAATACAAACATTTGCTCGCAAAAACTAGTGTTTACCTCTTTGTTCACAAACACGAGCAAATTCAGAATATTGCAATTTTAAATTTTTTATTTTGTATGGGCATAAATAAACTAAGGTGTTCAATTAATGTTTCGAAAAAAAAATCTGCATCAACATTTATAACGCTCATAAGATCTTCAGGATGTATGTTGTCTTTCATTTTTCCTAATTCAAAACATGTAGCCTGCAAAAATTCCTACAGCTTCTTCACTTTGTAATATATTATTGGTATATTGAAACCCAATAAATAATTAGTAATATTTTCTATTTTGGATAGACTTCTTCTATGCTTAAACTGTTAAGAAGCAAACAAAAAAGCGTTGCTGAATTTTCATCAAGATATCAAGAAAAAAAACTATTTTAATTAGCGTTTGGTTTTGTTTATGTTCTTATGATTTTCTTTTTGGATGGGACGTTTAATCAAACCTTTTGTATGTAAACATTGATTGTACATCTGAATTAGGCTTTAGACTTCATTGTATAAGCATAACACACTTGGTCTAAATGTGAATGTCCTTCCAAAACCAAATGGTCCTTGGAAGGTCCAAACAAATGAAAGTCTGGCCCCAAATTTAGACAGTACGATGGATATAGCAATTCCCCAGTTTTCAGAATGTCCAGCATATCTAATGTATCGGCAGCAGCACCTATAGTTTCTTAAAGATAGGGTCACTGACATTCAAAAAGATGATCAGCGTAAATTTCCCAACAGATACATGGATCTTGATTTTCTCGACACTGTAACGAGATGTGAGATGAAGTGCTTCCACCCTAATTTCATTTACAGCTGAAAATGGATTGAAAGTTCGCCAGTAGAAGAAATCTAGTTCTAATGAGAATTTCTTACAATACGTGGGAAATCCGTCAACTTTTTCAATGAGATCAAGTATCTACGGTTGATACTAGATTGGTAAGTTCGTCAGAAAAGCCACTATGTGCGAGTCGGTACTTAATAAGTAAATTCTGAGAACTGAAATAGAAGGTGCTTGGATGTGGACCTCGGTAGTAAGACCTAGCCCTTCTCATGGTGCTGTGGTGTACTGCTTAGAGTGAAACAGACCATTGTGAAAATCAATTTCAGATTCAACTGTAACAGGAGTTGTGGTGTAATCTAAGAACTGCTTTGGAAGTCTTGGAAATAAGAATGGCAGCTTACAACATCAGAAATAACAATGTCCCCTCATAGGGGCACTCCAGGGTATTGAATGAGATCAACTTCCATGAACCTTTCAAGACTCGACTAGAGAATAGAAAAGAATGAGAGTCGATATACATTGCACTGAAAAAAATAGAGCTTGGTCTGATTTACGGATAGTTCTAAATTAGAACAGAAGGTGAAGTCGTGCTGTTAACAAAGAAACCATAGCCTGGGAACCTTCTCTATAGCATTCTTGGGATACAATAAAGGCGTTAAGTTCAAAGTATGCTGTAAATTTGTTTGGGATTGTTTTCAGTTACTAATTGAACTGAAATGCTCCAACATGACATTAAAGACATTAAAGGTGATATTAAGAAGCTGATGTTGGAAAACGGGAATCTGAAACACTTTTTCTAGGATTAGACTTCGTAGAAATGTGCTTATAAAGGACATAGTGAAATAGGGATTCCACACCAGAGCAGACTCAAGCGAAGGAAATATTTGATGTTATCTCACGAAAGAAAACAAATTGAGTGGTGAGTATGACACATCAGACTCACAATCAGATAGATCGCAGGGCTTTAACAGAATTCTGTCGTTTACAACATCAAATTGTTAGATAATCAAATTTGTTGGGGTTGCAACTGGGAAGATCATATATCCTGAGTGAATGTAAGAGCCCTACACAAAGATTCAGTTTATTCGTAAAACAATTCAACATGCAAGAGACCTAAAAAAATATCAACTAGCAGTCTTTTTTACACTCTCTCTATCTGTAAAAGAACAAATCTAATTAGACGAAGAAGTATAAAGTTAGTTAAAATCCAAACCAAAGAGCATTTTTGTAAGATTCTCAACAGGTAGACTAGGTGCATTACAAAGCAGGGAGAGCTGAAAAATAGAGTACTATTAGCTTCTGCAGCCGCTCTTTTCTAATAACTCCCGTCTGATGACATCCCTCGTATTTCTGGCACAACGGGAACGACTACGGACTGGCTAATTTGAAATTTTAATTTTAATTCGAATCGGCGTTTAGTACGTGAATTTTCCGGCGGAAATTATTTTTTAATTTCGCCGACAGGTACGCGGAGTATAGTTGGGATAGGAATGGTCCATGAATATTCATGTCTTCAGTGGATAGCGCGTTGATTGCTTTTACAGCCGAAGGAATCTGCCTTTGTCTCCATTAGTGAGTCGCCGATGAATTTTTACCATCATAATTTTCCTCGTCTCTAGAGGGTAGGATAAAAAATTCCGATTGTTAGGTGAACTACAGTAGCGAAGGGAGTATAGTAGTGCTCAGCTCCATAAAATATAGAAAACGTATACAATGTTAACTGTATAACATTCTAGATGGTAAAAAATGTCTGGGCTGGTTGCCACGTCATCTATTTAAATTTGTTGATATTTCAAAAGCTACCCTTTTCTTCGGAAGAATCCGAAACAGCCAGTGGTTTTAGACCATTCACAGTAACGCCATCCATATATTTGTCACTTACCTTTTATTTCTTTTCCAGCAAGTATCCTGGGTCAGGAGACGTGACTGGCACATCCTATCCTCAGGGGTCTTCACGTACACGAACGACGAACGGTTCCAGATTCTACACGCAGAGGGCTCTGACGACTGGACGCTGCAGATCAAGTACGTCCAGAAAAGAGACAATGGAACTTACGAATGTCAAGTAAGTATTCCATTAGATAATAGTCGATTCCTGTTTTAATTCAAATATATTTAATGGTTGCTATTGTGAAACGTAACACAGCACTCAGGTCTTGTAATCTATTGTGTATGACGCCAAAGAGAGTTTGTGACAAGCTTATGCTGTATGTGAAGGCAAGCACTAGCTTTGCACCCTGAGGTAACAGATATGCCGCTTCTAGGTAACTGCTTTTTTATCATTAAAGTCAGCTGAGGATGTGTAAGGAAACTGCGCCTTCGTGTGCGCATAACCAGCATCTCACATTGACAGTCAATGTGATATGTTCAAATTCTATAAAGTATTGTATCCAGATTTTCTTCAAACGCTGGTCCTAGAAATCTATTAATTAAAAAAATAACTAATTGTAACAACTTTCCATTGAATAATTGGTACTTTTTATTTGGTTGAATACACAGCCACACACAAGAAAAAGTTATCTCTACTCTTCATGCGACATATGTTATCCGTACTATTTTTGCCTCCCGATCACGAATCCGGTGTCAGAATTGAGCTATGACATCACAGGAATTTCCTAACCTCAAAAAACAGATCAAAAATAGCAAAAATTCACGAAAAAGTGCTAGAAAAATACAAAAACGAACGTGAATCCGCGGTGAGAATTAATGGTTTTTTGTCTAACCTCAAGAAAAACTGATCAATTAAGGTCAGATATCACGAATTTTCATAACATAACAGATTCGCGCCAATTTGGGGTCGCTGATCACGGATCCAAGGTCAATTTTGTAAAATTCAAGATTGCGGATCCAAGATGGCCGACCAAATTTTCAAAAAATAACACATTCACGCCAAATTTGGTATACGGGTGTTTTCGGGGTCACTGATCACGAATCCGAAATCAGATTTACAAAATTCATTTTAAAAATTTAAACAATTACCTATGTACTTTATTACCTAAGATTAGGCAGAAAACTCGTAAATAGATCTTTTATAGAAAAAAGAACAAGATGTAACCGAAAAAAGAAGGTTAAAACATTATTGGGTAGGTACTCAGATTATAAAGTAAACAAAAATATTATAAAATGAATTTCGCAATTCTGACCTTGAATTCGTAATCAGCGACCACGAAAACCCCGTATACCAAAATTTGGTCGGCCATCTTGGATCCGCCATCTCGAATTTTGCAGAATTAACCTCGAGTCCATGATCAGCGACCATGAAAACTCCCGTAGACCAAATTTGACGTGAATGTGTTAATTTTTGAAAATTTGGTCAGCCATCTTGGATCCCCCATCTTGAATTTTACAGAATTGACATCAGATCCGTGACCAGCGATCCCGAAAACCTCCGTATACCAAATTTGGCGCGAATATGATATTTTTTGAAAATTTGTGATACCTGACCCATTTTTTTGAGGTCAGAAAAAGAACCATCAATTCTTACCGCGGATTCCCGTTCGGCGGGGTCTTAACCATATAAATGAACATTTGAATATAGAAAAAAATTTGTTGTATTTTCTTTAGCCCTTTTTCGTTAATTTTTGTATTTTTTACCTTATTTTTTGAGGTTAGGAAATTCCTGTGATGTGATAGCTCAATTCTGACACACTTTTTTGTGTGTGGCTGTGATATTAGCTCCTACTAACTTGGCCAAATTTGAGACAGCAGCTGCTCTTGCAGAATGATTCGTTGATATTTTTTTTAGTGCTCAGAAGCTGCAGATTTCAGCCACAAAGATATAATATTCTTTCCAAACGGTGAATCATTCCATCGAATTTTTTTCCAATCTGTTTGGATTTTTAGTTAAAAACAATATGTCGGTTTTAATGTGACATCCTTTTTTTATCAATTTCTTGTACAGATTGTCAATTGTTTGAAACCACCTTCTGTGGCTTTAGAGAAGATTAAGTTATATTCAATGATACCTGTTAGGTCTACCAGATTATTAGTTTATTTGAAAAATTTAATGCGAGTAGCAAATCCTTCCCCTCCTTTCTATGCCAATTCATGTTCAATATGAAAAAAAAAATGCGCTGCAAACCATTTGGGCTTCATCCCAAATTTGAATCATTCTTTTATACTCACTCATTTAATCTTCATGTAATTTTCTTCGCATGGCATCTAGAGCAAATTCAGTTTAATTCTATATTTTTCGTAAAACATTTCTGGTAACTGTTTTGTTGTGGATTTCCAGATTGTTTCAATTACAGTATCTTTTCTCAATCAATGCGCGCTCCATAGCAAAATTTGGAATGACTATCCATCATTAAATTAACCCAAGACTCTAAAACTAAGTAGACTGCTCAATGTGAAACCCAAGGAAGAACTGATTTATTTCGTAGATCTCTCCTGAATTCGACACTTCGCTTCGACACGCCCATTTTTTGGGTCCAGACGATTCTGTTCTTATCTTACTGGCGGGAACCCTGGATATCGGAACGCTTTGGCATAACTATGCCATGTTAATAGTTATCTAATTAACTGATTTTACATTTATCTAAATAATATTGAGACTAAACTTACAAATAACCCTAGCCTTCCTCTAGTGACTCCGTGTAGCGATACGGGATGGACTAGTCGATCTCATTTGATATATCCTTATAGCTCGGAAAATCCGCCAAAAAAAACAGCTATTTGATCTATTACTTTCTTTTCCAATTACTATCAATTTAAAAATTTGATTTAGTTCTACTTTGGAACCTCTACGCTCTTCTCGTGGTTTCACGCGTTAATAAAAATATCGATTTTTCTCTTTATGCCGTCCCAGCATAGGTTGGCGCCTCCAGGACGCGACAGATGACTGTCACATGGCCCCTACTCTAAGTGAAATTGTTCAAAAAATATTGCTAAATTTCTCCGAAGGACGACGCTAACCTATTTGAGAGCACTTCACTTTCGATAATTTGAGTTGACTGAAATATTTTACTTTTTGGCCCATCCGTTCCGAGAATTAACAATTACTACGCGTCCCGGCTTTTGTTACTATATTTTTTAAAAGTCCATAAGGTTGTTGTATTAAAAACTGTTCTAATATTAAATTAATCACATTTTTCACCTAATTTTCCGACAATACAGGAATATATGGAATTTTGAGATGATACTCTCGTCTCCAACTGAGACAGCTAGTTTCAGTGTATTCCATCCAAACTGGGGCGCCCTGTGCGCTGTTTCATTAATAGTAAAAGCTTGCTACGTTCGGTCATTGTCTATTTTTGATCGTCGCACCTCCATCAAACAGTAAACAAAGCTCTAATTGCATCACAGGCGGGCAAGTTCCCAACTCCTGGACAACTATGACCGCCGTACGTAGCGAAGTCCCGGCTTGTAAACCTGGGAGTCCATTATGTCAAAGCGGCGGCAGCGCTAATTCAGAAACCTCAGTAGTTTCAAATGCTGGGCACAATGACGGTAATATATCTTCATATACGTGTTTTCGTGCACATACTTAATGTATAAGCTTTGTACCGGGTAATAACAAGCCCGGCGCGGCAGAGGGCAGCGGATTTACATTTTCAAAGTGTCAGAAATGTTTATCAAACGAGAGAGGCTTTCCGCGGCGGGTTCTGTTGGGTAACTTGTTGAGGTTGTGTTTGTTCCGAGCGAATTCGACTAGGAACTCCTCCATCCACATAAATGGGAGTTAGAATATCGCTAAATTTTTCCTTTTATTTTACTGTACACTGTAAGAAAGATTGGACTTTTTTTCACTCATATTCACTCAATAATGTATCAATTTCTGTCCAGTGTTCTGTTGAGTGTAATTTTCCTCTATTGGTATGAGTACATCTAAAATTTTATGAGTGAAACTATCAGTTTTAGTTCGAATATTGTTAAAAATGTGTAAAATTATCACAATGCCTAATATTGACTGAAAATGTAATCAATAATTTCACTCAATGGATACACTCCGAACCCATTTGCTTTCACTCATACCGATTTTTTTTATAGTGTAAGAGTTAAAGTCGAACTATAATCAGTTTAGACGCGGTGGACGTTGTCAGATCTCAAAACACGCACCACAAAAAGAGACAATTTGTTAGTTAAACTATTACGGGGGGGTAAGAAAAGTAATAAATGCATTAATGATAAATACCTAATTTGTTATATCTTAAGGTGTCCAATATTATTGGATGCATCTTTGGGTGCAAACGTCAAAATGTCTGGGCTAAAGCATCGAAATGCTTGAAAGTACACCAAAATTAATCTGATTTGCTTTAGGACCATTCAAAAGTATCAGAGTCTCAGAAATAACATCAGATTACATGGAAATCCATAAAAACTGCTTCAGGATGTAACAAATTTGTCATATTCGTTTCAGATTGTATAACAATTATCCGGATTGAAATAGTTTGAATCACCTCTTATAAAAAAGTAGAATACATCAAAATAGTTTCGGAAAAACGCATTGGAAATTTAAAAAAAAAACACCAAATACATGAAAATACTTCGCAAAGTTCAACTATAAGCATTTTAGAGAGAGGGAAGAGTAATATTCAAAATTTAATCATCCTGTAAATGTAGAAACTTTGAAAGATAAATATTTATGGACATATGGCATTATTTTATTTGGACACATTTTTCTTTAGTAGATTTTTTTACTCTCAGTACAAATACTTATTCATTTCATAGAACAAAATTTAGAAATATAATTCGAATCAATGACATGTCGGTATTGCACAATAGATTTAAAAGCAACGAAAAGTGTCCAGTTGCAAACTGAATGCATACCGAACTGACCCTTGCACTATGTCCATCTCGCTCTCTCTCTCTATAAACTGGCGAACGGATTCATACACTGTTCCCGATTCTTCTACCGGTGGTTTAATTCTAATGCTCTCAGCATTTTGTAAAGAATATTTAAACCCCGGAAACTCGGTGAATCGGGGCAGTCAGGAGCCACCTTGAGAGCCAGTCAGGAGCCTCCACTTGACAAGCCCTTGCAGTGTAAGTATTTTATTGTATAATAAACCGTAAAAACTGATTGATTTGTGTGTTTTTCCCTCTCCGCAGCCAAGCGAGTAGCCCGAAGCAATAATCTTTTTTTTGAACAATTAATTTTAGTATTTTAAACGGCAGACGTGACAATATCTGAAATTATTTGGAAATAGGAAAATTTCTTATAAATACCTCAAGGGGTCAAGGTTATTAACCCACTGTCGAAGGTCAGTGACAGAAGAATCTTCAGACCCTTAGGATCATCGGGGCCATTGACCTTTGGGATTCGGTGTCACTGATCTTTGGCACTTGGGGTAATTGACACGTTGGCACCCGGGATCATTGACCTTTAACCTCCGTAGATTAACCTTTAGCTTTTCTCTTAGTGATTTAGATAAGTTTTTAAGTTAGTCCAGATATTTCAAAGTATTTCCAGGTATTTTGAAGCTTTTGGGGGGTATTTCTATAGTAGGATCGTAATCGATGCAAAGTAGAGCAAAAAGTTGTCGGTCTTTTATCAAAGGAAAATCGTGTCATCATTTTTAGGAGGCGTAAGATGAACCATTTCAAATTTAAAATGAAATTCAATGTTAAATCTAAAATACCGCTGCATACGCACTGTGTTCTGGTAGTAGCTGTAGTCGCCCAGGTTCATCGAGTGTACGAAGTGGTCGGTTATACGTCAAATACCAACCTGGCGAGCTTGATCATAAAACAGAGAGCGCCTCCAAAAAATAAATAAACAACAGTGGCGCGTACAGAGGTAAAATGTAGTATATATGTGGAATTTAAACAACAAATTGGATTCATAATAAATTACATTTAAAATAAATAGTTTATGAGAATAAAGAAATTTTTATAGGAACAAGGGTGCCAGACGTGAACTGATCCCTTCGTCCCTTCATAATGTATAAAGAAATTATTCGATTTCTAAAGCCCTTAAAAGCGTACTGCATTGGTTCCCTTGACAGGCAATGATTTATTACTTTGCATCGAATATGATCATACTATACAAATTTAGTGTTATTGGAAGTTCTTGGCGTATTTTTATTGCTATTTTGAAGTATTTTGTCGTTCTTTGCTGTTTTTTACTTCAATTCACAGCAAATCTGAAGAATATATAAGCTGGTTGCGATTTTTTATGTTATAAAGGTTTTTCACTTGTTTTAATGAAATCGAAATTTTTAAACTCTTAAGGATTTTTTTTATTTTCATATTTTTTTAAAATATCAATACGTATTCTTAATTCGTAAGAAACGATTTTCCTGGTGGAATGTCTTTTTAACAAGTAAAGTGCCATTTCTGTTCTGTTAGACACGACAAAATGTCATTGAAAAATGTTTCTCAATAAAAAATTTAATATGCATAGATTTTAATGTTCTATGCCTGCTAAGAAAAATCTGAACATTTTGTCATATCTCATACAGAAATGACACTTTACTGGTGAAAAAAAAATTATATGTGTCTAAGGTTCTGTGGTAAGAGACCTTTTAAGAGGTGAAAACACTACAGTTTGTCTTAGTATCTAATACATTGGACATATTTCCACTTCTATTTTATAGTTTTCAAATTTTCTTGTCATCGAATGTCAAAAATTTATTACACGTGACAAATGCAAAGCCAGCGTTTAGATTTATGCATTTTATACAAAACTAGTAGGTATTCTTGAGTATACAAATATATTCAAAGAATAAGTAAATAACTATTATATACAGGGTGTTAATAGAAATATTTGAAGAGTAAATAAATTGAGATATGGAAGAGTTTTTACTATTTTGTTTGTATCTACTGACTTATCACATTGATCTTATGAAAACAGTTTTAGAACCACTGACTCCACCGATAATTCTGCCTCTGTTTACAAGTGGTGCAACATGCCTATTTAGAATTTGTTGTACATAAAGATGTGCAATTAACTGGCAGTTTTCAACATTAATTTATTTATTAAGGTACACTGTCATTTAACAGAAGAAAAACACAATAAAAAATAAGCATATACAAAAATAAATGATTTCACTTAAACATTTGTACGTTAATTCACATTAATAATAATACAATATAACTTACATCCTCAAATGTTCACCTCTTTTTGTACAGTATGTAATTCGGGTACGATTCCAGTGGTCCTCAATAAGTTTTAACAGTTCCGATTATTATTATTTTGCAGTTCATAGGTATTTATTGAAAATGCTTATTATTAATGCATTCTACCGATCACTATAAAATTCTATACAAGCTTGCAAATACCCATATTGTTTTTCTCGTATTCACTAGTCCCCTGCTGTAAGATGACACCGAACATTTTTCTCTGTCTTCCATTCGCCTGATAACTCTACAAACAAGTCTTCGGTAACGACCAAACGCAAATAGGGAATTTACGCGAATAACAGGCCCCTTTGAGACCAATGAAGCAGCGCCGCCGCTGGGGGGCGAAGGGGCAGCCGGCTTTATACTTTAATTGCTGGAATACAAATGATTTACTTTAAAAACAGGAACCGGCCAAAACGGCAATAAAAAAGCCATCCCGCCGGAATCATTGTTACACACCCCGACGCCTCCCGCCGCCCGCGACCTTTTTAAATTCACTTCCACGTGAAAATTTAATTTATCTCAAAACAATCCTAACAAAGGGAATGCAGGCGGGTCGGTTCAATTTATGCTGTTAAATGAAAGCAATTTTCTTTTTTCTTACCGCCGAGCGCGTATCTGCGAAACTCGAGCCCCGCTTATTGAAATGTTTGTTTTTTAAGTCCTTTGTATTTTTCAGGGGTGGGGAGAGGGGGTCGGGCGCAGGGCGCGCTGTTTGCTTTACGAGTAAGAAATATTCAATCCTTCCAGAGAGAGCCCTCGCGCCGGCGATTTGGGTCGTGTTGAGAACTAGATGTACGTTTGATGGTATTTCTCAAATGGGTAACATAAAAATAACAAAAAGTGCAGGGAAAAGAGAACATCACAGTGGATTCAAAGAGAGAGAGAGAGAGGAAGAGAGGGAGATGAAAGCTATGGATGATCGTATTTATTTTTATTTTATTTCGGAGATGTTTGTTTAAAAAGAAACGTGACATTTTCAAGGGTTGTACAACAGGCACTTGCTAGCCATCTCGAAATTTCCGTTGAATGCTGAAAATATTCGTTCGTACTTTCTGTTTTCTTTTTTAAGTATGTCAGTGTCCTAAAGGTATCAGCAACAGCTGTAATCAGACGTACGTAGTTAAGGCAATTTAATTATTTAATTATTTTCTTTTGTCTTAAAAAATATATCTTAAAGTAGAAGATCTGCCGATTATTATGCTTTTTTAGAATTAAACTCTGTTCAGTAGTTTTTGAGAAAAAAAAATCCGAAAGTTTGTCGATTTTGTCACTTTTTTCACATTAAATTGTAAATATCTCGGAAACGAAGCATTTTTCGAATTTTTGTCAAAGAACAAAAAGTGTTTATTTTGGTCCATTTTACAATAAAAAAAACAATTGACTAACCACGGTGAAAAATATAAAAAAAATATGTAAATTACCAGAAAAATACACTATAAAATAAAAAAAGTTTCATGCTGTAGGTTTTTGTATTAAAAATTTAGTCGGTTACACTCATTTAGAAGCATCTTTTTAGGGGTGAACCGCTCGCCTATTATGGGTGAGACATAACATGTATCTGATGACTCTTCTGATGAATAATCTCAGCTAAATATTGGAGGTTCAGTCATGGAGCTGTGGAGTAGTTGTTTCACAAAATATCATTAGATACAATAGCAATTAATTTAATCAGTAGGTGGAAAACAGAAAATAATTTGGTTCTGTTAGATTAAATAATAAAACAAGGAAACTGAAAAAATTTCTTAAGTGATATTTTCTTTTAAATCAAGGAACACAAATTAACAAAAAAAATTGATGATATAATATTATAGGCAGTAATGAATCTAGTAGAAGTGGAATATTACAAATTTTCCAACAAAAAACAGTATTAAAGAAGTAGTATAAAGACAAAAAAATGAGGATGGTGAACAAAAAATAATAATTGTGAAATACACTCATAAGTTTTGATATTAGTAACAGTACCATCAAAGAAATGAAAGAAATTGTTATATAAAAAAGAGGAAGGTTATACAAGGTGTACGCACATGAATATCTTGTCATCAGGGAAGCCCAATCCCAAAATAACCCTACGAAAGTTGTTGGGTTCGGAAGGTGATATCGGATGGTGACCTTCAATTTGACCTTGGCCTTGACCTTCAAGGTCATTTGAAGGTCAAAAATAATTTTTTTAATGGCAACTTTTATTTTTGACCCCGGATTCGAAAAGGGCGCAAAATTTTAGGATAGGTAAGACTTATCTTTTGGATGACCTTTAAAGGTTATTTCAAGGACAAAATATTTTAAATTACTCACCCGAATGTCTCGTCAGGGGAGCAACCATTCCAAAAATATCCCTTACGAAAATAGTTGGGTTCGAAGGGGATATCGGATGGTGACCTTCAATTTGACCTTGACCTTTAAGGCCAGTTGGAGGTAAAATGTATTTTTTTAAATAGGAACCTCTATTTTTGACCCCGGATTCAGAAAGAGAGCAAAATTTTACGTTTAGACATGTACTTGAGGCTCTTCTTCTTCGTCACGGTTAAATTGAAAGACACCACCCGATGTCCCCCTCCGAACACTACAAATTTCGTAAGGGTTATTTTTGGATTGGTGGCTCCTCTGACAAGATATTCAGATGAGTAATTTAAAATATTTTGTCCTTGAAATAACCTTTAAAGGTCATTCCAAACAAGAGCCTATCTAATTGTAAAATTGTGCGCTCTTTCCTAATCCGAGGTCAAAAATAGAGGTTTCATTTTAAAAATTAAACTTCACCTTCAAATTACCTTCAATGTTTAGGGGGTAATTGAAGGTCACCATTCGAACCCAACAACTTTCCTGAAGGTTATTTTCGGATTGGTGGCTTCTCTGACGAGACATTCAGGTGCATAATTTACAGTACATTAGAGCCCAGAAAGAAGAGTTGTTGGTACAGTGAATACCTACCCGCTTCCATACTTCCATAATTTGCATCAGTTATATTTTTTTGCCCCATCACTGCTACATTGCCTGGAATGAGACACGTCATTTACAGCAAAAAGTGAATGAACAAAAAATGTAGGTATATTTTTAGCAGCCATTTCCTATCTGCCCCATTCCTCGGATTCCTTCGATAACGCCAAATTAATAGCCCTCCCAGCTTTTCTTTGCATGGCAAGACGTCATTGTGAAAAGTTGACACGAAACCAAAACTATTTCGCCATAAATTTCAATGTATGACTTTGAGAATATTTATTGGCAATATATCACGATCGTCTGCGAACTGCTTTAGACATTCGAGTTTCCCGTATGATCCGATTATAATCGGATAAGATTTAGACATCGTTTTTAGGAAAACCACATAATAAACGAGACATTATCTAGATTGAACGTAAAAGTGATCTCCCCGAACTGCCGAAAATCAAGAACCACCCGTATCATCCCCCTCTCGCCCTGTGATTAATGTCCCGAAAGTATTTCAGCGGCCATTTATATTTACGACCGCACAATTACCGCTGGAAAATAAATAAATAGAACTAAAAACTGTCATAAATACTTTGCGGCGATGCCAGACAAAACGTATCAGCGAGGGGAAACTTCTCTAATAACCTATCGATCTGTTCCCATAATCCCTAATGGCCCCTAAACAAAAACTAGCTGCTCGCTACAAATTAGTTCGTTGCGGAGTTTTCTCCGGCATGATTCTGCATTTTTATTACATTAACGGTACCTTGCGACCTGGTTTTGGGCGAAATTAGGCTAAGAATATAACATAAGACAATTACGTTATGGACTTTGCTATTCTCACCTATACTCTGTTTGGAAATGAA
Organism: Anoplophora glabripennis; assembly: GCF_000390285.2. Taxonomy (NCBI): domain Eukaryota; kingdom Metazoa; phylum Arthropoda; class Insecta; order Coleoptera; family Cerambycidae; genus Anoplophora; species Anoplophora glabripennis. Next base: position 371,816 of record NW_019416396.1, on the reverse strand, counting down.
AGAGAGTAATAAAACCCCCAGATAACAACTGGCCATGGGCGTGCTAATATTTCGTTTCAGGTAATTATTGGGTAACACTAATGCTAACAGGTAATGGGTGTACATTAGTATATTTTACTGGATACATCATAAGGCAGGAGCCAGTGTATTGTGACAGATCAATCCAGTCTTAGATCTGAATATGCGAAGACGTGCTAGTGCAGTGGAGTAAAATTCGACTTGTGTTTAGTGACTAAAGTACACTCATTTTATTTTAAAAAAGAAATACCAATGCTAAACAAAATTTTAAGTCAACTTTCAGAGGACAACGATTTGCCAAAAATAGTAGAAGCAAATTATGGACCGTCTTACGAGAGTTGAATTTTTGCTGGGAAAAGCAGAACAGGAAGTCAGTTCTTATCGATAAAGATGAAATTATTTGTTGGCGAAGATCCTACTTAAGATCAATTAGAAAATTCCGTGACGAAGGGAGGAATATTTATTATCTAGACGAAACTTGGGTCAACGAGGGATATACTGTAACAAAAGTATGGCAAGATAAAAATGTAAAAAGTTTTAGACAAGCATTTTTGGATGGACTTTCAACAGGGTTCAAGGCACTTTCAGGTAAAGGGCGAAGATTAATAGTGACACATATAGGTAGTGCCAGTGGTTTTGTAGATGTCAGGTGACTATCACGAAGACATGAACGCAGATGTTTTCGAAGAGTATTTTACACATATGTTGGATCTTATTCCTCCGGGGTCTGTAATTGTCATGGATAATGCCAGTTACCATTCACGGCAGACCGAGCGGATGCCTACGACTGCTTGGAGGAAAGCCGATATAATTCAATGGTTATCCGGAAAAAACATTTCTTTTGAAACAAATATGGTGAAAAAGGAACTTTTGACACTTGTCAATCTTAATAAAGATCAGAAAAAATATGTTATCGTTGAAATGGTAACAAATCGCCAAATAACGGTACTTCGGTTACCACCTTATCACTGTGAACTTAACCCAATCGAATTAGTCTGGGCGCAGGTAAAATGAGATGTAGCGCGAAATAATACGACGTTTAAATTAAGTGACGTGAAAATTTTGTTAAAAAAATCCTTGGAACGAGTAACTGCAGATAACTGGCAAAGATGTATACATCATGTACAAAAAGAAGAGGAGAAAATGTGGGAACTCGATAATTTAATTGACGTTACTGTGGAACCTATCGTTATCAATCTAGGAGACGAAGATAATTCATCAGAATATTCAGAGGATGAATTTTAATATACCTACTTTTTTATTTTCTTTATTGTGTACATTTATACAACACTACATTTACTCACCATAATTTGAATTTTCAAAATACATATATTTTTGTGTGGAATAAAAGTCTATTCATTAAATTTAAATAAATATTTTGATAATATAGAATAATTTTATTTTAATTACTAAAAACCCTCTTAACCCGGTTATGATGCTTAAAGTAGCCTCATGTTTTGAAATGCTGTTTTTATATTGTTTACTTATAAGAGAAATGGACCGAGAAATTGAAGCGGCATAGACAAAGACGGATTGTCGGGAATTAAATTTTAACTACCTGCTACAATTTAGTACAGTTCGATTTTGTTAAAAGTAGACCTCATCTATACGGAAAATACATAATATAAAAATATTGAATATAAGCACCAGTACTACATTTATTTACGATTTGCATACATAATTAGCTTTTATTACTCTCTTTCATTTCTAAACAGACCATAGATTGTAAAGTTTTAGTGCTTGCGCGTGACGTCATGTTAGTGAATTGAGATAAATGCAAAATGTGCAACGTCTCATAATTGAGGTGCATATTGCAGGTTCAATTATGAATACCAAAAAATACTACACAGCGGAATGATAAAGAGAAAATTCATAACTTTTATACTGATTGATTAAAAAAATACGCCTAGACAGGTCGATTTTGTTCTCGGGAGGGACATGATTCAGTTGCATACAGGATGACCCAGAAAAACTGGATGGCCAATAAATTTGTTTTTTTCTTATGGAACACCCTCCATATTTTTTCATATTCCGGTAAAGCTTTCTCTTACGAATATAGTGATATGAGGTGACATGGGTCTATCTCAAATAACAAGCGAGATATTACGAGAAAATGACATTTATTTCAAAAAATTATTTAATGTCATTTTATTTTATTTAATTATTATTATTTATTTTATTTTTATTTATTGTTTTCTGGGTCACTCTGTATACAAATGAATCATCTTAAAAGCTGCCCCTCCCGAGAACAAAATCGACCTGTCTCGTCGTTTTTTCAAAAATCACTCTGTATAAATGTTATGAATTTTGTTCCAAACTTCATCATGCTGTATAATATTTAATATGGCTCTTACATTCGAATTACAAACAGGTTTCTTAAAAGACATCGTATTCAAAATTACTAGTTGTGGAAATATCTAAATTAATTAAATAATATAACTGTTGAACATTAATTAAGTAACACCATTATATGAAGAAATTAATCAGATTTATCTTTTATGAAACCAAAATGCAAACAAAAATCGATGTAATTTTAAAGCAACAAGTTTTAAAAACCACCGCGAAATAAACAAAACCAATACAATATTCATCTAAATTCACACTTTACTTTTGTTTCTTTGCAATCAAATAAAGTGTCAGTTGTTTTATAGGGAATAAAGTTACATATCAAAATTCCTGTCAAACCATTTCTTGTTGCTCTTTGTACGTCGTTCTCCATAGCCCTTGAAAGTAGCAAGGTATTATAACATGTATTAATGTTATTCAATAAACCCTAAATTGGTATACTTGTGCATGTCATGGTTTATTTACGTAATTCCTGCAGGTGCAAGAAGCCGATGCTCCCCACACATATGTGCAGATTGTTTCTACATTTATGTGTGTAATAACTCGGTATATGATTTATATTGTCATGCTTTAATAACAACTGTTTTGGTCCTACACATCAGGATTTTTTGTAAATCGTTATTTTACATGTATATGTATTTCTTGAAAAGTCTTTAATGGTGGATTCCAGGTCCCTAACGCCAAATCACTAAACTCGAAACCCCCTAATTTCAATCTTCATATCTTCATAACATCATAACCATAATACCATAAGCCTGAGAACCACAGTGTAGTACGAGAAGGCTTGTATCTAATAACGATCTTGATGGGTTCAAAAACCTTGAAACGGGGTACTTGGTAATGATCCTTCAACCGTATATTAAAAACCACCATAACCTCATGAACCTTATAATCCTGTAAAGCAAAGAACAGAGTGAACAGGACAAAGATATTCAAATGATCGCGATATTTATGGTTGAATAATCGTGAAACCAATACCTACTCAAATACTGGAACATATATTTATCATTTTAACAAATATTTATTAGTCTACAATTTTATATTACATTGTATATAACATTAGAAATAAAGGACTACGAAACCAATGCCATATAGCAAACGACTAATTTTTCATTCGTAAAAGAAACTCTAAACTTATCTGATGAAGTTTAAGTGTTGATGGTAAAGTTTACTCTTGCAGCGATATGAAACTTGGTAGTTCTTCTAGTTCTCTACACGTAAAAGTGGTATTAATAAAGTGCACCGTACATATGAGACACTTTATCATTTAGATGGCAGCAATATGAACATTTAAGTTTACTGTTTCGCCTGATTTTTTTATTGCTTCGGAGAAAACTGAGAGTTATGGCCAGGATTTTCGTTGCCCCGCCACATCCGAACTGAAATAATACCCGGTCTAAATGAAGCATATTGGGTCAAACATTCAGAAATAATTTTAATAACATTAAGTGAAATATATGAATATAACATTTTCAACATTATTTCAAATACTTTTAATTATATTCCTTTTAATAATTGATGATTTTTTTATTAAATTCTTGAATGTTTTTGTTATCCCTTTTAGGTGTCGAGTAACCAAGGGCTGCTATCCCACTTCGTCAATCTTCAAATCGTGGTACCCGAGGCGACCATCCAAGGGACTAGATCGGGAGAACACCATGTAGATATCGGCAGTATCATCGACCTCGTTTGCATAATTGAAAAGGTAAGTTTCCGATAAACGCATAATCTCAAGCAAAACTATTGAATATGAAAATACAAATATTAATGAAACAAAACTTAATGTGTTAACAAACTTAAAGAGGACTAAAAAGAGATACTATCGACTACTCATATACAGGTTCGGAAAGTCCCCATGGTTCATCGGCCATTACGTGAGAGCGATAAAGAAAGTCATAGAAATCCGTGCGATAGAGAAAGATGGCTATAATAAAAGTGTCTAATAGTTACCGCCCATTTCGCCCTTCCATAAATAAGAAGTGGATCTTATTCGTATTCGTAAAATAAGCACACAATGGCAATTTAATTTTCAATATGTGGTATTGTGATTCTGATTAATGTAACAATGTATTACTAGAAAATAAAAGCTTTGCCTTGCGGCAGGTCTTGCAATTTGTTTTCTATTTGATTTTCAAGAAAATGCAGGTATCTTTCCCCAGCCAAAGCACCTTCATAAAATAGTGGGCAAATGATTTTATTTCTCAATATACTGTACCAAACATTAAACGATGTGTGTCCTTGATTTGGAATTTCCCTATTATAGTGAGGATTTTCATTAGGTATGAATATTTTTTCTATTATAAATGCCAGCTGTTGTAAAAGTCGCCTCATCAGTCCATAAAATCTTTTCAGAATAGTTTAGGTCGTCATTTTTCAAGCGCAGCATTTCTCTGCAGTAGTCTAATGACTGAATTTTTTGATTTTGGGTGAGTTTTTGGACCAGCATAGTTTTACAGGGGTGGTGATATTTATATTTATGTAACGTTCTAATAATTTTACTTTAGCTTAGTTCTAACTGTCTTGAAGCATTTACTGTGGACTCTTATGGTCTTTCTACAATAATTTAATATTTGAATTGACTATGGTAAACCTCGAATGAATATTTGCTTACCTTGAAAATATAGTAATATAGTTAGTTCTAATAATTCTTCATTTGCAATAATTCTTCGTTTCTGTCTTCCAGGAAATTTTGTTTCCCGGGATGCCAATGAACATACTTGCCGCGCGCTGCATTCACATTATTATTATTCTTGTAAAATAAACGAATAACAAATTTTTCGTTGTTAAAATAATTTGTTATAGGAAATAAATTATTGATGATAAATAAACTTCTGTCAAAGTCAGACATAAATGTCTCTCCTGTTTTGTCAAAAATAGTTTTAAACTGAACACAGTAACATATTATATATTTTTGAAAAGAGAAAAATTTAACGAAGGGTGTTCCATTTATTCTTTAATTTAGTGATTTCCATTATTCAATTGTTTTATCTAATACTGTATTATAAAAATTCATAAAAAAGCTAAAACTATTGTATTAAAAACTTATTTTTTTGTAATTTCAATAATAAACTCATAATAAGTTGTCAGATTACAGTGACTAACCCTGTACATACAATCATGAGAGTGCTGCAATTCCAGCCACATTTCTTGTAAAGATAACCCATATTAAAGTTGCTGCAGAAGCTGGAAAAGCGTAACAAATTTCTGGCGCCCAACGTAGGGGTCGAATCCGCTACCCTGAAATTAAGAGTCTCGTGCTCTACTACTCATTTATTTAACTTTAGTTGCTCTTGGTTGGTAATTATTTATTTTTCATGTATAAAATTGCAAATTGTTTACCAGGCTATTTCTATCAATTATTACAAAGTGCTCGGCGTAGTCTTACGTCTACAATTTCTATTTAATATTTGGCCACTTAATATTCTTATTTACATTACGATGAACAAAATGTGATTAAAATCTACGCCACCTACACAATCTACCATCAAAATATGACAAAACAGAACACTTTCCACACATAACAGCCAACGTTTCTAGGAACTAAATTATTTACAAGGAAAATAAATTCAGCCAGGGCTGTATCGGGCACAAACAACTTCAACGGAACACTTTCGCTAATGACACCTGAATTATTAAAGCCTTGGGACTCGCCCTATTGATCAGGAGCAGCCTACACAATGAAACATTTTTTTTGTCATCCGTCACTGAATAAACCGAGAAAGCGACTCGATGAATCGACACCTTAATAGGGTTATTTTCGTGACATCGACCGGCCCTTTAACGGCAATCAGAAGACACACAAAAATTACCGACCCTTTCTTGGAGAATTAGACATGGCCTTTGTTGGAGGCAGCCGTCTGTCATTGACGAGAATCGGCGAATGGGCAATCAGACGTATCGCCTCTTTTTTTGGTGGCTAGACTGTTATTGTATTTGTGAAGTGTTGCAAAGCAAGTAAGAAATTCACATAAAATAAAATAAGTAGGTACTTAATTTTTTTTAGCTAATTACAGAAATATTCAGACTTGATAACAAGAATTTTTAAATCAACATAAAAGAGTTGATTTCTGAAGGTTATACAGTATAATATAATTAATTTGTTAGAATTATACAGTACAAAACTCAAAAAAGATTAATAATAACTTGAATAAAGGGAGGGTCAATTAGGCCCCTTTCAATTTTGGCCAAAAAAAGACAAAAATTTTATTTTATTACTTATGTCCAATAACTAATCGATTCCCCCCTCCTTCCTAGTCAGGATCAAGGTCAATTAGAGGTCAGATTGAGAAAAAGTGAATTAAATCAAAGGACCTCGCAGATTAGGTTTTTTGGGTCGCTGAGTCCGAATTGGAGGTTAGTTTATCTGTATCAGGCCAATTTAAGGTTGTTTCTAGGTCATCTCAAGGTCAAATTGAGCAAAAGCAGTCCAATCAAGTCCAACCATCTGTTATATAGGATTTTGGGGTCGCTGGGTTAGAATCCAGGTTAGTTTGTTTGTATCAAGTCATTTGAAGGTCGTCTGAAGTTCACTTCAAGGTCAAATTGAAAAAACCAAGCAATTAAATCTAACTGCCTAGGCGAGTTCGAATTCGAGATCAGTTTGTATGTATTAGGTCATTTGAGGGTTATTTCAAGGTCATTTAAAGGTCAAGCAAAGAAAAACCTCCTCGCGGTGCGCATTGAATAACGCTAAAACCGAAGGTAATAATTATATCACGATTTAGTCCTCCAGTACTTGATTTGTGTCGATTAGGTTAATGTAAACCGAAGGTAAGGAGGATTGGCCAAGTTTTAGGTCAAGAGATCACTGATGTGGAATCCTTGCGAAATCCTACAACCACTGTACAGATCATTTTTGTGTCAAATAACTAGTTTTCGAGATAAAAGATCTGGTCATTTGCTCCTTCAGATGAACTTGCGCAAACCTTGCGGTAGCTCTGTTTAAACTCAAATGATTTTAAAAACCTATTTTTAGTATCAACCATTTTAGCTTAGGTGATATTTGTGCTTCTTTAAAATCTTGTGAATTATACTTCTCTTGGCACCTAATTTCTGGTAATATCTCTGATAGATTTATCTGCAAACGTTTCTTAATAAGCTAACACATTGATTTCTGTTCCTTCGTCTATTACAAAAGCTTTTGCTTTTTTTCCTTGTTTTGCATATCGGTAATACTGTAGTGATCGTACAGAATTTTTTCTGCAAATAAGGTAAGCCTCCAGCATTTTAAATTTTTCTAAATTACTAAACGGCATGCTATAAGCTAATAATACCGAAATATTACTAATGAAACAGAAATAGGTTACACAGTAGGGCGGGTCAAAAAAATCGACTATTTTTTTTACTTTATACTCTGAAAAATAGGTTGTTAGACACCTCTAGAAAATTCTCTCCTAATATGAGCTCTTAATTTTAATAGGAAAGTTCTCCGCTTTACAGTTTTCCATTTTTTCCTCAGTATTAGAAAAAAAATCATATCTCTTTATCAACTGTTCGTTAAAAATATCTCTCCTCATATCCTTGTAGGAAATTGAACGTTCTACAAAAAAGGTCTCTTACAATTTTTGCGGAAACCTCACCGTTTAAAAGATATTAAAGGTTGAAGTTTGATTATTTTAAGACAAATTTCTGTTTTGCTTATGAATTTTATAACTCGTTAACAAAAAATCATTATGAAATGCGCAATTCATAGTTTTGTAGGAAATTAACTGCTCTACAAAAATGGTCTCTTATGATTAGTTGATTAAATAAAGCGTTTAAAAGATATTCNGTTTGTATGTATTAGGTCATTTGAGGGTTATTTCAAGGTCATTTAAAGGTCAAGCAAAGAAACCCTCCTCGCGGTGCGCATTGAATAACGCTAAAACCGAAGGTAATAATTATATCACGATTTAGTCCTCCAGTACTTGATTTGTGTCGATTAGGTTAATGTAAACCGAAGGTAAGGAGGATTGGCCAAGTTTTAGGTCAAGAGATCACTGATGTGGAATCCATGCGAAATCCTACAACCTCTGTACAGATCATTTTTGTGTCAAATAACTAGTTTTCGAGATAAAAGATCTGGTCATTTGCTCCTTCAGATGAACTTGCGCAAACCTTGCGGTAGCTCTGTTTAAACTCAAATGATTTTAAAAACCTATTTTTAGTATCAACCATTTTAGCTTAGGTGATATTTGTGCTTCTTTAAAATCTTGTGAATTATACTTCTCTTGGCATCTAATTTCTGGTAATATCTCTGATAGATTTATCTGCAAACGTTTCTTAATAAGCTAACACATTAATTTCTGTTCCTTCGTCTATTACAAAAGCTTTTGCTTTTTTTCCTTGTTTTGCATATCGGTAATAGTGTAGTGATCGTACAGAATTTTTTCTGCAAATAAGGTAAGCCTCCAGCATTTTAAATTTTTCTAAATTACTAAACGGCATGCTATAAGCTAATAATACCGAAATATTACTAATGAAACAGAAATAGGTTACACAGTAGGGCGGGTCAAAAAAATCGACTATTTTTTTTACACTATACACTCAAAAAAAGAGGGTGAGACACACCTAGAAAAAACTCTCCCAAAATAAGAGCTCAAAATTAAAAGAAAAAAGCTCCCCGCTACACAGTTCCACATTTTCCCCACAATAAGAAAAAAAAAAATAACACCTCATCAACAACTCGTCAAAAAAAACACCCCCCATATCCTTGTAGGAAATTGAACGTTCTACAAAAAAGGTCTCTTACAATTTTTGCGGAAACCTCACCGTTTAAAAGATATTAAAGGTTGAAGTTTGATTATTTTAAGACAAATTTCTGTTTTGCTTATGAATTTTATAATTCGTTAACAAAAAATCATTATGAAATGCGCAATTCATAGTTTCGTAGGAAATTAACTGCTCTACAAAAATGGTCTCTTATGATTAGTTGATTAAATAAAGCGTTTAAAAGATATTCATCGTCAAACTTCAATGCACGGCAATTTTAACAGTTTTTGATTAATAATTCGGAAAGTTTCAATTTAGTTTATGAGTTTTAGGGAAATATATACAAATGTGTTTCTATGAACAGAGAAATGTTTTAAACTATTTTATATTATTTATAAAGAAAATTTTTTACTGTGAAAGTGTACGAATATTTTATAAATGTTTGAAATTTTATAACTCATTTGATAATTAAATAAAAAAACTTTTTAATAACAAATTGAACATTTTTTGTCTTTAAGATTAATACTTTTCATAATACATTTCTGACAAAAACGTAATTTTTTCAAGATTTAATGAATGACTCAGTCAGAAATAATGCACTAATTTTTTTCGATGTAACCAAACATGCTTACAACTAAAAAAAAAACTAGAAAAATAGTTTAGAACATTTCTCTGTTCATAGAAACTCAAATTTGTATAAATTTCCTTGAAACTCAAACTAAATTGAAAGTTTCCGAATTATTAATCAAAAACTGTTAAAGTTGGCGTACATTGAAGTTTGACGATGAATATCTTTTAAAAATTTTATTTAATCGACTAATCATAAGAGGCCATTTTTGTAGAGCAGTTAATTTCCTACAAAACTATGAATTGCGCATTTCATAATGATTTTTTGTTAACGAGTTATAAAATTCATAAGCAAAACAGAAATTTGTCTTAAAATAATCAAACTTCAACCTTTAATATCTTTTAAACGGTGAGGTTTACGAAAAAATTGTAAGAGACCTGTTTTATAGAGCGACAAATATTTTTAATGAACAGTTGATAGAGAGATATGAATTTTTTTTCTAATACTGAGGAAAAAATGGAAAACCGTAAAACGGAGAACCTTCCTATTAAAATTAAGAGCGCATATTTGGAGAGAATTTTCTAAAGGTGTCTAGCAACCTATTTTTCAAAGTATAAAGTAAAAAAAATAGTCGATTTTTTTGACCCACACTATTACACAGACTAGTGGATACAATAAGTATCCAACAAATTATTAACTTGACAGTTGTTGCCACTGACAGTTGTTGTTATAATTTGATTTTATTGTTGTCACAGTTTCAGTTTTTTTACTGTTTACATTTTTGACATGAATTTCATTGAAATAAGTGTGAAAAATTTCAGATGCCTATTTCTCATTTATTTTTCAATTGAAGATAATTATGAACTAACACTTTTTTGTTCACAAAAATTTGTTCTTTTAAAATATGTAAATATACACAGGGTGTACCATAAAAAAAACATGTTTTTTAAAAAGTTACGAAAACGCGATCAATTATTTTTTCGATTGCACCATTAGAATCAATAGGAAAAATGCTACAAGTTTGCTAATTTAATCGATTTCGTATCTCCAATAATAAGAGTTAGCAATAGTGCGCCGATGAGTGTGGATACCCTGTATATCCCTCACGTCATGAAATTGTATATAAATTTAGTGAATTGCTATTAGTAAGTATAGCGTATTTTAATTACGAGTGTGCCCAATTAGAAAAAAACGTTTTACGGTGTCTTATTTAACGAAAGGAAGCGATATATCAGATGGTAAACCTGCCATCTGATTGGCATTCTAGTGCGCCCGCACGAAGGAGCGTCTCTTCCAAACATATTCATTGCAGATTACTTAGGACGGGAAAAAACCGCCGCAACTACTTACCCGCCGCTATCCGCAGCCCCATCAAATATGAAGTGTTACACGTGTTATGGAAATATCCGCAAAGTTGCAGCGCTACGTGCCTGTCAACGACCCTCCCGAAAAAAAGACTACGACGATCCACCTCTTTTACTCGTCTCACATAAAAACGAGGCCGCGGGGCGGATTATAAATTTATAATGAAACTGTTCGTCTTGTTTCTCGGTGACCCTTGCGTCTCCGCCCTCGTGGAAGATGAGCTCGCATGCATATTTGAAGCGCGAGTGAAATTTGAGAGACTCTCGTGTCGTGTGAGGAGGTGAAAATTGTCCCTGTTATGCTTTACATTCCCCTCATTACCTCTAGGCCTTGTAGTAATTTTAAGGCGTAACGTAAGTCAAATACAACCCTCACCTTTGATGCTGCAAAGTATAATGCTGAGTAGAGATGAGATTCTATTAAGTTTGTGAGATATACTATCGTAGCTTCAACGTATGTTGTGTTGCCTAACGCACCACATGCTAATCTACAAAAGCCTTTCTCAACTCTTCCCACACTACATTTTTGCGTAACGTTATAATCGCTCTGCCGAGCAACAGTATTATGGTTTTTTTTACCCTTTAAACGTCACATTCAATATGAAATTGTGCCTCTTTCGCCTTCGTTTCGGTGATGTAACCTTTGTTCCCCGACCGTTCATTACTAAAACACATTATTTACTAGAGGCGTTCCATAACTGGAAAGTTATCGTCTAGAACACGTTTCCAGTTGTCGGGAGTTTTCTCACGCCTGTATGAAATAAAAAAAAACAAATGAAACATACATAAAAGTTTGCGTGGCATCATTAATAAAAAGTTAATGTCGCAACGCGAAAAGGAAACGGCTACATGGGGCGGAAAAAGTTGGTGTGGGAGCGTTAATCCAAAGTTTCCTCGATATCCGGCGTGTACGTGAACGTGCTATAGTTTTTCGTTAAAAATAATTTACGATTTAGTTGATTATTCTTTTGTTCTATTCCATTTGTACTATGTAGGTAATTTTTGGACGAGTGCCCATTGGATTTAAGATGCACAAGGTAATAAGAACACACTGAACTATTTTCTCTAAGTCGTTAAAAAGTAAAACCAAATACTATGCGAGAAGGTTGACGTCTTTCAGGAAATCTTCTGCGATACTCTAGACACCCGAAGACCACTTATAACTTCTAAACAAAAGCTACAATCTGTCAAAGTTTGTCACAGAGCTTGTGGAACACACTGAGGTACATTATACGAAATAATCATTATATGTGGATCTAGAAGAAGTTACTTCAAATTTAACCCTACTGGCTATCCCGTCGCACCACCGGCATTGACAGTTACCGAGAAACATGCACGGTTGCGGTTTATCGATCGCCACGTCAAGTCCACGCGGGCAATCCGACAGCGACATCCTGTACAATTTATTATGACTATTGATCAACTCATCTGGCAGCCTCATTACTTAAGACCACATATGGATAGCGCGGAGAGCGAGTACAGAGTTCGCGCGCGTTACGCGGTCGAATTAAGCACACTATAAATCAACCGGAAGTCGCTCCGCGAACTACTCGCCCCGCTGGGCGGGCTGCATCGGGTCCCTTCTCGGATCTTGAATGCAGTTTGATGGGAGTCGAGCACGGCCTGATGAGTAATGGTCCGCTGGAGCGCAAGGTGGCCAATTAAGACGAATGCGATGAACGCGTGTCCGTTAAATTGTTTAAAATACTGCGATTGTTGCAGTCGAGTGCAGAGTGTGCCGAGTGAAGTAATTGTAGAAGATCAGTGTCATTTTACTGGGTAGGTAATTGGTGACAATCACGGAGTGGGCGATATATGTTTGTAAATAATGAAGACACTGTAAAGGTGACCTAAATAATTTCTCTTAGTGTGGTCGTTATAATATATCCGTCAATGATTTTCCAATAGGTCAAAAAATTCTTAAGCGGTGGAAAATTACGCAGCCACACAAAAAAAGACGTCTGTACTTTTCATGCGACGTATGTTATCCGTAGTATTTTTGCCTTCTCATAAAAAATCCGGTGTCAGAATTGAGCTATCACATCACATGAATTTCCTAACCTCAAAAAACTGGTCAAAAGTAGCAAAAATTCACGAAAAAAGTGCTAGGAAAACCATAAAAATCTTTTTTTCTATATTCGAATGTTCAGTTATATGGTTAAGACACCGCCGAACGTGAATCTGCGGTCAGAATTGATGGTTCTTTTTCTAACCTTAAAAAAAACGGGTCAATTAAGGTCAGATATCACGAATTTTTTTAAAATAACAGATTCGCGCCAAGTTTAGTATACGGGGGTTTTCGGGGTCGCTGATCACGGATCCGAAGTCAGAATTGCGGAATTCAATTTGTTTACTGTATAACCTGACTACTCAATACCTTAACCTTCATTTAACCCGCTAACCTTCTTTTTAACCTTCTTCTTCGGCTAAATCTTGTTCTTTTTTCGATTATATTTTTAAAAACGTGATCGGGAGGCAAAAATACTACGGATAACATATGTCACATAAAAAGTACAGACAACTTTTTATTTGTGTGGCTGTGTTATTAACCAAATATGTATATGTATGCAGGAAACATTTTGTGACAAAAAAGTAATTTAAAAAGGTTTTATTATGTATTTAGTTAAAGATGTTTATAAACAGAACAAATTAGTAAAAAATCATTGCATATTTCTGGATGTTACAAAGTTTAACACAGTCAAAGACATTGGCGATGATATCTTTTAAGTTCGCACTGAACCTCTTGGAATTATTTATTACCCAAATTTGATTTTTTCTCTTCGCCAAGATGTTACAGACTAAACAGATCCAAACCGCAATCCAAAGATGGGCAAAATCTAAAAAGACCAATTGTCCAAACCAAAGGTGGACTTCGCTACAGGACTTCTGCGGACCCTTCAATCACTGAGATCGTACGTTGACCCTGATACCTGGCAGTTCAGTAACCAAGAACGGAACGAGACCAGTACGTGTAGTACACCAAATTTATTACTACTTGCATTGTGTAAAGACTCTGCAGATCATAAATAGCACACACATTTATTGTAAATAATATTTTTATCAAAAAATCACAAAATATAAGGCAAGTTCGGTATTAACATCTAAATGCTCTAGGTATATCTCTTTGTCTTTTCATCTGTTACATTTAGAAAAGGACAAAACACATTCAAAGCATCTAAATCGTAATACCGAACTTGCCTATAGTAAACAAAGTCAATTTATTAGAAGTTGGCATCAAACAAATATTAATATTCAAAATTGGATCTACTGAGGAATTACAGTAAACAATTGGACTGTGTAATACACCTGCCATGTTTTTAATAAATTCGTTAATTCATGAATGTATTTCATTGTATAAAGCTGATATAAAGTTTCATCTCCATTGCTTTGTTGAATTATGATGGAATTCAACAAAGCAATATTAAGTTCGTTTATAAACTCCACATCAAAGATTTACACAATTAAACTGACTTTTGCGATTTATAAACGTATAAATTTGACTTGCATCATTACTATCAACTTAAATAATTTAATTTATTTCTAAAAGTAATTTTACAGTTTTACTGTAGTTGGTATGAGACAACCGCAGACGACGACTGTCACACCAGCGGCGCGCCCCGTACAAAAAGATCATTACTTCCATTATCAGCGTCACGTAACAGACAAAACAACGAATGAAATATATAGTTTTACCCCGCTCGCTAATATATCAGTTCGAAAGCGTTCCACATTAGTGTGCACCCATTAATTTAATGTAATATAAGCCATTAATATAATGTTGTATAAGCCAGTGACTCGTGTCGGGGAATAGTTGACCGGGGTGGTCGTACAAACACGAGCTGGCCGACCGGGAATGAAAACCGGACCCACATCACCCGCTAAACACACGTCACGGCGGGCATTATGCCAGATTAGGTCCGAATCTGCCATAAAGATATGTTTTTTCGTTGCGATTTTACTTAACGCAGGGTCGTTTCTTTGCATGCCTAATTATTTCGACAACAATGGGTTACTTCATTAGTTAATATGTAAAATAAGAATTGTTACGTAATTAATTAATTAACATGCACCTAATTGCCCAGCTACATGTGCTTTAAACAAATAAAATTACATTTACATTTAAAAATGTATACGTACGACCGAGGTATAAAAAGTTTTTGTTTTGTACCAAAAAGCTGGATTTAATAATAACGTAAGAGCTCACGCTAGTCCACAAATATTATGCTTATAGGATAGGCCGTCAAGATCCAGAAGGCATCGCAATCGATGCTCAGATCTGTAAAATTACAGTTATTTTTATTGTTATTTATTACGTTTATTACTTTGTTACCTTGTTATAACAGTTTCTGTAACAACTATCTTTTTGTAGCCTTCCTTTCTTAGATCTGACGGTGTCAACTGGGTTACCCCCTGGCGGCTGACGGCCTAACTTCCCTAAACCTATAGGCAATGTCAACATTTAAACGGACCCTCTTGTGCTGTATGTCTAATGATAATACTGAATCAGGGGAGTAAAGTAACATCTTGTAAACTCAAAGGCAACATTTGCCCAAGGGATTATCTAAATATCTAATAATTTGTTCCGGAAATACGTACCATATTCATTCCGTTATTAAAAATTGTAGAGACCCGTTTTGTTTCTATACGGGTCTATACAAATTATTGACAATGTTCCTTTATAAAACCACAGTACCAGTGTCTACCAAATATACAGAGCACGACCGTCAGAGCCATCTAATGGAGTAAATTATATGTTTAAGTTCATCAAACCATTTATAGATGGCTTTTTTGTAAATCGGCAAATTGAAAATTAGTAGGTAGTAGCAATAAATTTATACTGCAGATGGTTTATTTACCTGAGATCTTTGTTAATCTCAGTTAGTTGAACAATGATTATTCAAAATACTGATTAGTTGAGGTGTCACGTAAACAAAACATGGTTTATAACAAAGGAATTGTTTCAGGATTACCCAAAATAACCTGTCATAAACATTTTGCAGCTAATGTTAAATGGATGAACTTGATTGTACAAATTCATATTTTTTCAGTAAAAAATTGATGGCACTTAAATTGTTAGATAATGCGGATACACAGAAGGTAATAATACTTAGTTGTCTACGACACATAATTTATGAACACAAAGTATTGATTACTTTTGTAAACAGTAGTTATTATAAATACCTATAAAGTAAAATCGTATTAAAATAACGTGACAAATGAAAGATACTTGCATTGGATTTACAAGCAACACTATCGCATGTTTCCAACTATTTGAACGATGTACTGCTGTTTAGTTAAATTCTAATGAGTATATTATGTAATAGTTGTAAATTTAAACAATTATTTTAAAAAGTTTTCATTTTTGAAAAAAGTAACAAAAGGGTAACTCTACAAAATATGTTACGAACATTATTTCCCTCGATATATCGCCAAAATTTCACTTTTTATGCTGTCACATCATATACATTAAAAATAAATTACAGACTTGTATATGTACCTAGGATATCTTTGTATATTAATTTAAATAATATCTATCTGATTAAATAATAAAAATATACTACTCCATAATTATTATGTAACTTTAATATACATATTATATTTTTAGATAAATTTAACAAGGTTTTGCACCATGTTATACTTTATTCTCCCTATAACTTAAAACAGTACATTACAGTACAACAGCTATTAGTATTAGCACAGAATGTTAGATGGTCGGAAATACTTGACCTTGAAAAAAGTAAACATGCTTTTGAGAATTTATTAATTGTAAAATTTATTTGTTTCCGATACCTTCTTATTTATGATTTTCCAGTTTATTCAAATGTAGTAATTTGAGAAGTTGAATTCTTTAATGAACATTACTATTCTTACGTATAAAGTATCGAGTGTCCCAAAATCAGACATTTCGAGAAGCTCTCTACACCGTATTCTCATGCATCTTCATGCTTACAAAGTTCAATTGACTCAAGAACTGAAGTCTACTCACCAGGCAGGAGATGTTCATTGAGTTCATTGAGAAGAAGAAGTTCTGAGAGTTCATTGAATGGATTATGGAACAGCAAGTAGATGCTCATTTCTCGAACAAAATCATCAAGATGAGGCTCATTTTCATCTTGATAGCTTCGTAAATCGACAAAATCGAGAAACATTTCAATTACCACATGAGACATTACCTGGTCGTGTAATTCCCCGTTTTGGTGATCAGAATTGGCCGCCCAGTTCATGCGATTTAAACCATTGAACTTTTTGGGTTTTCTGAAGTCTAAGGCTTATGCCAACAAGCCCACCACCACCCACGCTTGAAGGAGGAAATTAAAGGTTGCACCAACGAAATTCAGCCGCAAAACGATCGTGGAAAATATCGATAAAAAAGTGCGTATGTGCCAGTAAAGCCGTGGAAGCCATTTACCCGATATGCTATTCCATACATAACTCTATAGTGTATACTTTATCAATCAATAAAAAAAATTACAATTTTTTTTATTAAAAACCTGTGATTTCTGTCAAAATCACTTCTTGTGTGAATTTTGTATACAGGACACCGTTGGAATAAAAATTTTAGATCAATAAATACCTATTTACAATTTAGTACTATTTTTGTATTTTCGGCTCGATTTTTAAATTGTTCATCTATATTCGCCTAAATATGAGTACGATCAATCAGCTTTATTCATATTAGCTTTGATAACAGTGATGAAAACAAAAATTTAATTTCCTTCTAAAAACAACATAGCTATTGAATGAGTAATGTCAATAAACGCCAGTAAAGCTACGTTCTAGCTTGGATTACAAAATCTGTTACTGTTTTATTTGGTGTAATGAAATAGAAACGTCATCACGTACATCATGAGGTCCTTCTTCCACAAATGCTTTGTCGCAATTTACAACGCAATTAATTCTAGCAATCGCCAATAAAACAGTAACTCGCAGTAACTGTATAAATTAATTTCTTTAATCCAACAAATTACAATGTTTAATATTATGTAAAAATTTAAATTTTGTCACGTGATCAAGAACGCATAGTGACGTCATTTAGTGCGACCTAGAACACAACCTGCTTTTCGGTCGTATGCCGTTTAGTCTACAATTGCCATGCTGATGAGACGGAATCTAATCTAAAGAAATACGCAAGCAGAGAACCTTGAGGTAAAGTAAATTTGGCCGTTTCTAGACCATTGTTACTAACTTGTTCATCTGTCGAGCAGTCCTGTCCTTGTTACATAGTTTCTCGATTTTGGGTCGCACTAATTGACGTCACAAATTAGGGAGGCAGTAAACACCAACAAAAAAAAAGATTTTGCGCAACAAACTTGAATAACTAATTATTAGTTTATTAGTTAACAGCAACAATAAATATATGTTAGTTATCATTCTATGTTAGGTCTGACGTGAACAACTTATTGTAGATTTTTTAATCATAACTCAGCCACACACAAAAAAAAGTTGTCTGTACTTTTTTCATGCTACATATGTTATCCGTAGTATTTTTGTCTCCTGATGACGAATCCGGTGTCAGAATTGAGCTATCACATGACAGGAACTTCCTAACCTCAAAAAAAAGGTCAAAAAAAGCAAAAATTCACGAAAAAGTGCTAGGAAATATGCAAATTTTTTTTTTCTATATTCAAATGTTCATTTGTATAGTTAAGACCCCGCCGAACGTGAATCCGCGGTCAGAAATGATGGTTCTTTTTCTAACCTCAAAAAAACGTATCAATTAAGGTCAGACATCACGAATTTTCAAAAAATAACAGATTCGCTCCAAATTTGGTATACGGGGGTCTCTGGTCACGGATACGAGGTCAATTTTGCAAAATTCAAAATGGCAGATCCAAGATGGCCGACCAAATGTTCAAAAAAATAACAGATACGCGCCAAATTTGGTATAAGGCGGATTTCGGTGTCGCTGATCACAAATTCAAGGTCAATTATGCAAAATTTAAGATGGCGGCCGACGAAATTCTCAAAAAATAACACATTCGCGCCAAATTTGGTATACGTGGGTTTTCGGGGTCACTGATCACGAATCCGATTTACAAAATTCGTTTTTAAAAATTTAATCAATTAGCTAGTTAATACCTTAGATTAGGCAGAAAATCCGTAAAAAAGAAGGTTAAACATGATTCTGGGTACTCAGGTTATAAAGTAAACAAAAATATTACAAAATAAATTTCGCAATTCTGACCTCGAATACATAATCAGCGTCCTCGAAAACATCCGTATACCAAATTTGAGGCGAATGAGTTATTTTTTGAAAATTTGGTCGGCCATCTTGAATCAGCCATATTGAATTTTGGAAAAATGACCTCGGACCCGTGATCAGCGACCCTCAAAACCTCTGTATACCAAATTTGGCTCAAATGTACTATTTTTTGCAAATTTGTGATATCTGACCCGTTTTTTTGAGGTTAAAAAAAGAACCCTCAATTCTGGCCGCAGATTCATGTTGAATATATAAAAAAAAAATTTGCATTTTTTCTAGCACTTTTTCGCGAATTTTTACAATTTGTGATCTGTTTTTTGAGGTTAGGAAATTCCTGTGATGTGATAGCCCAATTCTGACACCGGATTCGTGATCAGGAGGCAAAAAAATTACGGATAACATATATCGCATGAAAAGTACAACTTTTTTTGTGTGTGGCTGTGTAATCAGCAATAAAATAATTACCTTTTTTCCAATAATTATTTATTTTTATATACAAATGACAGTTAATAATAATAATTTGTTATTTGCGAACATAGAATTGAATATTATGGAGAGATTAAACTTCAGTTTATGTATTTTGACATATACAGGGTGTTTATGAAATAAGTGCGTTCCTTGAAACGAATACCTGTGATCCAAAATGTCATGTCTAGAAAATTTAATAAAAAATTATTACGTAAAACTATGGCCGACCCTGCATCGCCCAACGGGAGTGTTACGAGAGCAGTTACTGCACTCTCATCATTACAACGTATTTACCACAGAAACATACGGCAAAGGCAAAGAAATCCAAACAATTTCATTAAAAAATTTGCCAGTATTGCGGTGAATCGACGAAGTAGTACATATTATAACACCAGTTAGGAAAGACATCCGCATAAATTGAAAGCATTGTAATTAAAGAATTAATCCCCTCAGTGAACCCTCCAAATATGAAATCCACGCACATTCCAGTCCACGTCCCTTTCCGAGTATGATTAAAGCCAGCCCCAGAAGGCCGTTTCCCGTCACCGCGGCCATCAAATAACAAAAATTACCGCCGCAGTGTCATATACGTGTTACGTTGCAGAGCCCGACGCCTCCCCAGTACGTGTTCTGGTACCACAACGACCACATGATCAACTACGACACGGCGCGGGGCGGCATCACCGTGGAGACGGTGCCCGGACCGCGGACCCAGAGCCGCCTCACCATCCGGGACACGAACGACGCCGACTCGGGGAACTACACCTGCTCGGCGTCCAACACGGAGCCCGCTTCCATCTACGTCTTCGTCTCGGAAGGTGAGTACATTTTTAGATCCTACGTTATAAGAAAGCGGATTTGAAAGAACTCCCACACATTTTTCATAAACACACTGAGAAAAAACATGTTTTAGCCTTAAGCAGAAATTGGTTAATCCTAACAAAATGCATTATACAGGATGTCTCATTTTAAATCTCGTCAGGGAAGCTANGATCAATAAATACCTATTTACAATTTAGTACTATTTTTGTATTTTCGGCTCGATTTTTAAATTGTTCATCTATATTCGCCTAAATATGAGTACGATCAATCAGCTTTATTCATATTAGCTTTGATAACAGTGATGAAAACAAAAATTTAATTTCCTTCTAAAAACAACATAGCTATTGAATGAGTAATGTCAATAAACGCCAGTAAAGCTACGTTCTAGCTTGGATTACAAAATCTGTTACTGTTTTATTTGGTGTAATGAAATAGAAACGTCATCACGTACATCATGAGGTCCTTCTTCCACAAATGCTTTGTCGCAATTTACAACGCAATTAATTCTAGCAATCGCCAATAAAACAGTAACTCGCAGTAACTGTATAAATTAATTTCTTTAATCCAACAAATTACAATGTTTAATATTATGTAAAAATTTAAATTTTGTCACGTGATCAAGAACGCACAGTGATGTCATTTAGTGCGACCGAGAACACAAACCTGCTTTTCGGTCGTATGTCGTTTAGTCCACAATTGCCTTGCTGTTGAGACGGAATCTAATCTAAAGAAATACGCAAGCAGAGAACTTGAGGTAAAGTAAATTTGGCCGTTTCTAGACCATTGTTGCTAACTTGTTCATTTGTCGAGCAGTCCTGTCCTTGTTACATAGTTTCTCGATTTTGGATCGCACTAATTGACGTCACAAATTAGGGTGGCAGTAAACACCAACAAAAAAAGATTTTGCACAGCAAACTTTAATAATTAATTATTAGTTAACAGCAAAAATAAATATATATGTATATAACTTATTGTAGATTTTTGAATTATAACACAGCCACACACAAAAAAAAGTTGTCTGTACTTTTCATGCGACATATTATCCGTGGTACTTTTGTCTCCTGATCACGAATCCGGTGTCAGAATTGAGCTATCACATGACAGGAACTTCCTAACCTCAAAAAAAGGTCAAAAAATGCAAAAATTCACGAAAAAGTGCTAGGAAATATGCAATTTTTTTTTCTATATTCAAATGTTCATTTGTATGGTTAAGACCCCGCCGAACGTGAATCCGCGGTCAAAAATGATGGTTCTTTTTCTAACCTCAAAAAAGAACGAATCAATTAAGGTCATACATACACGAATTTTCAAAAAATAACAGATTCGCTCCAAATTTGGTATACGGGGGTCTCTGGTCTCCAAATTTGGTATAAGGCGGATTTCAGTGTCGCTGATCACAAATTCAAGGTCAATTATGCAAAATTCAAGATGGCGGCCGACCAAATTTTAACAAAACAACACATTCGCGCCAAATTTGGTATACGAGGGTTTTTGGGGTCACTGATCACGAATCCGAGATCAGATTTACAAAATTCGTTTTTAAAAATTTAATCAATTAGCTAGTTAATACCATCGATTAGGCAGAAAATTCGTAAAAAAGAAGGTTAAACATGATTCTGGGTACTCAGGTTATAAAGTAAACAAAAATATTACAAAATAAATTTCGCAATTCTGACCTCGAATACATAATCAGCGTCCTCGAAAACATCCGTATACCAAATTTGAGGCGAATGAGTTATTTTTTGAAAATTTGGTCGGCCATCTTGAATCAGCCATATTGAATTTTGGAAAAATGACCTCGGACCCGTGATCAGCGACCCTCAAAACCTCTGTATACCAAATTTGGCTCAAATGTACTATTTTTTGCAAATTTGTGATATCTGACCCGTTTTTTTGAGGTTAAAAAAAGAACCCTCAATTCTGGCCGCAGATTCATGTTGAATATATAAAAAAAAAATTTGCATTTTTTCTAGCACTTTTTCGCGAATTTTTACAATTTGTGATCTGTTTTTTGAGGTTAGGAAATTCCTGTGATGTGATAGCCCAATTCTGACACCGGATTCGTGATCAGGAGGCAAAAAAATTACGGATAACATATATCGCATGAAAAGTACAACTTTTTTTGTGTGTGGCTGTGTAATCAGCAATAAAATAATTACCTTTTTTCCAATAATTATTTATTTTTATATACAAATGACAGTTAATAATAATAATTTGTTATTTGCGAACATAGAATTGAATATTATGGAGAGATTAAACTTCAGTTTATGTATTTTGACATATACAGGGTGTTTATGAAATAAGTGCGTTCCTTGAAACGAATACCTGTGATCCAAAATGTCATGTCTAGAAAATTTAATAAAAAATTATTACGTAAAACTATGGCCGACCCTGCATCGCCCAACGGGAGTGTTACGAGAGCAGTTACTGCACTCTCATCATTACAACGTATTTACCACAGAAACATACGGCAAAGGCAAAGAAATCCAAACAATTTCATTAAAAAATTTGCCAGTATTGCGGTGAATCGACGAAGTAGTACATATTATAACACCAGTTAGGAAAGACATCCGCATAAATTGAAAGCATTGTAATTAAAGAATTAATCCCCTCAGTGAACCCTCCAAATATGAAATCCACGCACATTCCAGTCCACGTCCCTTTCCGAGTATGATTAAAGCCAGCCCCAGAAGGCCGTTTCCCGTCACCGCGGCCATCAAATAACAAAAATTACCGCCGCAGTGTCATATACGTGTTACGTTGCAGAGCCCGACGCCTCCCCAGTACGTGTTCTGGTACCACAACGACCACATGATCAACTACGACACGGCGCGGGGCGGCATCACCGTGGAGACGGTGCCCGGACCGCGGACCCAGAGCCGCCTCACCATCCGGGACACGAACGACGCCGACTCGGGGAACTACACCTGCTCGGCGTCCAACACGGAGCCCGCTTCCATCTACGTCTTCGTCTCGGAAGGTGAGTACATTTTTAGATCCTACGTTATAAGAAAGCGGATTTGAAAGAACTCCCACACATTTTTCATAAACACACTGAGAAAAAACATGTTTTAGCCTTAAGCAGAAATTGGTTAATCCTAACAAAATGCATTATACAGGATGTCTCATTTTAAATCTCGTCAGGGAAGCCACCAATCCGAAAATAATCCTCACAAAGTTGCTGGGTTCGGAGGGGTACATTGGATGGTGACATTGACCTTCAAAGCCATTTGAAGATCAAGGTCAAATTGAAGGACACCATCCGATGTCCCCCTTCGAAGCCAATAACGTTTAAAGGTCATTCCAAAGAAGAGTCTTAAGTACCTATCTAAACGTAAAATTTTGCTCTCTTTCCGAATCTGGGGTCAAAATAGATGTTCGTATTTAAAAAAATTAATTTGACCTTCAAATGACCTTGATGGTCAGGGTTAAGGTCAAATTGGAGGTCACCATCCGATGTCTCCCGAATCCCACAACTTTCGTAAGGGTTATTTTGACGACATATTCAAGAGCGTAATTCAAAATATTCTGTCCTTGAAATAACCGTTAAAGGTCATTCCAAAGAAATGCCGTAAGTACCTATCTAAACGTATTTGCACTCTTTCCAAATCCGGGATCAAAAATAGATGTTCCTTTTGAAAAAAATTGATTTCGCCTTCAAATGACCTTGAAGGGCAGTGTCAAGGTCAAATTGAAGGTCACCGTCCGATGTCACCATCCGATGTCCTCCTCCGAACCCAATAACTTTCGTAAGGGCTATTTTCGGATTGGTGGCTTCCTTGACGAGATATTCAGGTGCGTAATTTAAAATGGGACACTCTGTATAGGCTCCAGAAAGATTCTGCTGCTACCATAACAACATTTTCCAACCAAAAAGGGCCTACTAGTGGCTAAAACGTGTAAATATTTTATTGTTGCAATCCCATTTTGTTACTAAATTACTTGTACAATTGTTTACCCAGTAAAGGTTTTTTACGGCTACTAGGATTTAGTTTTATGGCAATATACTCAAATATATATCTTTTTTACTTCAGATAAGAGACTTTTTTAACTTTTTTACCATATCTGTACCTATAAACTTATTAGCTTTTTTTCTAAACTTTCACGCTGCATGTAAAAATGTACAGATAAAAATTATGATACCTATATTTTTAAGTCTCATCAACTCTCGCGACATGAGTGGCGACAATCGAGTAAATAAGCAGTATTAATCTATATTATCCTAGTATGCGGCGGTAATACGCGTTGTAAGAGCATAAATAGGCTAAATCTGTGGTAGACTGCCATAAAACATGTGCTACAGGCATTAGGGTGCCGCTAGATACGTATTGAATAAATCGATGCGAAGCATAATAAAAATAGCATCTATTAAAATTTTTGACTATTCTTTCGTTTTCATTTTTTTAATGTCCCTAATAGATATAAAGTAAAGCACCCAAATAAGACCACTTGCAAACTTGTAAGATGAGTTTTATTTCTCGAGATCTAAAATTGTAAATAATTGGCAATCTGCCAATAAGAATTCATTACTGATTCCTATTGATTTTCGTTTATCCGAAAGTATTAAATATTTTAGAGAAGTATATGTACTAAAATTATACCATTTACAAAGCCTTTACTTTAATAGCTTTCCTCTATCGCCTATTTGAACACCTATAGTTAAATGACAAACTAAATGTCTTCATAGAACGAGACTCACAACTTTCCTTAATAAACACCTTGAAATCCTGGTGAATAGGTTTGTCTAACTTTCTAGCCGTGAAAAGAATTCCAAAACAACTACGATGTTTCTGAACTGTATTTCAAATACAATAAGTTCTGAAAACTTTAAAGAAGCTTTGAAAATATGCATTTGAAAAAGGTGACATCATTATTATTTCTGTAAAATAAATACAGAACCAGAACTTGTATATACTCTTAGGAAAGTTTACTCAACTCAAGGTGCTGCAAAGAAAGGCTAGGTACTAGGTATTTAGTATTTAAAGTTATAAAGTTCATGAAATGTCCAGACTTACTTAGGTTCTTGGTAAAATGCTATTATCATTCGTTCATTTGTATGTTTAATCGTAAATGAAGAAACAAAGTCTTAATTATAAACAGTCCCACAATAGTTCATATTTTTGTCTCTATCCTCAGAAAATTGTATCTCCCCAAGGGAAGGTCGAGGTTGTTCCTGGAGGTGGAAACAAGCTTTTTATGTCTCATTTCATTGTTTATACTTACTCAGTTTGATACAACAGTAGTTTCTCTTTTTGTATCTATCTTCAGAAATGTACGATAAAGACGGTGTATCTGATGATAGATACAAAAAATAAATTACTGTTGTATCAAACTGAATAAGTATAAACAATGAAATGAGACAGTTTATATTTTCTTGCTTGGAATACTTTATAAACTCAAGTCATATCGATGCCCATTATTTTTAAAAAGATACATAAACATGAAGCTATCATCTTTATCTCTCCCACATAAGAAATTTTACTTTTCCCCTACTTATTAGTGCAAAAGTTTTTTAAAAATTCAAATAAATACACCTATACGTCACAAAAATTTAATTTTAAACCTTTTGTAAGCCTTTTACTGATCTAAATTCGTTGTGTTTGTTTTACGAGCTTTGACCTCATTAGCTTCATCTCTCTTGCATACATCAGGACGGCTGACCTCTATTTCTAGGGCCAGTCCATAGTTTATTAGGTCTAAGGGCTTCAGCAACATCTCTACAAAACCACTGACCACTGATCGCTCGTCGCCAGTGAGCAAAGAATAAAATAGAGTGTCCACTGACCTGTGACTAAAAAAACAGGGATCCATATTAAATAGGAATTTGTATTTAACTTGTGGATGAATGTTCACAAGTTTTGTGAATATCAACAACGTGTAATAACTTCAAATTAAACAAATTTGTTTTCGCTTTTTTTTTTCATTTTCGTTTTACATGTTTATTAATGATTTTTTTTTCAGGGGACAACGTAGACGCAATTCTAATGAGGAAGTCCTGCGCCATGTGCGTCGCCAGCCAACTGGTGCTGCTCCTGGTGGCCACATTCGCAGCAGCGATGCGATAGGAGCCTCCAGGGTAATCCCCGAGGACACAATTATGAAACTAAACATATGTGACTGTGCATAATTTTAAAGTGATATAAACTAATGTAATTTGTATACAGTTATGGTCATATTGTAAGCCCCTGAGAAATTCATCATAGGAGAACAACCGTCGAGCGTCCATTTTAAATGACCCTTATTTTTTTCATAAGTACCCTCGTTTTCCTAGACAAATAGGGCAATAAATATATTTACTGAGTTTCTCGTACGACCGATATATTTTTCGTTGGAAAAATGGAAAGGTGTTTGCCAGAAATACCCACTTTGAGGCTATTTTACTGTATTATAATAAATAATCAAAATAACTATCAAATCGTTACGTACCTGTCTGTCTGTATGTCGAAGGGTGGTGGAATTGTTTTGCCACCGCGGCACTTAGGCCTTATTAGGCCCCTTGTACACCCTCCTTCATTACTCGAGTACTTTTCTTCAAACCATCCAATTACTACACGGGTGGCTAGGTGGCAAAGTCTCGTACAATTTTATGTATGATAGCATGGTCTTGAGTTACAGAGATTTATTGCTCTATTCTCATTACCATTTTATCGGGGACCACACGCATGCGGAAGGTGTTGAGGGACCCCGAGTCTGCCTTAGGTCACCCATCCAAATTCCGGCCTGCGTCCGTGATGCTTAACTCGGTAGATCGAAATCCACCGGCCAAGACACCCGGCTACGCGCTCCCCATACCTACATACTAAATAAAAATATCAAGTGCAATCAAATTTAATTTTTAAAAGACTTGGTTGATATAAAAAAAAT
The DNA here is from genome assembly GCF_000390285.2 of Anoplophora glabripennis. Taxonomy (NCBI): domain Eukaryota; kingdom Metazoa; phylum Arthropoda; class Insecta; order Coleoptera; family Cerambycidae; genus Anoplophora; species Anoplophora glabripennis. The sequence goes on along the minus strand of NW_019416396.1, from coordinate 344,473 downwards.
ATTAGTTGCAAATAAAATTGTAGAGTATTATTAAATTGATGTAAACCATAAACCTGTTTTTTTAAATTGCGTTATTTAAACAAAATGTCTACATGTACGGCATTACAGGGTGTCTTTAATTTATGTAAACAACATAATTCCTGAAATCTCTAGGCTCAAAATAAGTCGATTACGTCACATGTCATCCACTACATATATCTACAGCGTGGGCCAATAGTGTGTGTAGAAAGTGAAACAACTCCGTTGTTACTCATAATACAGAAAAAAAGTTTATATAAAAGTTGTACAGAATCAAGAAACCTAAACTACCAAATTAATTTGAAACATACAGGGCGATGCATAAAAACGGGACACGCCAAAGATTACATTTTTTAAATGGAAAACCTGTATATTTTTAAACTTAACCCGTCATCCTCTCCACAATTGTTGAGTGCCATCCTTTCGGACAGCGATGGCCCACCACCACCCATTTACACCTACCTGATGCGCACTTATAGTAATACACTGAACTAGATATACACACCTTGCTCCAAAAATCCTGCTGTACTTCCAATATGTGTTATTATTGGGCGCCGCCCTTTTCCAGAGGGCGACTTTAATCCAGTTGAAAATCCTTCCAGAAATGCTTGCCGTTTGCACTTTTGTCACCGTATAGCCTTCATTTATCCAATTCTACGATTTAATTTTCGAACTTCTAATAAATAATCTTAAATAGTTTCTTTGCCACATCACTATTTCCTCTTTTTATGTTACTGTTACGATTCCGTTTTATAAAAAGGAAATTCATGTCGTGCATAGTTCGCAAAAGCACCTTTCTAGATATTCTATAAAAATTTTGATGCTATGAAATAGCAGCCTGATTTTCTTTATTGTCGGAAGCTCATTTTTAAAAGACCATCCAGCTTGAATTACTCTCCATTTTTAAGAATACAACCCAAAATCACTAATAAATTAATTACAATCACAATTAAATTAACGGAAAGATATCCTCGGACTTCTGCGCTCATGATTATTTGCCTGTGCCGACAGAATTGCCCGGAACCGAATAAACGCAACCCAATTGACGTCACGCAGCAAACACCAATGAAAGTCTAGAATTTGCTGCAACAGAAGAATATCTGGTGCACGACAAACGCAGCAGAAGAATATCCTAAACTGTGCAATATCGACTGCTTCTGGGAGAATGCGGCACACACAATTTTATGCGAAGAGCTCTTACTTCTCTTTGTGTTGACTGCTAAAAATGGTGAGCCAGATTAAAGATGAAATCACTGTCTATTATTTTGGGATCCGACTGTAGTCCATATTTTAAAGACAACCTGTGTAAAAATTTTTTCTAGTTTCTACGTTGCCAACATTTAGTTGTTACAAAAACAAAATATGTTTTCGTGAAGCCATTCTTTAATATGGGCGTTTGAAAAAAAATAATGTCAGTATCTCGGTAAAGTAGAATTATTCACCTAAGGACAAACGACACTGCTAAACTGTAAATATCTCCCAGCAGTGGACCTTGAGAAATGTACCACTATCTGTTAACCATTACAAAAAAGTGAACGTTACCAATTCAATTTTTTTAGTGTAAAATTTCATATTCCATATTGTGTAAAAACTCAAGATTCTCTAATCGCACTAAATGAAATTGTACATACTAGTTAGTTCTTATCTTCTATTGTACATCCCATACCATTCCACAATTTAGTTCAATACGAGTATTTTAATAGAAAAATAAATGCCAAATGTATTTCAGTTTTAAAAGTACCACGGCGTTTTTATAATAACTGGGGTTGAAATGGTTTGAAATTAGTGTGCGTTAATGTTACGTGATTAGAAAATTATAAGAACCTTCTACAGGGTGGTCAAAATTTGCAAATATCAAAAATAAAAATAATATAAATGCATTTCGCCCCTTATTACAAAAATGTTTAGTGTGTGTTAGATTTTAAAGTCAAATTTCTTATAAAAAGCGAATAAAAGGAGGTGTAATCCCAGGACAGATCAAAACTACTGTAACTTATGAAAAAAAGCCGTTAATTTCGAGTCCATTTAAAACGAATTTAGAGTCTAACATACCAATTTTAAAAATACGTACATACAAAATCCGTGTCACATTTTTTTTTGACACATCCACTATATGTAGATTTTATTTAGTAACTTGTAAAAAATCTGAACTCTTTATGTCAATTTTAACAGGTACCTAACCTCACTTAACCGAACCTAACCTATAAATTGTATATTTATCGGAATTCAAAAGAAAAAAAATTGTGACACGTTTTTACAATACCCATATTATAATTTTTACATGTACATATTTCGCATCTAACATAAGATACTTAAAGATAAGCATATTTAAATTCACATTGTGTGGATTGGTTGCGCGAGACAGAGTGAGAGAATGCTGTGATGAAAGAGATATACTATCGTTTTAATTTTATGTGCTGTACAGAGCTGTATCTTTTTATTGTGGATAAGACACGTCAGATATTTTAAAAATAGCGATTATGTAAAATAAATGATAATTCTTACTTTTCTTGTTATGTAGGTACTTCATTGTTTTATTTAATAAACTAAGCCAATTTTCTGAAAACCCCTGTATGTTTTTTTATAATTAAATTTCATCCAAAAAAACTAACATTCTATCCTATTTCCAATGAATGTTAATAAAGCTAGACTTTTCCAAGATAGTGATGGATTCCCAACAATAAATAGTGTAACAGAAAATTATACGGGGTGTTCCAGACCTCCCGTGCACTCCTTGCAAAATCAAAGTACATGGTTACTGGTCTCCAAGGGGCACTTATTCTCTTAACCTTATCTGTGACCTTGAAGGTAATTTTTAAGGTCAACTTAGTTTTTTAAATGGAAACCCTTATTTTCAACCCCGGATTCAGAAAAAGCGGAAAATTCTACAATCAGATGATGTGTGGGGTGAAAGTCAATTTTTTTTACTGAATCTTTCCACCCAAATGACCACGCAAGTTAAGGTTTATAGAAAAATGTGTCAGATAAATGTTGCAAAATTTTGAAGTTACATATTTCGCTAACCTTGACGTGACATTAAACCTTTAGAAGAAGACTTTTGCAGAAATGGCGTACTCCAATGAAGAAACATACGACACGTTACAAGCTTATTTTAAAGCAGGGTCATTTGCCGTTGATGAAAGACTGGCGACAATGTTATCCCGACAGATTTCCTCATTCTCGGAAAGTTTTTTCTGCAACCTCACATCACAATAAAGAGTTAATCATCGACGAGTTAGAGATGAACAATCAGCAGATATTGGGGTGGAAAGATATGGTAAAAAAAATTGACCTTCACGTGACCTTGGGGGGTCAAATGGACCCCACACATCATCTGAACGTAGAATTTTTCGCTCTTTCCGAATCCGGGGTTGAAAATAAGGGTTTCCATTTAAAAAACTAAGTTGACCTTGAAAATTACCTTCGTCACGACAATACGTGCCCCTTGGAGACCAGTAACTTTCATCTGAACCATTTTTCACATAGAAGGGGTGGACGGGTGGTTTGGGACACCCCATATATTATTAAAAAACCTATTTGGATTTAAAATCACTGAAAGATATTTCAGAGAAGTAACTTATAGCCTCTAATTCATGTTGACCATCAAAATTATTTTTTCCTATTGCATAATAAATATAAAATATACTAGCCCTATTTTAGTTCCCTGAGGAACGCCATAGTGCTAAATTTAAGCAAAATTAGATATTTCGATTATGTTTTAAGGAAGAGGTCAAAGTCAAATCAAATAGTTGATAACGAATTAAATATATTTGTTTTTAACATGTATTTACAAGTGTCAACAAAAATTTAGCTATTTATCTTCTAGGCGGCAGGACTATTTTCTTGTTGATACACCAGGGACCAGTAATAGCCTCTCAATTTTTTTAGGGACTCGTGTGTTCCGGTCTAAAATATAAAATCCGTTATATCTGAATTAGTAAAAAAAACATGTTGTTTCGATACCTCGACAATCTTTCCTTTGTGTAAAACGACAATGATGTCAGCATTTTGAATAGTCGACAGTCTATGAGCAATAACTATCACCGTTCTGCCTCTCCTGGCTTTTTCCAAAGCTTCTTGTACAATTTTCTCGGATTCGGTATCTAGAGCACTGAAATAAAAACGTTCTTAAGAGGCTTATTCAAAGTATTTGCAAATGTAAATCTATTTTCAAGAATACGAGGCATATCCGCAAAGTAGGAGCACTGAGACTCTGGTGTTCTGTGGTTTTTGTTTTTCACAAAGTTGGCAACACTGCATTCAAGACCAAAGTGTTGGGAGCAGAACGCATGCTCATTTGTCTTAGTCAGTTGAGAACTGTTGTTGTAGTGGCATGTTGAAATGACCAGCACTATTCTGAATCCCGCCAGTTGCTAGGTGAGGAACGTAATCTAGTTTCTTCTTGCAAAGGGAAAGGCACTGTTCTAGATTTTTAACGAAATCAAAATCATATACAATATTTTGCACAAACATTTGGGTATGAGAAAACTGTTTTCCAAATGGGTGCCATCTTTGTTCACAGTGGAACAAAAACAATGTTTAATCCTGGGTCATTCCATGTCAAATCGTCCAATGGTTGGAATCGACCCCTTTCAATTTGGACGAAACTTGGTCAAAAGTTTTCCTTTATCATAAAGCAAAGATCTGCCAAAGGAAAAAAATTGAAAAAATGTTTTCAAAAGTTATTCAAAATTCAAAATTTCACTATTTTTCCAATTTTTCAAGTATATTTTTTAAATATTTTTAAAACTATTACAGTTACAGAAATGAGCTTGTGTTTGTTTTAAAGAGGATACTTGGGGCTATGAAAAAAATATATACTCTGAAAAATAATTTTGTAACATGAAAAATTTGTAGAATTTTGAATTTTTTCAAATCGTCAAAATCGACTATCGACATTAAATTTTTGGCTCAATTTTTTTTATAAAATACCTTAAAATGATTTTAAAAGGTACTGAAATTTTCAGTGCTTGAACTTTTTCCTGCTCAAAATTACAAAACTACATGTTTTCTTAACTTTACTTGACTTGGCGATTAAAAAAAATTTTTTTTTGACAAAATTCAAAAATTCATATTTTTGAAAAAAACGCAACTGAAAATTTCAGGACCTTTTAAAATCATTTGAATGTCGATAGTCGATTTTGACGATTTTTAAAAATTCAAAATTCTACAAATTTTTCATTTTTCAAAATTATTTTTCGTAATATATATTTTTTCATAGCCCCTCTTTAAAACAAACACAAGCTCATTTCTGTAACTATAATAATTTTCGAGATATTTAAAAAATAAACTCGAAAAATTGGAAAAATAGTGAAACTGAATATTGAATAACCCGCAAAAAAATAAAAAATTTTTTTCTTTTGGCAGATCTTTGTTTTTGATAAAGGAAAACTTTTGACCAAATTTTGTCCAAATTGAAAGGGATCCATTCCAACCATTGGTCGATTTGAGATGGAATGACCAACTTGTTTAAACTCAACAAAACTACCGACAAATTGTTGGCTTCGACGGAGCACACCCCTTCTAACACTTTTCAATCCATTGATGCGCTTGAACGGTACTTTTGCCCATCAAAAGAACAGTGTTTAATCAACACACGAAATTCGGTTTAATTGTTTAGAAAATGTCAAAAGCGTCACCAAAACTTCTATATCTCGAAAAGTAATGGTCGAAATGTCACGAAACTTCGACACATTTATGGATTTTTTATTTGTAGCACCATCTCAGGGTTAGTTCCGGGACTTTTTAACCGATGTGTTAAGTTCTTAACTCTAGACAAACCTTGTGGCTTCATCCAGTAGCAGAACTGACGGAAACTTCAAGAGAGCTCTGGCAATGGCAATTCTCTGCTTCTGACCACCAGATAGCGTCACTCCCCTCTCGCCTACCAGTGTGTCGTACCCTTTGGGGAAGTACGATATGAATTCGTCTGCATTCGCTAGGATTGCAGCTTCCCGCACCTGGTATTCAAAGAAGATATGGTAAAAAATTTATCAACCATAGAATTTTTAGAGGATACTGAAATTTACCTCTTGGTCTGTGGCTTCGGGTCTGCCGTACCTAATATTTTCTAAAATGGAAGTGCCGAAAAGAACAGGTTCCTGACTTATCAACCCAAGTGTCTTGCCTCGTAGCTTAGACGGATCTAAGGTTCTGATATCGCGGCCATCCAAGGTAATGCTGCCACCTTTCACGTCATAAAATCTAAAATAGCAAGAATTAAACACCCCAAACTGATACAGTGTTGCCATCTCCAGAGAATTTCCACTAAATCTGGTGATTTTAACTTTTGATCGGCTACATTTGTCAAAATCGGTCTAATAGTGTGGACTATTAGCAGAAATTTTATCCATTAAGTTTTGATTTAGTTCCCAATAATACTGGTTGTTATTATTTTTAAGGGGTTAGAATTGGGGGTGAGGGGTTCAATTGTCAAATGGTCAAAGGGTGTCGGTTGTGATCGGTTAGGGCACACTTTGGGATGGAAATAATGATTAAAGGGTTCCACATTTCACAAACAGCAAAAAATCTTAAGGCAGGTTTTGGTACTTTCTGTGGGTTAAAAGATATTAAACAATAAGATGGGTGTAGGATGGACTTCAAGATTGAATGGTTTCATAAGCTGTAAGCAGGGAAATGTCATGTCAGACGTCGATAAGAACTGCGGTCGGTCCAACCCCAACCGTGGGATCTGGGTTGGGGGTGGGTGGTTCAATTGTCCGGGGTCGGCGTCGGACAGTATAGAATAGTGATCATATAGGTGGCTGTGAGATGGAATTCACGATTAAACAGTTACACAACCAGTAAGCAGGGAAAAGTCACATGACAGGCTTTGGTAGTTGGTGGGGAGGGAGAGGGATGGGGGGTTAAGTGTTTTGGAGATAGTAGTCTTAAGCCTAGTTACAATTTGGGTGGCTGTAGGTTCGACTGCAGTAGTAAAATATTTAGGTAGTTTTATTGACCGATGATCTGTCAAGTGCGTCCCCCTGACCTTTGGGGGTGGTTCTCGGGGGTTAGTGGAGGTTGTACAACTCGGTGCTGTAGGTTCGACTACAGTAGTGAAATATTACGGTAAGCCACTTGATCTTGTAATCTGTCAAGTTCATTACCCTGATCTTGGGGGTGGTTTTGGGGGTTGGAAGAGGTTGTAGGGGTTTGTGCTCATTAAAACTTTTGATCAGCATGACAAGGACTATCAAAATACGATGTTTCATAAAAATTGACCGTTGTTCAATTTTCATATGTTTTGTGCGGGGTTCTTTGAAGTTTTCTTCAATTTCTGAGACAGTATCTACAATTTTATCAAACATGTGCTCAATTTCCAAAAAATAAACATTTAGTTTAAGAGAGCTCTATAGCAAATAAGCAACCACCAATATATTTTAATAGATTTTATTACACAGTTTGTCTAAATATGAATTATTGCACAAATAACAGACTTTCCTCCATTCTAACACAGATTTTCTATAAAATGAACTTAACCTGAAACCCAAATTACTTTTTGTTGTAAAGAAATTTGTAATTCACCGCTTTTGAACAAGCGTCATCGTAAATTACAAATTTCTTTACGCCAAAAAGTTATTTGAGTTTCAAACTAAGTCCATTCTATAGAAAATCTGTGTTAGAATGGAGGAAAGTCTGTTATTTGTGCATTAATTCATATTTAGACAAACTGCATAATAAAATCTATAAAAATGTATTGCTGATTGGCTATTTGCTATAGAGCCCTCTTAATTAAAACAAAAACATAAGAAAATACAAATCTTGTGCCTGATTTTTGGAACGATTTATTATTAATAAGTAAGTTTAAGACTTTAAAAGTTTAAATGTCTCTTCACGAGCTTTAGTTGTACCATTTATAATCTCAAAAATTCCTCAAATCCAAATTATTGGACACAATATTATTATTGACATAACAGGCAATTGTTTTATTTTATTTTTATTTTTTGTTTTTTACTTTCAATAAATGAAATACATGACTGTTAATAAGTTTTCACAGCTTTAAAATCTACTGTATCGTAAATCAAAACGTAAATTTCTTTTTTTTTTAATTTTCTATCTATCTAGTGGAAATAGATTAGTAGAATTGGCAACACTGCTAGTAAATTAATTTATACGCATTGTACCTCTCTAAAAGAGCCACAATAGTTGATTTGCCGTTCCCTGAGGCACCTACAATTGCTACGGTTTTGCCTGCTGGTACAGTCAGGTTGAAGTTTTGCAGTACATTCTGTGGAAAAAAAATGACCATTATACAGGGTGTACCTTTAAGTGGAGGTCAGTTTTTTAGGATTCCCCAGAATTCGTTTTTTAAATAGCACTTAAACTCTGGTCTACACCACCGCCAAGCAGCTCCTGATCTCCATTGTATCAGTGCATTTATCAGTGTTGCCGGTAGTTACTTTTTTAAACCAAGTGTATAAAACAGATACCACCATACAAAGGTATTTGTTTTGGTGTTTAGTGATGATATGGTGTGTTTGTGTGTCTTCATTGTTAAATTTCTGTGCGACATAAAAAAACGTATATGAACCAATAAAGACGAGATTTGACACCAAACGAATGCGCTTTTCCCGCAGCGGGGTAGGAAAATAAAAAGAAAGGTTGAAAAAAAAATAGTTTTTACGATGGAATTTGGGAAAACAAACTTAAATCGGTAAATACTAAAACAATTTTGTTTATTTTACCTGTTGTGGCCTGCTAGGATAGGCAAAAGTGACGTCGTTAAACTTTATATCCCCCTGCACGTTCCAAGGGGAATGGTCGACAAATTTAAGAGGTATCGTGGGCTCCATTTTAATATACTGAAATAAAAAATGTTTACGAAAGGAATAAGATACGTTTTGTACCGATTTACCTCAAATATTCTGGCCCCCGCTGCCGCCCCTCGCACCACCGATCCAAAAAGGAGCGATATTTGGGCCAACGAGCGCTGAATAGTCTGAGAGGCCATGAGGAAAGCCATCACCTCGCCAGCCGATAGCTGATTCGTAGAGAGCAGGTAACCTCCCATGTACAGCGTTGCCAAGACCATTCTAAAGTGAGATAAGCGTATTCAGAGGAGCAAACTTGACGAAGCATAAACATATCTACCCGTTTAAAAATAAGTTGGTTCCAGCCTGGAACAAACCAATACCAAATCCTAGGGTTTCATTCAAAACTAACGCCTTCAGAGCTTCATTCTCGAACAGCTCTAACTCCTGCTCCTCCATTGCGAAAGCGCGGACCGTTCTAATATTTCCGACGGCCTCATCAGCAACAGCAGTAGTTTTTTCTACCTAGCGAAATTGGAGGTTTACATTAAACTAAGACTTACAGTTCCATAACTTACTTGCGCTTGTGCTCTTCTTGATATGACCCGCAACAGCGAACCAAACACAGTTCCGACAAATATAATGCTTGGGATACAGAGGAGAGAAACAAAGGTCATTTGCGGTGAAATCATCAATAAAGAAGCCGAGCAACCAACGATCTGTGCGGAGGCCCTTAGGCCTCCAGAAACTGTTTGTTTGAAGCTGCTTTTGAAGTCTTGAATATCCGTCGTCAGCCTAAAAATTATTTCAAGCACTACAACCGAAGAAATAAAGGATTGAACTGTGTACATTCCCGAACTTTAAATTTAAAAATAAATATCGTGATATTTTCCGTTCTATTAACTTATTTCTATGTTGCAATGTTGTAACTAATTTATCTTTTAAATAAAAGTGAAATTTATTAAATCTAACCTCATTTTCCGAGCACTTCAAAATCCTCCACCTTAACGTAAACGACACTGTTTGAATAAAATGTATCTAACTACCTGTTGATGATCTCCCCAGTTCTTTGCTCATCGAAAAAGCCTATATCTTGTCTTAAAATCGATGCGAACAAATGTACTTTCATATTGAACGCTATTTTCTCTCCCAGGTTTGATAGCATGACAATATAGAAAAAGGTACAGCAGCTCTACAGTAAGACATCATAATTGAGGATTTAATAACGATCTTTAAAAAAAATTCTCCTTACCTGAGCAAGGTACATGCTGACCAATTTAATTGCTGGCAGTTTCATTTCAGATATAAACATTTGACTGTCTTTCGACTCGTTAAATTTTGCTAGTACGTTTATAACACCTCCCATCACCTGGGGTATTGCTATATTTAATAAAGCTACAGCTAAGGCACCCTGAAATGAGTTTTAACCGATAAGCAACTAATACTTAACTTTGGTTATTTACATTACCACAATAGCTGCAATTAAATACCAAATATGAGGTCGAACGTACAACCAGAAAAGTTTCCAATCGAATTTCAAATGCTTGTCTGAAGACTTTCGATATCCAGCCATCCTAGATCCCTTTTTCTCACATAATGCCGTATTTTTATGTACTACTATTTGTACTACAGCTCCGCTGGCTATAGCTATGCCTATCACCGTTATCTTAGGAAATGTGAAAATAGGTTTGAAATGTGTTTTAGGTGCATTCGTAACATGGTTTTTTGTAGTTTGGAAGAAATTGGACCGAATACCATTGCAGTTTTTGAGAAGGGCATACCTATAAATTACATAAAATGAAACCTATAACCTATTAATTTAATTAAAATAGTTACCTAAATGTGTTGTGGATATTTGGCACATGTTGTATTAGTTTCCACATTCTAATTTACCGGAATTTAACGGATTCGTTTTTAATAATTCATTTGCACTTTTATTTGACATTGACAAAATAAATTCAAAATAGGTTAAATTTTTTTAACTGTACAGTAGGTGAATTGACAATAGTTCTAATGTCAACCACAATCACAACTATCAGTAGTTCAAATTTCATAAATGTGAAAGCCGGTAAATGATTCAAATCATCAAAACATTGTTACGTATAATTTAAATTTAATTTAGAAACAAATAATTATTATATTAATTTACGAACTATTCCCCAAAAGCGGTTCTATTCTTTGATATACTCCCAAATTTTTCGTAAATTGATTTTACTCCTCGCTGCCATCTAGTAAGTTAAAGAGAAACTACAGGTAGGATTTGAACCAATAATTTCTCTTTCTTTGTTGGTATGTACAATTCATTGAGAGGTGGCACCACATTTCTATGGACATCACGAAAGTTTGATACGTTTTCTGTTTAGAGACAACAAATCCACTATGCTTTGAGACTCCCCTTTTGCGGTTTTTTCTTATTCTTATCATTACTATTTATTACATTTATATCTTCTTCTTGCGATATCTTCTCTTGTTGGAAGTTCATTTTAAAAATAAAATCCACCAATCTTCCTACAGATCGCGTGTCAGAGTCAATTTAAATGTTTTTATACTTTATTATTTTTTCTCACAGACACTTTGCTATTGACATATCGCGTTTCATGTTAGAATTATCATACATAGTACAGTCGTTGAAGCTGAAAATCAGCTGTAACCTTCGAATTCTTTGAAACTGCATGGATTTGCATGAAAATTTAGAATAAGGCTCATCTTAGGCTAAAATTCAAAAGTGACATAAGCCCGATTGACGCTTTGTTTTTTAGGGGTAAAAACTACCCCTAAGTGAAAAAAATTGAAAAAATTAAGTTCTAAGCATTTTATTGAGAAAAATCTTGTTCAAGCACAAAAATTAAATAATGTTCCATGTTCTCGAACATGTTTTATGATATATTTGATCTTTTCGACCCTTTATTGATAAAAAATTACTTTTTTAAGATTTGGATTGATTAAATCGTGTAATTATTTAAAATAAAAGTTAGCTTATAGCTAATAAAAGAATTTTTCCCTTTCAACCCCTAAAAACCACCCCTGTATTGACAAAAATGATAAAAAATTACTTTTTAAAAGCTTGGAATGCTTTAACGGTGCAATTATTTAAAATAAAAATTCCCTCATTGCTTATGAAAGAATTTGTATCTCATAACACTTTTCAACCCTTATAAATCACCCTTGTGCTAAAAAAATGATAAAAAATTACGTTTTAAATCTTGGAATGCTATAATTGTGCAATAATTTAAAATAAAAATTCCCTTATATTGTTTATGAAAGAATATTTTACTTTTGCCATTTTCAATTCTTATAAACTACCCTTTTACCAATATTAATGTAAAATATTTTTATTACAATCGATTTTTAAATATAATAATCAATCATAAAAAAAATTGCTAAGCTGCATATAAATAATCATACTAAATTTTTTTACTTATTTTATTTGTATAATATAATATATAATATATAAAAATGAGAAAGCCTATTTTGCTCCGAAAAAATGTCATTCGTTTTTTTACCATAACTCGGTTAATTTGAAGCTATAGTATCCTACAAAAAAGCATTTTAAAGATAATTCGAAAGGATCGAAGGGCTCGAGACAGGTCGTTTTTTCACTAAAATGGAATACGCATTCCAAACCGGTCTAACTTCGGGATCGTATGAAAAACACTAAAACAAAACTAATTGTAAAGGGTCTACGATTAATTTTAATTCTTATGGAAATGGTACAGCGTTTACTGCTCATTTTTCCTTAAAAAAATATGAGCAACCCATCTGTTTTTGACGATAACTCCTTCAATATTGCTCTAATTAACTTTTATGAGTTCTCATTTTGAAGGTCTTTTTGAGTACTACAAAAAACTCTGGAAGAGTTATACACGTAAAATTAATCCTTTTTCCGTTATTTCACGTTAATACATCGATTCGAGTATTCCCCCCAAAACAAGTCCCCTTCCACTAACCATATTTCGCTTTGTATAGGACGTACAACACTTTTTAAAAAACTATTTTCTTTGTTTATTTATAAGCTACATTTTTGTTCATTACACTTTTTTTAATAAAATGCGTAGTTTTTGAGTTATTTGCGAAAATACTTTGAAAAAGTGTTTTATTTCACTCGAAATTCAATCAATTTCAATCGTGAATAACTAAAAAACTATTGATTTCTCGAAAAAATTCTTCGAATATTTTTTGCTCAAAATTATTTTTGAAAAAAAATTCCTCCTCCGAGAAGAGGTGTCAACCCCCAACAGGGTGGAAGTGTCAATCGGCGCTATGTCACTAATGTTCATTGACCTTTTCACTAATTATCTGCCAAATTTCAAGTCGATTGGTTCAGTTTCAAAGAATTCGGAGGTGAAAAGCTTCAATGACTAACAACGTATTTAATCAGGTAGATTCAGTAGTTTATGACTGCTCCAGTTATCAGGTTGACAACTAAGACCTGAATAATTCCATTATTAACAACACTTATTGGCGTAAGAAAGCTATGAAAATAATAACACATCTTTCTCACTTTGTACTCTTATGATACGCACTGACATGCATTAGCTGGAAATGATGACGCATGGCTGGACCTCAAGAAGTCGTCTCTCTTTGTGTACATGACAAACAAAAATTTCAAATTTCCGTCTTTGTTTGTCATGTAGGCGCTGGTAACAAACAAGTGCGCGCGCACAGAATACACAAAATTATTTAACCAGATTAAGAAGTAGTAAAAATCGTTGCTTGATTTATTTATGACTACTATTTTGAGAATGGAATATAGTAGGTAAGTAAACATGTGACTATTACCAATTATAACTTTTCCACTCATCCCGTATACGACTTGTTACTCCTGTATTGCGCCATTGGTTCCTCAAATCCATCGCCTTAGCTTTAATTGGACTATTATTGAAAATATGATCCTCGCCGAACACATTTCTGACCCCTGGGGGTCAACTGATACCTTCGTGTCATCGAGATCAACCTCATATTTGTACATCTCGCATAACAGTTGCCTGTCTTGTTAAAATTCCGACGGATCGGCCTGCGAGAGTGACAAGTGACCCGATTCGTAGTTTTCATTTTCTTCTCGCCCGCCAGTGCCACTTCGGTAGAGCCGCTCGATTGCTTCCTGGCCTACTGCGACCTCCGGAAAGGTAGGTGTCAAATAAATCACTATAGGCCTCGCTTCCTAATTCTCATTCACTGATTTGTTTACTATGTCTGTATGTCGCTTTCTAATGCAGGACGCCAGACAAAGCCGTTTATTTTTAACTGGGATGTTTGCGAGGTACTGCCCTTATTGTGTGTGGTGTTGGAGATCACCAAAGTTGTTTAAATTTGGGCAAGGTTGTTTCTATTTAAAAACAAATGATGAAGCAAGCGTAGCAGGCGTTGATAGAATGACGAGATGTTTAGAAAACAAAAGTAATGAAATACAATAATTCATAATAGAGATAAAATAAATGACAAAGTACTTACAATTAAATCAAGTCAGGAAAGTATAGTTGTTTATCATAGTTTCCACGTGATGAGAGGATGGAAACTATTAAAGGTAGTAATTCAAATAACTTTCTTAATTCGTAGTATTTACAATGTCTGTCTTTACCATGGCCTAGAGGCGTTAAAATGCCAGGGAATGACTTAAAATGTTTATTTATTAATTTTTTTATTTGTTTCCCACTGGCTTAAACCTTATTATTTTATTATTAAGTCTTAAACCCATTTAAGTTTAACACAGAGCATGTAAAATATATCCACAAAAAGAACTTATAATAGTTGCAGTTAATTTAAGATCTTATAAAAAGTATATTAAAAGTAGGTAGTTAATTTAATAAAACACACAAAGAAGAGGAGTATAAATGTTACAAAATAGAGACTAACACGAAAAAACGCGGGATATGAGACTTAATTAATTATACTATAAAATAATTTCATGTAGCCGCATAGTTAAGATCTAGGTAAGATAATAATTTGATTTACTTAAAAATCTATGCTAAACTTGCTCCGGGCTGTCAATATAAATATTATACAAAAATAGAAGAAGAATACTCAAGATGGGGTTTTACTAGTGCACAATTTTCAAGATTTGCCTTTCTTTGAAATCATGACTACATCTCATAATAAATTTTAACCTTTTAAGTGATTTTATAACAATGGTTGAGATGTGTTGATTAAAACTCGAGCTAAGTCTAAGATAATTCCCAGATCATCTCTCACTTCTTCAACTGATTTAAGAGCTGATCCACCTATAGAATATAAAATAATTACATCTCGATCTGATGAAAGTTATTGGAAAGCCTTTTTCTATACTAATGAATATTCCATTATTTGTGCACCAATCCACAAGATTAATAATATCAGAGAATTTTAAATCGTCAGCAAATTGAGAATACTTAAAACAGCAACTCATGTCGTTAATAAATATGTTAAAAATAAATGGGCTCAAATGAAAACCTTGAGAAACTCCTGAACTAACTGTCGTCTACTTTAAATATATGAACCAAACAATGATAGCAAGGGATCTGAGAAACCACACCATCCCTTATGAATAAGCAAAACAGGTCAAAAACAGCAAAAATTCACGAAAAAGTACTAGGAAAAATACAAAAAAAATTTTGTTTCTAAATTCAAATGTTCATTTATATGGTTAAGATCCCGCTGAACATGAATCTGCGGTCAGAATTGATGGTCCTTTTTCTAACCTCGAAAAAATGGGTCAAATGGGTCAAATGGGTTAGATATCAGGAATTTTCAAAAAATAACATTCGCCCGACATTTGGCATACGGAGGTTTTCGGGGTCGTTGATCACGGATCCGAGGCCTATTTTGTGAAATTCAAGATGGCGGATCCAAGATGGCCGACCAAATTTTCAAAAAATAACAGATTCGCGCCACTACGGGGATTTTTGGGGTCTCTGATTACATATTCGAGGTCAGAATTGAGATGTTCATTTTTGTATTCGTGATCAGCGACCCAGAAAACGCTTTTTTATATTTTTTTTACTTTTTTTCGTAAATATTTGCAATTTTTTACCTGTTTTTTAAGGTTAGGAAATTCCTGTGATGTGATAGCTCAATTTTGACATCGGATTCGTGATCAGGTGGCAATAATACTACGGACAACATATGTCGCATTAAAAGTATATACAACTTTTTTTTATGTAGTTGTGTAATTAATATTCGGTCTAGGGTAATGCAATGGTGTAAACTTTGGAAAGACATAGGAGGAGAGATTATTTTAGTACAAAAAAAAACGTCAGACCATATCTGCTTTTAGGAGAAGTTCCCAAGACAATAAAAAAAAATTAAGAGAGAGCTCATCTGAAATTCTCACCAGGACCATTACTTTTAATCAGAGCCTACAAACTTATATTAATGTATCGCAGATTTCTTTGCTAATATCCAAGTAAAATAATACACTAGTAGCATGCTGGTATTACAAAAAAATTGACCTTTACTGGAACTGATGAACACTCGCTTGTGAAACCAAACAAGTTTTAAATTGTGCAACATAGTCACACTTATCAATGTATTGATTTGTTTTGAAAAAATTAATTAATTTCAAGAACTGAAACTATGTAGATACAGAATAGTGTAGAGCACAATTCAAGTGAATTTATTCCAATTATGTTTGTCAGAGATAGCCTAGATAGATTAGAAAGATTACAGAAGAAACTGATTAGAAGAATCGGACCTCAAGAACATTTTAAAAAACTTTTTAAATAAAATAAAATTTAATAATAAAATGATTGATTTCTTGGAAAAACAATGAAGTTACAGTGTCAAACCACAGATAATGTCTTTATAGAGATATATTTGTATTTAAAACGATGCAAGTTTCAAAGCAGCAAATTTTTCCTGTACTACTTCTGCATTTCGTTGATATTTGCACAAGAGTTTCTACTACTTCAAAGATTAACAGCAAAACTAAAAAGCTTGCCGCTTCATTGCTGTACCGATTACATTGCTTTGACATGTCCTGTTTATACTCTGTTCATTATATTAAATATTAAAATACATTTTTATTCAAAGTCTACATTTTCTTGATTACATTCATATGCTCTCAAAGAAATCTTTCTTCTTTGCTTGCAGACATGAAAATTAAAAAGATACTGTTATATAAGATGTTTATTTATCTATGCCAAACATCAATATTACAATCGCGTTTAGCTATAACAAAATATAAGTGTATATATCAAGATAATTTTTATAAACAATTTCAATGCCGATATGTGCCATCAACTTTTTATTTGCTTTTATAAAACCGGAATAGATTTCCCGAAAACGATCAATAATTTGAACGATGAGTTTTCAGTTCTTAGAGTGTTTTTGGTGAATACATTTCTATCACCACACCCACAGAATATCGACACTTGTTAATATAGAAAATACCCAAACAGATGTTAATAGATTTCAAATTCATCCAGAGCTTTCCATGTCAATTAATCACAGTTTAGTTTGGATGTAGTCAAGTTTGATGAGTTTAGTTGTAGCAAAGTGTAATTATTTTTGCTAGTATGTTCGTAAAGTTGCTTGATTAAAACTTATCTCAGTTTTAATCAGTTTTTAGAAGTTTCGAATAATAGTTTAACATTTTGTAAAACTAATTCAGTCTTATAATTTTTTCATTAACGTAAATCGTGAAATTAGCACTAACTTTGTCAGACTGATGTTAGTAGAGAAAAAAGAAAAAGTTTTTGTATCTAGTTCTTCAGACTCAGATTTCAGAGCTTGCGAAAGTTACCCATTAGGTGTTTTTAGTAAGAACAAAAACTCCTTTTACAAACTTAGAAATTATTTTTTTATGATCTCTGTCTTATTACAATCAACCATATGAGGCTCAAAGTAAAACAGAATAAAAAATATTATTCTAGCTTGATAAACAGTGCGAATATACAGGGTGAGTCAGAAATAATGGGTCAACTGGAGATACTAGACACCAAAATATTATGTTTGAGCTCATCATGCCTTACACGCTGGTTTAAGAAATACAGGGTGTTCAAGGTTTCAATTTTATTCTGAAATTTCTCAATAACTGAGAAAGTTTTGATAGCATGACTCTGAAACTTGGTAGTGTTGGATTTTTTGGTGTGAGAATTACGAATTTGAAGCTTATTTTGACGTTGCTCCTAGAGCGCGCTAGTTTCACTATATTATTTAGGTGAATCAGAACACATATTTTTATCTGTTGAGCTATGCTAAAAACCTAAAAATCTAAAAGAAAGTTAAATTCTACATAAATAAATAAATTAATAAATAAATGTACTCTTGTTTAGGTCGTCTAACTTTATCGGTTTCTGAGTTATTTGCGTTTAAAAGTTTCAACGTATTTTGTGGTTATTCTTTCAGATGCTGATATTTCTAAGTAGGTTTGTGTAAAATTTTCATGTCAATAAATGTTAACGTATTTTGCGTGCGTGTGATTTATTATTCGTGCAAAATTATTAGCTAGTGATCAAAAAATGCCATGACATAATAATTTTTCCAAGAGTGAGATGCATGATATGATTTGAGTTTTTTCTCAGGCTAATTTTAATGAACATGCGGTGGCCCGAAGATATGTGCAATAGTAGGTACCCAAATAGAATACCTAACTATAAACTATTCAGAAATCTTTATAATCGCTTAGGCGGATCTGGATCTTTTCGACCAAAAAGTAACCATGGTACACCAAAATCTATCACAGTCGATGAAGAAGAGAAAATGTTACTACTCGTACTTGTCGGATAAGTGCGGCAACGGGGATGAGCCAATCGTCCATTTGTAGAATTTTGAAAAAAGAAATGCTCCATCCATGTATTATACTCCGGTTCATCAGTTATTGCCTCAAGATTTACCAGCCCGCCTACAATTTGCTCAGTTTATATTATACAAAATATGCAAATGGAAAATCTAGATTTCCTCAATAAGATTTTATTTACTGATGAGGCGACATTTACTAGACGAGGAGTTTTCAATTGAAAGAACAATCATTTGAGGCTATGAGCGACAAAATGGCCTAACCCCAAAAAATAAGTTTTGCGTAAAATGAACAAATAAAAAATGTAGAAAAACATGCTACTTTGTAAGCACTAAATAAAACAAACTTTTATCGACTTTTAATTAGTTTAACGTAGTTAATAAACTAATAGTTGAAGTGAAGTTCTTAAATTTGCAATTTTTTGAGTTTTTTTGTAAAAAAATTAGGGTTAGGCCATTTTAACATAAAGTAATTTATGAAAAATCAGATAGGCCAACAAATTAAATTATAGGCATGTAGACGAACTATGTTTATTTCAGAAAGAAAAATAATAATAAAACTAAGATACAATGTAAAACATAAATAAATAATGATATGCACTAATTTGCAAACAACTGCAGCTTACAACTCAAGGATTTCTTCTTCATTCTCCCTGAACTCAACATTTATGAAATCTTCCGATGCATTTTCAGCTGTTTGTAGGCTCAGATAAAAATTTAAATGAACAGGCGGTATATTGTGACAGTTCCAACAAGTTTTTCTTTTTTTTACATCTATTAGATGACCATTGGGATATAAAATATTCAAATCCTTTACAGAAATTGCTCTAGATGCACGTCTTTTACGTATGTCTACTGTTTTAAACTCCACGAACTCATTATTGGAAGTTTTGTATTTAATTAAAAACGGCTCTTATTTCGTAAACTGTAGCCATTGAATTTGCAACCAAGACACTTTCTTACCATCAGTTGTCTTTTTTCGGTTCCATAATAACTGTATCTACTACAGTTAACAATACGGAAAGAAATTACTAACAATATATACTTACCTATGTCCGAGCCACTGTTTTCTGGAGAATTCATGCTGTAAACACTACTGTAATAACTAATTATTGCATTAATTAAGTTGACGATCTCACTACCACGCTTACAAACATTTACTTAACACATTGTGGAAGAACGACCTAAACTATAAATTATGAAGCTTAGGCCGGTTTACCATTAAAGATTCGCAACCTTTTATATTTGCCAAAACAATACTACCTGCGCCATCTAGCGTTTCGAAGCCAAAGGTGGCTTCAGCTCATTTGCATCTAAAAGTTATAATGGTAAAAAAGCGTTTGCATTGGTTAAGCCACAATGTCATATTTGTGGATTAGGCCATCTTGCCGCTCATAGCCTCATTTGTGAGATTCCGCATGCTGTAAAAGAAAGACATTTTCAGCATGAGTTCAAGGTGAATATTTGGTGTGGTTTAATTTCTGGTTTTTTCATAGGACCTTTTGAATTGCCACTCAATTTAACTGGACCTCATTATTTAAACTTCCTTCAACATAATTTAAACGAAGATCTAGAAGATGATGTACCACTCGCTTCAGAGAGAGTATGTGGTTTATTCATGACGGTGCACCACCACATTTTGCCTTACCAATACTCCAGTATTTAAATGAACATTTTCCTCATTAGTGGATTGACCGTGGGAATGAATTTAGTTGGCCACCAATAAGTCCAGACTTAGACCCTCTGGACTTCTAAGTGTGGTCAAACTTGAAGGATGTGGTGTATCGTGAATAAATTAACTCTGTTGAGGAGTTGTGGCAGAAAATACAAGTAAACGCAAATGCATTTAAAAATAATAGGGACATTTTGTTTAATATTCAGAGACATTTAAGAGTGTATAATAAAATGTATTGAGGTAGGTGGTGGACACTTCCTGCATTTGATTTACGGTTTATTATTATTACTATTATCTATAAATAACTCAGAAACCGATAAAGTTAGGCGACTTAAACAAGAGCACATTTTTTATTAAGAATTGAACGTTCTTTTAAATTTTTTCAAGCATAGCTCAACAGATAAAAAAATATGTTCTGATTTACCTAAATAACACGGTGAAACTAGCGCCCTCTAGGAGCAATATCGAAATAAGCTTCAAATTCTCACACCAAAAACCCAACACTACCAATTTTCAGAGTTATGCTATCAAAACTTTCTGAATTATTGAGAAATTTCAGAATAAAATTTAAACTTTGAACACCCTGTATTTCTTAAACCAGCGACATTCGTATAATGCCTGGTGAGCTCAAACATGATATTTTGGTGTCTAGTATCTCCAGTTTACTGTTGACCCATTCTTTCTGACTCACCCTGTCTTGAAAATTTCTTGAATTGGGAGGTAACGACTCTGTAACGATTCTTTCTGCAGGAACAGCAGTTTGTCTACCTTCACCGTACGACAACTATTGTACCAAAATTATTAATAGAACACTCGATTACCTATACTATACTAATACAATACAATTTTAAGTAGAGTTTGTTCTATAAACTTTTTTCCTATGGCACGCGGTATTCGAGATACAGGGTGTTAATGTTTACAAATTCTAACCATTAGATTATTACAGTTATCTTTTAAAGCATTTTTTCAGTGAAATAGTTGTAGACAAAAAAATTATTGTAATTCTAAATCATCTGTCTTCTACCAGTTATATTTCGCTTTATATCCATTTGCAACCCTACCACAGAATTTATTCAACCCCTTACGTCCATCACAAAATATATTAACCATGTCATAAATAAAAAAATCGTGTAATTCGTTTAAGCTAAGAAAGTAGCGCTATATTAATAATTGTTATCGCGAATGAAGTAGTAAACAAAGTGATTAATAATGTTTTGATGAAATTATCACTCACCCACTATGTGAAGTTATGCAGTACGTACAAAGCTGTGTCATGTAATAATTAAGACAAGAGATATTGCAAAATACGAGGCGTTCCGAGAATATTTCGGCGTAATTGATTTATTTTGTTTTCTTTAAACAAATTAGTGTAGTCATCTTATTATTTAAAGATATAGAATCGGCTCGGCACCCAAAATTATATGCTCGACCTAACCTCACATTTGCCAACCCGATTTAAGTTACCAAACATACGCGAAACATTACAATTACGAGTTCTTTTCAGAAAGTAAACGAACTTTTTGAATTACGCGCCATTGGAGATATTTAGTGATATGCGGTTAGCTCAGTATATGACAGTTTTTAGGTACGAATTCTTGACACATGCACCGATTGACGTGAAATTTTAACAGTAAGTAGAAAATTGCTAAAGAAACAAAAGTTACATAGTGCCGATGTGTGCTTTCACCCTGGGAGTGAATGCCACCCCTTCTCGGGGGTGGCAATGAAGGCAAGCATTTTAATCGCAAAAATCAATAGAAGGATGAATTCTAAGCAAAAAATGCTCTATAACGTTTTTTCCAAAAATTAATATTTTCCGAGTTATTTACGATAGAAAATGTTGGTTTTTCATCTAAAAAGTGCATGTTTTTCGACCATTTTTGATAAATAACTCGAAAACCTTGTGTTTTATCAAAAAACTTATATAGAGCAAAAATAAAGCTTTTGAAATAACGAATCGATTCGTTATTTGTAGATTACCGTAGATGTAATAATAACCGAGTTATCACTCTCTAAAGGTGATTGTTTATTTTTCGGAAAGTAAAATCGAACCTTATACCGTAAAATAATGGCGGAAGAACTAATTTTTCGAAGAAAATTAATATAACTTTTTTTAAAGTGTTTGGAAAGACTTTTAAAATGCTTGTTGAAAAAATTTCGTGGCTCAAAACCTCGCGGAGTTATGATGAAAATAAAATGGTCATCTCATTTTCTGAGAAAAAATCAACAATAAAATCTATGGCTGAACCATAAAAATAGAAACTAAGCGTAATCCATGTACGGTTGACTTTATTTAGGTACTAATAATAGGCTCTGCAAGTTTAACCGGTTTAGAATGCCTAAATTTAAAAAAAAGTTTGAAATAATGAAGAAAAATTTTTTAATCTTTAAAAATATTTTATTTTTATTTTTTGAAATNTCCCTTTTTTTCGAAATAACTCAAAAACTAAACAAGATACGTAAAAATGCAGGGGTTCAAAATTATAGGTCTTTTTTTTGTAATATTTTTCCTCGCTTTCAATTTTTCTGTAGAGCAAAAATTAACTGAGATATTACATTTTTTATTTTGCGTTTGCGTGTAAGGACCACCTTCTTTGAACCCTTAAAACCTAAAAATCTCGAAAACGAAGAGTTCAAAACCCTTCAACTATAAGGGTTGATTTGTAGCTCTTGCAATTCCCTGCAAATTGTTTTTTGAGCGATGAAAAATATTAAAAATTAAAAAAGTTATCGTGAAAAAACGAATTGGTAATAACATTAATCTAACTGATTGGGGATGGATATTTTTACCGTTGTATATACTGCACTAGGTTGGCAGCATTGCGTTGCGCATAATCTCCTTTATAACCAGATGTTCTTGGATTGTTGATATCTCATTTAGTTTTCGTGCACCGTAAAATTTTTCGTGAAACTATAGAAAAGGTTCACGGAAACGTTTCTACTTTTGTGACAAGCTTTAAGGTCATTTACAACAGTTACGTGAAAAAAATCCGCAAAAAAAGAGACGAAAGTTGTGGCGAGACAACTTATGCCTAAGGATCCGCAAAAGGCTCAAAATCATCTTAGCAAATGAATTAAAACATTAATTTTATACCTATTCAAATAAACAGCTGCCAAATAACACAATGACACCACAATATAGATGGCTATTTTCAAACAACAGAATTTTTGTTTAATTTCCCAGGCCTACTATTGCTATGTTACCTTCTTTTAGATCCTGCCGACGGCAGATTATTTTCGTTTTTCTTGCTGATTGTTCTAAAATGACTACTCCAATAAAGAAATGTTAAATAACATTTTTTATTTAGAATTTGAAGATTTGTCAAATTATGTTAAAAAAAATATGGTGTTGCCATTAAAAAAATATTGCTTCAGTAGCTATCGAAAAATCTGGCAACACCGGAAAGCATTATTTGCAAATTTTTCTTAGTCAAGTAATTTCCTACAACTTAGCATTTGGAAATATGTAATAGTCTATCACTTCAAACAAAAAAGTTGGCCTATGTCAGGTTTTAAATAATTACACTGTATATAATATCACCGAAAATTGTATTTTATAATATGATCAATCTTCCAATAGTTGGCAAAACCAACTAACAACGATACACGTACCACCTTCTATCATTTACTATTTGCAATTGTTTATCTATTTCTGGTAGTGACGTTACTAAACAATGGCACATCATCACATTTTCACAGATCACTAATCGGCTGCATATTTCATGTTTTGTTTAATTCGGATTCAATTTGTTCGAATTTTCGAGCATCTAGTTGCTATCGAACACTACATCATCGAAATCGTTTAGTTCATTAATGACCTGAAAATATTTCATTCCCAGGCGCTGAAATCATCCGTAAGTGGATAATTTACAATACATTGCACCCATTTGCGAGAAATTTATGTAGCTGAGGTTTCCCAAACTCCTATCGCTCATTTTGGAGGGGTCACGAAAACTTTATTTTAATTAGTATACCCATCATACCGACTCTATAACAATATTATTTGAAAATTATAATTAGCAGTCAGTAAATAGCGCAGTGTTAGTAAATTTCACCTTCAGGCATTTCGAATGACTCCTAGATTTTTAAACTAAAACAATAAATTTTTATGTTTGTATAAAAGGGTTGATGAATTTTGACTTACTAAACCTTACTAAGTTTTATTGCTGGATGCCGACTAACACGACCATTTTAGGTTGCCAATTTCCAGCTTTTAAAGCGCGGTCTGAAGCGATAAGCTATATTGTCTGTGCACAGATATTGACTTTTCGAAGCCGAGAGAGATACACTAACGAAATTTGGACAAGACATAGCTAATACAATTCGTAACAATAAAATTGGTCCGTAACACGGAAGAGACACCCATATAGCCATTTATTTGTAAAATATGCGGGTTCACAACTGAAACACTGCTTTGCATATTTTCCACTTCCCAGTTTACTGGGAAAATTATGGAATGCAAATTAATAATACCTTTACTAACACGGAAGGGGATGTATTTCACAAAACAATGTTTTCATAATGCTTAATACGTTTATAAGCAGAATTTCAACGATATTTTGTAGTGGTAACATATGTTTTTACAATATTCAGCAGTATTTCTTGTATATTTTAGCAGCAGTCGATTACATCGAAATATACAGGATTACTTTTATTAAGACAATTTATTGGGCGACAAATAGAAACGTCTCCGTGTTCATAAAAATGTGCTTTAAAAGCTTTTAAAAGGGTGTTGATTCTATAAGAGTTGTTTTGTTGAAGCTTTTAAAAGATGAAATGGTGTCGAAAACTGTTTACTTCGATTATGTTTCGTAAGAATGATATATAACAGATGGAGTCGGTTTAGAGAAGCAAAAAAAGAGGAATACCACCCTTCTACAGGGTGATAATTTAACGGTACGGAGCAGCTGTATATAGGAAACTACTATAGCAGTTACGCCACCTAGCGGTGAAGTTACAAACTTGAAAATATTTTAAATCAATTTTTTTGGCCGTATTTGTTAGTAGATTTTTTTTACTCCATAGTCGTAGCACGTCTGTGGATCACCCTGTATACAACGAAGGAGTGCAAGTATAAATGTACTTTTACATGATTGAGGAACTATTAGAAAATGTTCAATTTTTGACCTCTTCTACGTTCCTACATGGTAGAAAAACAGGGTATTCCTTTTTTTTACTTATCTAAACCAACTCAACAAGCTACTATGTTATCGCACCTCATTAGTCGATGAATTTGTCTTTGAGAAGTTACCGTGGTTCTGGCGCGAAATAGTAGCCATGAATCATAACTCAAAGAGCATGTGACATATCAGCAAAAAACGCCATTAAACCAAACAACAAGGTAAACATGTTTATGCTTTCCGAGACACAACATGTCTGATTACGTGAGGTGAACGGTAGGGTGTGAGAATAGTATATTATTCAACGAGCGTATAATGATGGGTATTATTCACGAGGTGAAGTTTACGGCCACGAGCCGCAGGCGAGTGGCCTAAATCACCGAGTGAATAATACCCATTATACGGGAGTAGAATACTATACTTTATCCACGACTACTAAATATTTTTGTTGAAGTTTTTTTGAAATGTTTCGAAAAACATGGTATGTTAAGAAACAGATATACGACTCACACAAATGAAGTCGCTGATGGCTCAGTGTAGATGCTCTTTCCCTTCCAACCGCGGGTCCCGGGTTCGAATCCGGTCTAGGAAAATTCACTTTTTTAATTTTTTTTTTTATATGTACAGCACTGAATTGAAAATATTTAGTGGTTTACACGATAAAATTTTAAAAACGGATTGTTTGTAGCAGAACAATATAATATTATAGCTAAATTAAGGAAGCATCTGACAGTAGTGATTAATGACTCATTAATCACTGCCGTGATTAATGGGTATTATTAAGGTCGAGCAAACAGACGTATAGTGGGTACATTATACAATAGTCGTGGATAAAATAATATATTTCAATAGGTCTACAATAGTTAAAATAATTGTTCGATTTGTTATGTACCTTAACTGACAAGGTATTTTTGAATATTTCGATTTCTGCGAAGAGATGTTGTAAATTGACAAATATTTGTTATCTAATTCCAATTTTTATGACCAAGAATTAGAAATGATTGTACATACATATACATAAATTTGAATTAAATATTTCAAGTCCTTTTTGTTCAAGCTCAGATAACAGAGGTCTTTGACAATTTAATGGGTTATTTATTTAGGCTTTTAGTATTACAAACTAAACTTTGTTTTAGAGGGTGGTATGAAAAAAATGATGTAACACTTTTACTACCGAGAAGGCAATCTTTTATTTAGTTTTGTGAGTTTATGAATAAAAATCGAAGTTTAGATGGTTAATGTTTCAGCAGTGGAGTATGTGCTTCCTGGAAGTTAACAAAATTCAAAATAAAGCATTTCATTATTCATACGAGTTGAAGATTTTATTTTTACTCTAACCTTTCGCTAAGAATAAATGCTTCTAGTTCCTAGAACTTACTTGGAACAAAAGCTCCATTCCTATTCATACAATTAAATGCATGTCTATTGTAAGAGAAAACCTTAAACTGGCAGACATAAGGCACTCATCTTTGGATGATGTAAGCAACTTTATTAAAAAAAAACCTCTAATTCTATACTTCTGGTTGATGTGTTTATCCATAAAGAATTTTAATATTTTGGATATTTTTTGGAAGAATATCCGTCTTTTATACCAAACAATGAACTCAAGTTTATGTCTCCTTTCTAAATAATAGACCTTTTTAGTAGTGACGTCACATACGCCAAATAATAAGCAACCCTACAGTGCACATTGTCTTGAAGAATTTTCCAATATTTTTACTAAATCGATTTTCGACCTTAGGTATGTACTTTATACGTTATTGCCAAAAAAATGTCTTCTTTGTCATGACCCTAAATATCGCCATATTCTGGCAATATTAGAAATATTTAAGAAGTTTCAAACACCTAGTGACAAAACTAAAAGAATTATAGAATTTATATACAGGGTTGTCAAATGAAAACGAAACAGAGCCCTTTTCAGGAACTGCGTCAAGATTGTAGAAAAACGCTCAGACCCGCCGATTTTAGATTAAAGGGGGACATTCTTTCCTGGTATTTTTGACTCCGCCACTTTCACCCCCAAGCAAGAGTAAGCAGCAATCCAAAATATTTAAATGGCATTGGGGGTTGAGCTCTTACAATTCTTACTTTAAATTTTATAATTTCGTATTTAAATTTGACTTAAATATTGACTTTTATAGTAATTAATAAATTAAAATTATATCAATGTTACTGAGCATGCGCATTAAAGATAATTTCATGTAAGCGATCATTCAAGAAAAGTTTGGTACTGGTTAAGAGCACGTGTATAATAAACCACAAGAAAAAAACAATCGGCACACATATTGACACAGCGCAACACCAAGAAAAACAATAAAAATACTTAGTGGGACTTGAAAATGCCAAAATTAAACAAAAGAAGACAAAATACGCTAATGAAGACAGTGATGTTATATTAACAGGATCTCACCTGCGTATGAGGCTATTATTTCCGAACATGCGCATTAGGCATAACACGACTAATGTTAAATTCTTACTTTATTTAAATATAAAAATATTCTTTTATATCGTTTTTTGCAAGTTTTAAGCACATTAGTGTATCTATTTTACCAAACACGTGTTGGTTGTTCTTAAATACTTCTAAACCCTTGTAAAAATAAATTCATTTGAAATTGTTCATTTTTATAGTATCCATATAAATAGTACACAAGGGTCAGATTCGGTCTGTATAATTTCAACTATGACAATTCGATGCGGGTTGCCTAAATATGTGACGTCACAGTAAAAAGTCTATTATTATCAGCCACCCGCATGTGATTATCCCAGCTCTTGTTTTCAAACATACGCCGCCTTGTATCGCCATTGTTTTTAGGTAATTCAGCCTCGATATTTTTTACGATAATATTATAAATGTTGCCTGGGTCACAGGCTATCGTCGGATGTCAGGACTTTATAATAATTATTAGATAAACCTTGTTAAATTATAATTTATTTACAACTCGTGCTCTTATTTTTCCTGCAATAAAATAATTGGGTTCCCTGTTTAGAAATTTGTCACAATTTCAACTTGACTGAAATATTCCACATATACCTACAAGGGCCTGTCGTGTTGGAACTCTTTGGTTTTTTCACTAACCAGAAATCGAAATTAAAGAGACAACTTAGATAATGGCAAAAAATCCTCCCAAACATAAACGCTGGTCCTTAAGAACGTGGTGGTAATAAAAGGGTTGATTTAAAGTACGATGACTTTTTTTACATTGCACCGTAGTTAGGAAACTTTGAGCCGGCCATTGTTGTTCTCGATCTAAGTTCTGTGGGGGCGCAACTGCGATCAGAACTCCTCGCCCACCCTGATATTCATACTTACTTTGAATAAAAGATTGTATCGCCATAGGCGTAGGTAGCTATATAACAGTGATTTTACCGAGAAAAAAATAAGCCACCGATTTTTACACGTTCTGAAGTTAATCCTTAAAGTGTCATTAAGAGTTTTACTTGCATGTAGGTTTCAGAGTTTTCTCATCGCATAGTTTTTCTGTTCCATCCGGTGTTCCCCAGGGATCTGTCCTGGGTCCATTGTTATTCATTATTTTCATTAATAGCCTTGGTAGCTGTTTGAATGTACTTCACCTTTTATATGCTCGTTATATAAGGATAATTTTTAAGGATAAACACCTTTCAGGATTCCTTTGATCTCCAGGAAAATGGCCTATGGTGTGAGTTTAAAGAATTGCCATTAAATATTAAAAAATGCAACACAGCAACTTTTCCTCGGAAGAAGGTAAATCTTGTCTTTCAATACGGTATAAATAATAAATTATTCATAAGCTAGATCTTATTAACAATTTAAGTATTTACTTGAGAGTGAAAAAAACCTCATAATCGATGGCATTCAATTATTGGGATAAATGGTAATAGTTTCCACTTTACTGAAACCTTAGAGGATTCCAAAAAGCAGTCAAAACCCCCATTTAATACAGTTTTCCGACATCTCGTCAGTTAGCCGATAAATCGCTTTTATCTGTGGCGTCATAAAAACTCTCACAACTTTTCAACTGCCTTAAGAACGAACGGTGAACTTATAAATTGAAACAATTTGTAACTCCTCAAAAGCCGAATATTTTTCTCGAATGTGTAAGAAAAAAAAAACGCGAGACGCTGTAATATGACTTATAGTTTGTAAACCGAATCGCGATAGCAAATTATATTGCGAAAATTCTCATGATGCAGTCTAACAAGGTGGAAACTGATGTTCTCGATCAATTTCGCCTTGTACATATTGCATTTTGATGAGTAGTCCGCTTTGTTTTAAAAAATAGTAACGACATGTGCAGTTGTTTGAGATTTATATCTCATTTTTGTTTTTTAAGAGCTTTTCTCGTTTGTAAAATCATTTCCAAATCAATTGACACTTTAAAACTGATGAAAATAATTTAATACATCGACTACTGCCGATAAAGAATATACGGAGTACAATAAGGGAAGCAATAAAAACAACAACGCATGATGAATGATGACAGAATGTATATGTATTGAAATGAACACACTGTATCTCAAGACACAACACCGAGAAATAGCATAGAAAATTTTCATGAAATTATAATGTAGAATAAAATAAAGACAAAGTACTTTTAAAGTAAAATAAAAAGCTCATTTCATAGTTATTTCATATAAACCTAAAACATTTTCAGTCAAAATTTTAAATAATACGTTTTAATGATAAGCATGTCAAGAAAATAAATTTTGGGTACGAAGTAGAAGCATTAAAGTAAAAGACAATGCCACAAGAAGGGCCAATTTAGAGATTTTATGAGTAAATTAATGTTAAATAATCTAGTACAAAAGAAAGTTCAAATATTATAACATCAGAAACACATAGGCTAGAAGTTTCTTATAAAAAATTTGTCATGCAAAATATCATATAAAAATTTCTTGTAAATTAGTATTAAGACGTATAAAATCTACTACGCAGTTATAAAATATAAATTACGCCGTAAGTTAATTAAAATCAAATTCATCGCAATATGCTGGAGAAATTGCGCAGTTAGAAAATGATAACAGGGATACGAGCAACCAATGGCGAAAGAACAAATCAGTGAATTTACCTGGTACCGGAAAAACAAAAAAACATCGAGAGAAGTCAACAAGCTGAGAGAGAGGCGGAAGGAGATTCTAGAGACTGGTGAGGGGTGCATGTTGTCCTGTGGCTCCCCAAACAACATCAAAAACACCAGGAAGCACTCTACACAGACCCAACAGCCATCTTCAACGCACGAGAATAGCAGAAAACGACAACAATAAAGTGAGGTTATAGAGACGACCGCAAATTGCCAGCCAGAACGAAACCAAGTAAGTCCAGTTGCATAAGAGTTTTCTCCATGCCATAAAGTGTTGCAAATTCGAACTATAAAAGCTATTTGTGAAATACAAAACCCGTTACAAACTATAAACAATGTCAGTGATTAAAGTTTAAATTGACATTTTTGAACATTCTATAATTTAAGTATTAGTTTAATTTCAAATGTTCGTAGTATAAGTTAATTTGTTTGAAAAACGTTTAAAATAATGATAATTGGTTAACCAAACATTTTCTCAATTATGATAGGTAGAATAAGGCATTTCTCAGACAATTATTCATGTAAAAGTATATAAAAAAAATATTCTAGTTTCTGTGTTCATAAAAATATTGTTCGAAATTGAAAGATAAATAAGTAATAAATGTCATCTTGTGTAAATATTTCCAATTTTGCTTTTATTCAATGTTTCTTACCCAAAATTAAATAGTAAAGGTTAATTAAAAGAGCATAGAACCGCCCCTATGAGGTAAGGACTCATGCTATTGATAAAATAAAGTGTTTTTTCTTGAGGGACAGTGTAGAAAATGAACATTCCTATCTACACTAATAAAATCCTGTCTACACTGTGAACATTATTTATACAAAGTAAAGCTGCCGGAGGCGATGTTAGCAATGATAAGGTAAGAAAGTCTAGTTCGTCTATGTTTGTCATTATTATTATTAAAATTTCTTATCAGAACCTACACTCAATGGAAAATTAGATATAAATACACCCAAATGACATTTTACATAAAAAAGGCGCCCAAACGGATAATTAATTCTTATACACACACAAAATTTACACACCAGAAACAAAATTAATCACCAAATTAAATAATAATTATAATATAATAAAAATAAATCAATAAATATCAAAATAATAAATACACCGCTACCAATCACCAAATTACATAATAGTATATGTATTGTCAGGTGGTTGAACTTAAGTTACAGATAATTAAAAACATCACAAATGATACCTTATTATCATGTTCTTGCATGAAACAAGTTGTAGCTATTTATACAGGGTGATTCACAACTTACAAAAAAAATTGGGGTCATGAAAAATAGAGTCAATATCGTAAAAAAAGTTTGTAAAATTCTTATAGTTTCCTAGAAAAACATTAATCAACTTGTAGTATTTACAACCCTTATGTCACTGGGTTATATAGATCTAGCGTCATTCGCGTTCTGCGCTGTACGCAATGCACTCTCTCTCCACGTAACCGCAGGTCCCGAATACTGAAATCCGATTTTAGTATTAAAGTTTTTGCGATAGTGTTTACATTAGTTTTTTTCAAGTGTCATTTATTGTCAAGACAACATTTGTGTTATGGTGGTGTCTTGTTTCGCAGAAACTGGGTAAATTGGGCCCAAATGTGCATACACAAAATTTTGAACAGTTGTTGTAACGTCAGGTATGTCGAATTATTTTATTAATTGAAACCACAAATGAATTTTATTAATTAATAATAACAATAGCCGCAAAAGCTTTCCTTAGGAAAGAAATTCTTTGAATTTTTTGACCGTTCATTTGTTATTATACTTTGCTGCCGTGCCGGTCGTCGACTGCATGCTTTGCCTTGCGTAAGGTCAGGTTTTATAGTGCACCAGTTTCCAGTGCCGTACAGAATTGTGTTAAATCATTTTCGAACTGTCATTTTTGATTTTTTTTTTACAAAATTATATTTGTAAGAGTCCCTTCTACATTCAAATTTTGTTTTTGGATAAACTCTGAATCACCTTGTATAAACGGACAGATTATTTATTGTTTTTTAAATTAAATCATGAATCATAGTAGAAAAGAAGTAGCGATTTAGGTAATAGCCAGAGACTTTGTCTGGCTTTGTTCTTTTCGCGCATTTTTCGTATCTTTTTTTAATTAATTTGTAGGGTGGCTATTTAGCTCGAAGTTAAATGCTTCTCTATACCTCTCTCTGGAACCCTCGCTTCTTCGTTAAACCACTTAATTACTTAGGGACCTTTTAATTAATTTTGCATAAAATTACCTTAATTTTTAGGAAACGAAAATTACCATTTATTTACCTCTATTTCTTAAGTATCTGAGATTAGGAATATTGTCTCACAACAAATGTTTATTGACAATAAGCGGTGTCGATTTTTCGCTACTGTTCCGATTTTTGCCGATTTTTCGCTGTACTTTCGATTTTTTATTGTAATTTGTTTTTCGCTACAGTTTTGATTCTTAAAAACGGCGAATGCCAGTTTCCTAGGGAGGATTATTAAGATTAATAGTAGAAGGAAACTTACACCGGGAAATACATGTGTTAAAGTTCTAGTGAGATGTGGTTCTGCTAAATAGATTATAAGATAAAGCTTGTCATGTTTTATTCGATTATCCTTGGATCTCAGTGACTAATTATCAGATTCATTTAATCTCGCAAAATTTAATCATATACCTAACTTTCCTTTCTCTCACATTCTATGTGCTTGCATTTCCTTGGCCGGAAATAAAATTATCTTCTCCTCGTCATCCCTGCATTGACTGAATACTTACTAATTGTCCAGATACCCCCGTATCTGTATTTTTTAAAACAGAAGCATTTTTATTTTGTCTTCATTGAATATAGTGGATTATTTGGTACAGGTATGCTCAAGAATCATGAGATACAAATATTGAAAATGTTTTTCTACAGAATTGTGAAAAAATTGTTTTAGATTTAGGTGTCAAATTGCTCTGTGAACTTGGATCGTTGTTGGCTACAAATACTAAAAGATGAAGTAAATAATGGACTGTCAAAAATGATTAAAAAAGTTATTAACTTTTTGAGTGCGCGATATACAGGGTGTCCGGAAAATAAACCGACAAACAAGACAGAAAATTCTATAGATGATTTGATATCGATTTGACATAAATCGTCTTTGAAGATGTCCCTTTGACATGGTTTTTTAATTTTTTTAATAATACATATTTCTGAATATGATATTCACAGCGTAGTTACGGACTGCTGTGTTATCTGTTTTTCAAAGCCAACTAAATATTAGCAATGAATTTGTAATTTTGTAATTTTTAGTGATGTATTTCGTATTTTGTAGTTACGTTTTTCATTCAATGTGAAATTTTTGATTAGGCAAAATGATTTTCATAAAAATTAACTTTGATCCTTTTGGCGTAAGGGTTTATTTGATTATTTCCTAAATTTTGTTCACAGGCGCAAAATATCCAATAAAGAAAAAAACTACTACTACGCATAACCTATTTTGATGTCTTATTCATTTTTAAGTAATCGTGAGTTACCTTCATACAACCTTGCTAATATCAACTTTGTGTGAAGTAGCACACGAAGGCTTTTTTTTATTACTACCGAAGCTGTGGAATTATTGATATGCCGCATATCCCTATGGAATAAAATATGGAACATTAGGAATTCCTCTATTAACTGCCGTACGCAGCCACCAGAGGGATGGTTTATTTGTTTTTTATCGCTGGAAGGTGCCTTTACGACTTGTTTTTCTCGTTTGATGTTTTTTTTTAGTTGAATAACATAGTAGTTTTGATTAAGGCACCACCGTGTTTGTACATAATTTAGTGCTTTTATTGATCTCAGAATATACTTTAATTAAATGTAAAGAGTACTTACATTAATAGTATATTATTCAACGAGCGTATAATGATGGGTATTATTCACGAGGTGAAGTTTACGGCCACGAGCCGCAGGCGAGTGGCCTAAATCACCGAGTGAATAATACCCATTATACGGGAGTAGAATACTATACTTTATCCACGACTACTAAATATTTTTGTTGAAGTTTTTTTTGAAATGTTTCGAAAAACATGGTATGTTAAGAAACAGATATACGACTCGCACAAATGAAGTCGCTGATGGCTCAGTGTAGATGCTCTTTCCCTTCCAACCGCGGGTCCCGGGTTCGAATCCGGTCTAGGAAAATTCACTTTTTTAATTTTTTTTTTATATGTACAGCACTGAATTGAAAATATTTAGTGGTTTACACGATAAAATTTTAAAAACGGATTGTTTGTAGCAGAACAATATAATATTATAGCTAAATTAAGGAAGCATCTGACAGTAGTGATTAATGACTCATTAATCACTGCCGTGATTAATGGGTATTATTAAGGTCGAGCAAACAGACGTATAATGGGTACATTATACAATAGTCGTGGATAAAAATGTTTATCCACAATCACCTTATAATCGGACTTTTATCCACACATATGAACCGTCTAAAGTGATAATTTATCCACTAGTGGAACTTTGGAACATTAACATTTACATTTATAGTAATAGTAATAGACATTTCGTTTTTTGTTTTGTCACATTTAACTTCCTTTTTGTTAATAACAACCCTAATAGCATTGTTGCCATCATTTTCGGAACGCATAACATCTGCCGAAGTTTGTGAAGAATTTGCACAAGTTACTAATGTCTCTTCTTATAAGGAACAGCTATACGGGGCGTACCAAAATGAAGTGTTTTAAAAGTTTGTAGAATTTATTACAGTGACCTTACAAATCAAATGAACGAACAACTCAAACAATTTGTCCTACAAGTGTTCAATGTGAGCACCCTCCGTCACACGGCACACATCGATTCGATAGCCGAGTTCGTCCCAAATCTTGCTCAGTGTGTCTGGAGTAATTGATGTAACTGTAACTTCAATCCTATGTCGTAGGTCGTTTAGGTCAGCTGGTAGCGGAGACACATACACCCGATCCTTTATAAACCCCCAAAGGTAAAAATCGCATGGCTTCAGATCTGGTGAACGTAGGGGCCATACGAAACAAGCGCTGTCATCCGGCCCCTTGCGGCCAATCCACCTGTCGGGAACAATGTTGTTTAACCAATCGCGTACGAAGGCATGTCAACAGTGGCGGTTTTACCATAAGAGCTGCGGAACTGCAGAACACATAAAATTTTATGTATTTAATCATATTAAATATCAAGAAAATATTTAAAGAATCCAAATGTACTCGCGCTAAAATAAATCTATGAGCTTATATTATTATTTATTACGACGCGAGCTACGCTCCTTAATATATGCAACCTCATATACAAAATGTGTTCACAGCGAACAGTTAGATGCGTCCTTTGTTTTTATTGGCTAATCAGGCACGTCACCCGGTACACTTTTATATGGGCTTCTGTGGCTGCAACAACGACAGCCACTGCTGCAGTAAATGCAGTAATATTTCCTACGTGGTATCTGCATTAAAGCAAATGAAATATAAATTAGTTCCTAGGCTGGGTAAAGTGTCATAATTTTTGACGCTTCTTTTCGCAATAAAGTTGACATTNCAATGAATTTGTAATTTTGTAATTTTTAGTGATGTATTTCGTATTTTGTAGTTACGTTTTTCATTCAATGTGAAATTTTTGATTAGGCAAAATGATTTTCATAAAAATTAACTTTGATCCTTTTGGCGTAAGGGTTTATTTGATTATTTCCTAAATTTTGTTCACAGGCGCAAAATATCCAATAAAGAAAAAAACTACTACTACGCATAACCTATTTTGATGTCTTATTCATTTTTAAGTAATTGTGAGTTACCTTCATACAACCTTGCTAATATCAACTTTGTGTGAAGTAGCACACGAAGGCTTTTTTTTATTACTACCGAAGCTGTGGAATTATTGATATGCCGCATATCCCTATGGAATAAAATATGGAACATTAGGAATTCCTCTATTAACTGCCGTACGCAGCCACCAGAGGGATGGTTTATTTGTTTTTTATCGCTGGAAGGTGCCTTTACGACTTGTTTTTCTCGTTTGATGTTTTTTTTTAGTTGAATAACATAGTAGTTTTGATTAAGGCACCACCGTGTTTGTACATAATTTAGTGCTTTTATTGATCTCAGAATATACTTTAATTAAATGTAAAGAGTACTTACATTAATAGTATATTATTCAACGAGCGTATAATGATGGGTATTATTCACGAGGTGAAGTTTACGGCCACGAGCCGCAGGCGAGTGGCCTAAATCACCGAGTGAATAATACCCATTATACGGGAGTAGAATACTATACTTTATCCACGACTACTAAATATTTTTGTTGAAGTTTTTTTGAAATGTTTCGAAAAACATGGTATGTTAAGAAACAGATATACGACTCACACAAATGAAGTCGCTGATGGCTCAGTGTAGATGCTCTTTCCCTTCCAACCGCGGGTCCCGGGTTCGAATCCGGTCTAGGAAAATTCACTTTTTTAATTTTTTTTTTTATATGTACAGCACTGAATTGAAAATATTTAGTGGTTTACACGATAAAATTTTAAAAACGGATTGTTTGTAGCAGAACAATATAATATTATAGCTAAATTAAGGAAGCATCTGACAGTAGTGATTAATGACTCATTAATCACTGCCGTGATTAATGGGTATTATTAAGGTCGAGCAAACAGACGTATAATGGGTACATTATACAATAGTCGTGGATAAAAATGTTTATCCACAATCACCTTATAATCGGACTTTTATCCACACATATGAACCGTCTAAAGTGATAATTTATCCACTAGTGGAACTTTGGAACATTAACATTTACATTTATAGTAATAGTAATAGACATTTCGTTTTTTGTTTTGTCACATTTAACTTCCTTTTTGTTAATAACAACCCTAATAGCATTGTTGCCATCATTTTCGGAACGCATAACATCTGCCGAAGTTTGTGAAGAATTTGCACAAGTTACTAATGTCTCTTCTTATAAGGAACAGCTATACGGGGCGTACCAAAAGAAGTGTTTTAAAAGTTTGTAGAATTTATTACAGTGATCTTACAAATCAAATGAACGAACAACTCAAACAATTTGTCCTACAAGTGTTCAATGTGAGCACCCTCCGTCACACGGCACACATCGATTCGATAGCCGAGTTCGTCCCAAATCTTGCTCAGTGTATCTGGAGTAATTGATGTAATTGTAACTTCAATCCTATGTCGTAGGTCGTTTAGGTCAGCTGGTAGCGGAGACACATACACCCGATCCTTTATAAACCCCCAAAGGTAAAAATCGCATGGCTTCAGATCTGGTGAACGTAGGGGCCATACGAAACAAGCGCTGTCATCCGGCCCCTTGCGGCCAATCCACCTGCCGGGAACAATGTTGCTTAACCAATCGCGTACGAAGGCATGTCAACAGTGGCGGTTTTACCATAAGAGCTGCGGAACTGCAGAACACATAAAATTTTATGTATTTAATCATATTAAATATCAAGAAAATATTTAAAGAATCCAAATGTACTCGCGCTAAAATAAATCTATGAGCTTATATTATTATTTATTACGACGCGAGCTACGCTCCTTAATATATGCAACCTCATATACAAAATGTGTTCACAGCGAACAGTTAGATGCGTCCTTTGTTTTTATTGGCTAATCAGGCACGTCACCCGGTACACTTTTATATGGGCTTCTGTGGCTGCAACAACGACAGCCACTGCTGCAGTAAATGCAGTAATATTTCCTACGTGGTATCTGCATTAAAGCAAATGAAATATAAATTAGTTCCTAGGCTGGGTAAAGTGTCATAATTTTTGACGCTTCTTTTCGCAATAAAGTTGACACTGATTTTTCATTATTAAAAAATTATTAGAGTAGGAGGTAAAATCTCATAAAAAATGGTAAATACAAAACACCATATCAGATTTTAGCGATTTTGCCATGCATCAAAATGGCTTTTATTTCTTTAAACGAAAACCGTTCGTCGTATGAACAAATATCAAGAGACCAAATTAACTCTAAAGTAATTACAAACATAATATTGATTTTAAGAAAAAGCAGTGGCGCACTTTTTTTTTTCTTTAAAACAATTCAATACAAATCCTGTTCGAACGCCACTGGTAGAAATTTTTTGAAAACTTTTACATCAAAAAATGTAATTTAATGGTCAAAAGAAGTGTACCAAATTTTGCGGAAATATCTGGAGTGGTAGGAAAGTTATGATAAAAAAGGCATTTTTTCCTTAAAACTTTAACACCCTGTATCTCGGAAACGAAGCATTTTCGGACATAATTTTATTTGAAAAAGTTTCTTATTTTCTTGCATTCTATACAGTGTTAAAAGGAAAGTATCAACTTAAAAATCACCCTGTATATTGAACTATAGTTTTCGAAAGTTTTATCACTTTTTGTTTATAACTGACATCTTTACAGCAACTTTAAAAAATTGACGTTTTATACCGTTTTTTTCAATGTCACGGCTTTGTTATTGCAAATTTCGTAACCGGACCACCGCCATTTTGTAGATATTTTTATTACGAACAAAATCATGTCCTAAGCATTTTTTCGTACAAAGTTATTTAAAGAAAACTACTAAAAAAAATTTTTTTCACGATTAAATTGGTAATAACTTTTTTTCCTGATAAAATACTTTGTCAGCAAATTAGCCTGTTATTGTACTCATCATTTAAAGTATTCCTGTGTAGTTATTTCCGAGTTATCAAGGAAATGTTAACAACAGTAACTTTTCGGCCTCTGCCGACTGGACTACTTAAGAAAGATCAATACGTGAAAAACAGCTACTACTTTTCTGATATCCAAGAACATTGTTTGACTCCCTTTAATAAGGTTTTTTTAGAATAAAATTTTTTGTATTTAGCTCATCATCTTTACAGTAAAGTAAAAATTTTAGAATTGGTAACGGAATATTATGTTATTCACCACCCACACGAATGCAAATATTGTGAGATATTTTTTTTTTAAATCACAGTCATACATTACATAAGCAAATGGAAAAGCCATAAATATTTAATGAGGAAATCGAATGCGATCTCGTTACTTCGTTACATATTCCTTTTCTGTTTCTGTTTTAATTAAAAATACCGGTCCCGGGTTTCCTTCCTCGTCTCTCAGTAAGGTATTTTATCACAATTTCCTTCGAGCCAGTGTCAGAATAAACAATGATGCTATTCTGTAGGAATTCCGTGACATATTTCCTAAACAGTTTTTATAAACTTTAAACATCCATTTGTATATACTTTTTGCCATTTTTATTTTTATACTCCCTGTTCTTTAATTGTTCAACTTTAAAATCTCTTAGTTCACTTAGATCAGTTGACAAATGTTGGAAAATTTAGGTAAAATGAGAATATTCTCGGTGTTTATGCTGAATTCTTAGAATGGAATATAATTTTATTTTATTTTATTTTATTTTATTTTATTTTATTTTATTTTATTTTATTTTATTTTATTTTATTTTATTTTATTTTATTTTATTTTATTTTATTTTATTTTATTTTATTTTATTTTATTTTATTTTATTTTATTTTATTTTATTTTATTTTATTTTATTTTATTTTATTTTATTTTATTTTATTTTATTTTATTTTATTTTATTTTATTTTATTTTATTTTATTTTATTTTATTTTATTTTATTTTATTTTATTTTATTTTATTTTATTTTATTTTATTTTATTTTATTTTATTTTATTTTATTTTATTTTATTTTATTTTATTTTATTTTATTTTATTTTATTTTATTTTATTTTATTTTATTTTATTTTATTTTATTTTATTTTATTTTATTTTATTTTATTTTATTTTATTTTATTTTATTTTATTTTATTTTATTTTATTTTATTTTATTTTATTTTATT
Source organism: Anoplophora glabripennis (assembly GCF_000390285.2). NCBI lineage: Eukaryota > Metazoa > Arthropoda > Insecta > Coleoptera > Cerambycidae > Anoplophora > Anoplophora glabripennis. The sequence continues at coordinate 304,338 of NW_019416396.1, read as the reverse complement.
TTATTTTATTTTATTTTATTTTATTTTATTTTATTTTATTTTATTTTATTTTATTTTATTTTATTTTATTTTATTTTATTTTATTTTATTTTATTTTATTTTATTTTATTTTATTTTATTTTATTTTATTTTATTTTATTTTATTTTATTTTATTTTATTTTATTTTATTTTATTTTATTTTATTTTATTTTATTTTATTTTATTTTATTTTATTTTATTTTATTTTATTTTATTTTATTTTATTTTATTTTATTTTATTTTATTTTATTTTATTTTATTTTATTTTATTTTATTTTATTTTATTTTATTTTATTTTATTTTATTTTATTTTATTTTATTTTATTTTATTTTATTTTATTTTATTTTATTTTATTTTATTTTATTTTATTTTATTTTATTTTATTTTATTTTATTTTATTTTATTTTATTTTATTTTATTTTATTTTATTTTATTTTATTTTATTTTATTTTATTTTATTTTATTTTATTTTATTTTATTTTATTTTATTTTATTTTATTTTATTTTATTTTATTTTATTTTATTTTATTTTATTTTATTTTATTTTATTTTATTTTATTTTATTTTATTTTATTTTATTTTATTTTATTTTATTTTATTTTATTTTATTTTATTTTATTTTATTTTATTTTATTTTATTTTATTTTATTTTATTTTATTTTATTTTATTTTATTTTATTTTATTTTATTTTATTTTATTTTATTTTATTTTATTTTATTTTATTTTATTTTATTTTATTTTATTTTATTTTATTTTATTTTATTTTATTTTATTTTATTTTATTTTATTTTATTTTATTTTATTTTATTTTATTTTATTTTATTTTATTTTATTTTATTTTATTTTATTTTATTTTATTTTATTTTATTTTATTTTATTTNCATCTGTAAACCATACTAGGCTCCACCTTTCCAGGGTATTAAACCTTTCCTCCCACTTGCTTTGATCCTCTATTCGAGTCTCAAATGGCTTGTGGAAGTGAAACCTTGGGACCACCTTGTCGGATACCATCCCAAGAGTTGGTTCCGACATAGATGTGTCTATGATCCTGGAGTGGGAATCACCCCTCCAGTCATTGTTATTCCTGAGTCGATATGCTGCTAGCCGCGCTTCTCTTTCCACCACTATATGCAGCGGTGGCAGATTTAGCATGACTTCTAGTGCAGCTGTCGGGGTCGATGCCATCGCCCCCGTTATACCTAAACAGGCCAATCTCTGAATTCTATTCAGTTTTTCCCTCGCTGTGGTCTGTTGTGTTTTCTGCCACCATACCACAGCGCCGTAAAGAATCCTGGGTCTTACTATTTGAGTACATTAGTACGAGGAGTTGGTAAATAAAATGTTCCGTCTTCTCTAGAGCTAAGCCTAGGTATAGAAAATGATAATTTGATTATAAATTCCTGGCAGTCAGCCAAATTAAGTAAAATTTTAAAAAGAAAGACCTGCGAAAAGTATTTCCGTCTCGTTTCAAGGCTAATAAAGGAATCTCTACTTAAAAGGTCCTCATGCGGATATCCGATATGAGGATAGTAGCCATCAGATTTAAAATTTAAAAATTTAAAAAATCGACACTGAATTGATTCCAGTTGCACCACTGTGCGGTGACCATACGGGAGAGGCATATTCAAGTTTTGATCTAACGTAACTAAAGTAAAGAAGCTTTCTGACAACTAAGCTTGGAAATTCACGACAGTTACGAACTATCCATATGCTCTATTAGCTTCGGAGACAACAGTATCAATATGATTATTAAATGATAGTTTTTCATCAAATTCAAAACGTCATTATCAATGCTGTAATTAAACATAATGCGATTGAACTTGGAGAAAAACATGACATTACATTTTTCCGTATTTAACTTTAGCGTGTTATTATTACACCAAGATTTTATATTAAGAAGGTTTCGTTGAAGCTGAATACAGTAATTAATGTTGCGAACAGAGCTGTATATTTTTAACATCATCGGCATATAGAAGAAAATTTACATCTAAGTTGTTAATTAAATCGTTAATGAATATAATGAATAGTAAAGGTCCAAGAATGGAACCTTGAGGAACTCCTGATTTAGCGACATACTCAATCGATTTATACCCATTATAAACTATATACTGTATTCTGTTGTCTAAATGAGATTTGAAGAAATTCATTAAGGCCCCTCATACGCCAAACATATCTAGCTTCTGGAGTAAAATTGAGTGATCAAGCCTATCAAACGCATTGCTGAAGTCCGTATATATGACATCAGTTTGTAAATTGTTGTCTATAGTCAGTAGAACGTCTTTTCATAAAACCATGCTGATCGGGTGTTATCATATTAGAGATGTTATAATAAATATAGTCATGAAGTAATATTTCAAAAACTTTACAAAAATGACATATAATGGATGTAGGACGAAAATTTAATGTAATGTTAAATTTATCACCCCTTTTTAAAAATAGGACACACTTTTGAAAGCTTCCACAAATCAGGTTACCGACACCCAGTTAGGCATAAGTTGAATAATTTTTTTAAGGGACGAGAAAAAATCTGAGCACAGTCTCTTATCAGAAACTCGGGAACACCATTCGAACCAGTAGTCATTTTGATACCTCACCCCGTCCCCTACACAAGCCTGAAATTTCTTCAATTACACAGACCAACAAAATTTAACCTTTTTTTGGAAGCAGAAACTTGAATATATATTTCCAATTTAGGTGCGCTGAATCCGAATCGGGCAGCAGAATTGCTCTATCGCGTCAGGTTTTTGAGATATCCTAACATAAAAGTGCAAAAAACAATGTTTTTCGTCATATTTGAGGTTATGTAGTAATGCCATCTATTCTTTTTCAAAAAACTAATACATTGAATCTAAAAGCACAAGGCTCCCACCTTCGAATGCCGTTGAGTTTGCTCAAATATCTTTTATTTTCGTTGAGATATCACATGTTGAAATTTTTAAGTTTCTCTGTTTCTCAATATGCGAAAATCTACTAAGGATCCCTTAGACATCAAGCAGTCGATTGCAATTTAGAAACTTCATACCAATGCGGTTTGTGGGTTTGGAGTTGGTGGGCTTGGGTTTTGTAAGAGTGGAGTTTGTAGGTTCGGGTTTTGTGGGATTGTGGGTTTGTGGATTTGAAGTTTGTGAGTTTGAGTTCGAATGTATTGAAGGTTTCTGAGTATTAAATTTCTGAATTGCAATCAACTGCATGCATATTAGTCTGCTTCTTGACCCTTGTTGACCTGTGTTATTTATAGTGTAGGTATAGTTTTAGGAGAAAATGTTATCCCTTCTCTTCGCCAATCACATATCATTGTAACTGACACCTTTAATCGGGCAAAAAAGCAATAAATTTGAGTATCGCCCGAATTCCCTTTGTAACTGGCACTAAGATGTTATCTCTGCTTCCTCTCTCCGCTGACTGTCGCACATAATTATCTCTCCACGTAAAGTTTCCGTGATCTAATCTGTTATCTCAAATTAATTCCCAGGAAATCGGTTACAGTTACGTGGCTTTTCCCCTTACGGAATGTTTCGAGCCAGTAGGGGCCCCTACGACGCCTGCTAATGTTATTAATACAGTATGGAGGCACGTCCCTGCGTTTGATTGTGAGAGTGTCACAGAGACGCGTGTAGCGACGATCTTCATCGATCCGGTTCTTGTGTACGGAGGGACGTTGATGCTCGTTTTAAGGATTTAGTTTGTATTGTCGTAGGATTCGAGGTGGAAAAATAAACAGGTGTTAGCGTGGGATTTGATCTGATTATAATAAGAAATGTGAGATTCTTTCTAGTGGAACAGCAGATAGGATATAAGTGAACTTTATATTGTTGGTGTAGTTTTCTACCTAAATTAAGTGTTCGAATTGCCACCCACCGACTTCTTGACAATACGCAAGTCTGTGTAGAAATTCTTCTTGCACATTATGAATTATTTCTGGGGTAACTCTGTGTATTTAATTTATAATACAATTTTGGAGTTCTTCTAAATTATGTGGTCTATTAACGTACACTTTGGACTTTAAGTAGCCCCATAAGAAATAGTCCAGGGGGGAAGATCTGGGGATCTCGCGGACCATTCTATCGGTCCTCGTCTGCCGATCCACCTCCCAGGAAAACAATTGTCCAGAAAATCTCGAACATGGCGCGCATAGTGCGGAGGTGCACCGTCTTGCTGAAACCATATGGTGTCATCAGGAATGTCATTATCGTTAGGAAAAATTACTGCAAGCGCTGGAACAAGGTCATTTTGTAAAAACTCTAAATATCTTTCTCCTGTAAGGGTTCCTTCAAAGAAGAAAGGCCCTACTATTCTGTTGTTAACTATTCCAGCATTTACACATTTAATTTCTGTGGGTGTTGGGTATGTGTCTGCCATCCAATGAGGATTTTCCCGACTCCAATACCTGCAAGTTTGACGGTTCACTGTATCATTGAGACAGAACGTGGCTTCGTCTGAAACAAGTATTTGCCAGTGTAAATCTCTATTTACTTGACATAAATCCATCATAATTTAATCCATCATTGAGTTCCTGCACAAGTTGAATTTTGTAGGGATTATATTTTTCCTTTCTCAGGATACGTAGCACTGTGGTCCGACTAATTTCATTTTTTAATGCAACCAATCGTGAAGTATTATGAGAATTATCTACCATACCCACTTATCAAAATGTTCTGTTTGTGATCTTCACTAATGCTTGGACGTCCAGGTTTTAGAATATCTACAACAGTGCCAGTTTCTCTAAATTTAGATTCTATCTTACTGACTGTTGATTAGCTGATACGGGATCTGGATGTTTTTCATTAAATAAATCGCAAACTTTTCTGCTGCGTTCTAGTCTTATCCCCGCATCCGATAAGAATTAAAATTTCAATTCCCTGTGTGACAGTTAACTGTGCCATAATACTTTAAATTCAACAATAATTTTTATATCGCTTACAATACTTAGAAAGTCGGTATGACAGTGACACTTTGTAGAGATTTACACCTACGTGATCCATAAAAAACTTCAAGCATTTCGAAAAACTAAATTTGATAACGTTTTTGCTTTATTTTAATTGATTTGAGTCATTTCTTTCAGAATCAAGAAAAAAAATTAGGGGTTGCTATTTAAAAAAATGTCGATGACGTCATTACCTACTCGAAAACGGTTGAAAATCGCCTTTTATGCTAAAATATGTATTTTTTAAATTAAAAATCGACCTGTTCGAGGATTTTTCCCAAAAAAAAATTGTTTCGTTTTTACTGAATTTATTCCATACTTTAGGCGCGTACTGTTTAGAAACATGACGTATTGTCTGTATTATGATTTTGTTAGATCCTACCTATACAGAATGCAATGTGTTGTTACAACGGTTTTGATTCTATGAGCCTCGTAGCAACTTCTAGAGTACATCAGGGTTCTGTACTTCGCCCTTTACTGTTTTGTTTATCACTGATCTTAAGTTGTCATATGTTGTAAATTATTGTTTGCAGATTGATTTAAAAATATTTTCGTCCATAATTTGTTTTAATGTTCGTAATAAACTGCGAAAAGAACCATATACAGTCCTGGAGTGTAAAATATAATTTATAACTTAATCTGTTGTAATGCAGAAACCTTAAATTTTTGCAGGAAACTATTATATTAAATTTCATTACGCTATTGATAGTGGAGTCAAAATAGCTTAAAATTACGCACTATTTCGAAATAATTATGGGAAGCATGGATTTTCCTAAAACCTTTTGAAATTACTTGGAGATAAGTAGGTATTAGAAAAAAGTTATAAACTTATTTTTGTACGCTAATTGTTTTTTAATTGTTTAAACAATAATAAATAGTTTTTTTAAAAACATTTAAAATAATTGAATGAATTTTAAATCGAATTCTTTCAAATTGACAATATAGGAGTTTTCGATGTCGCTGAACAAGAATATGAAGTCGGAAAATGAAAATTCAAAATGGCTGATCCAATATGGCCGACTATTTTAAACAATTTATTTAACAATTATTGATTTTAAATCAAACTCGCTCATATTTGTAATATAGAAGTTCGAAAAATTAAAATTACAAATGGCTAAAAAGAGGTTTTATTGAAAATATGTTTTATTTTTTAAAAAACAAATTTATTACAAATTAATTAATTTTTAAATCACATCGAGTTCTTGCTCTTCAAAAATAACTGGGCAATTAAGGCTTTAAACCAATAAAATTGAAAAAAAAACAATGATTTTAAATACAAAATTACAAAATCAAAATCAACGTCCCCTATGATTTATTTATTCATTAATTATTTTAAAAATGGATCAATATATAAATATTAAACTCATACATTTACAGGTTTAGCATAAAAGAAAACGAATATAAATACCTTAAATGCAAACTGAACATTATTTGTAATATTAAGTAATAATATTACATTAAAGAATTACAAGTGCACTAGAGTATAACCTCATAAATGGACAAAATTTCTTCGCATAGACAATGAGGATCATCACTTAAACCAATTCTGCAGTTACATATAGGATATAGGAAATGATTAGACCTCATTCGACCAATGGATTTCCAATTTCTGGCCATAGTGCTGATTTTAAATCAGGGGTTAATAGAAAGGGGAAGGCTGGACTTGTTTGTAGTATTACCCCTTCTCACATAGTTCGTAGGATTCCCTCCAATTGTTGTACATCATTTTTCTATTGGGTGTAATAAGATCTGTTGTCAGAAGTTTCACGTTTTGCTTTTCTCCAATGTCTGTGGCTATCTTAACTAGCCGATCAATTTTTCACTTTGTTCGATTTCAATAAGGGCTTTCGTCCATATATATTCGAATTTCTTTCTGTTTCGTGATTTGCTGAAGTTATATTAGTTAGAACAATGTATCTCTTCTATTTTTCTACAACGCTTTTACAATCTGAAAACATAACGAAAAAATATTTAATCAGCTTGTATATCCGTGACTGGAAATGTTTTACATTATAACCTTTCTCTTGCGTGCCCAATATGTAACATAACACTTTGGTATCATAAATAACTTACAAGGTATATAAAATGTTAATTTGAAGATAAAATAGCCTTATACTATTATGGTTTCAGTGGGTAGCATAGGAAATAATTTATTAAAACAAGGAATAAAATGTAGCTTTGTGTCCATGCTCTAACCCAGGGAACCTCATTAAATTCCTGGAAACTCCTCACAGTTTACCTCCATTAAGGGTTTTGATCCCATTAGCGATTAAATCAGTTTCCGTAATCCATTTAGAAACTGAAAGTAAATTTGTTTGCCCTTCGAAATATAGGTTAAGGTTTTATTTGATTTGGGAGACCACTCATATTGTTTTCAGATTATCTTATCGACAGCCAGGCAAATTCACAACACTTAGGAAAGTAGGGTGGGTGAAATTCTGGTCTAGGCGATTACAGGATATTCTCAAACAGCTTTCTAATTTTTAAATATTCTTTGCCTAATAGCACCAACTTGTTTAACATTTAAATTTAGTGTTTTGGCCTTGTTTGAACCCTTCTAAAAATGCGGCATATAATAAACTGTTAGAAACTGCAATTCTATGAAACATATAAATGGTGTTTGAAGTTAAAGTCTAGTATAACGTTAATTATTAGCAAAATTATGTGAAGATGGAGGAACCTAATTGGATTGAATTAGTGAGAGTCATAATAAAATGGCCCTGTTGTTATGTTGTTAACTTAAAGAGAATGTCAGCAAAACGCAGAGGCATCACGTCGTTATGCAATAATTTTTTTGATGAAGTTCCATCGTCTTCCTAGGTTTAACCGTTTAATTCTGCCTCATTTCCGAATATATAAATATATTATTATATTTTATTGTTTATTGTGTTGTTTTGTTAATAATATAATGTAAGTAATGGTGTTGTGTGTTGTTGTAATATGTGATGGTGTGTACATTTTGTGTGTTTATAATAATTAAATATCCGTTTGGGCGCCTTTTATAATGTAAATTGTCATTTGGGTGTGTTTATATCTAATTTTCCATTGAGCATAGATTCTGATAAGAAAATTTATAATAACACTGACAAATATAGACGAAGTAGACTTTCTTACCTTATCATTGCTAACATCGCCTCCGGCAGCTTTACTTTGTATAAATAATGTTCACAATGTAGATAGGATTTTATTAGTGTAGATAGGAATGTTCATTTTCTACACTGTCCCTCAAGAAAAAACACTTTATTTTATCAATAGCATGAGTCCTTACCTCATAGGGGCGGTTCTATGCTCTTTTAATTAACCTTTACTATTTAATTTTTGGTAGGAAGCATTGAATAAAAACAAAATTTGAAAGATTTACACAAGATGACATTTATTACTTATTTTTCTTTCAATTTCAAACAATCCTTTTGATGAACACAGAAACTAAAATTTTCTTTATATACTTTTACATGAATAATTGTCTGAGAAATGCCTTATTCTACCTATTATAGTTTAGAAAATGTTTGGTTAACCAATTATCATTATTTTTAAACGTTTTTCAAAACAAATTAACTTATATTACTAACATTGGAAACTAAATTAATACTTAAATTATAGAATTTTCAAAAATGTCAATTTAAATTTTAATCACTGAAATTGTTTATAGTCGAAACGGGTTTTCTGTTTCTCAAATAGTTTTTATAGTTCAAATTTGCAACACTTTATGGCATGGAGAAAACAGTTATGCAACTGGACTTACTTTATTTCGTTCTGCCTGGCAATTTGCGTGCGTTTCTTTAACCTCACTTTATTGTTGTGGTTTGTCTGCTATTCTCGTGCGTTGAAGATGGCTGTTGGGTCTGTGTATAGTGCTTCCTGGTGTTTTAGATGTTGTTTTGGGGAGCCACAGGACAACATGTACCCCTCACCAGTCTCTCGAATCTCCTCCTTCTTCACCTCTCTACAGCTTGTTGACTTCTCACGATGTTTTTTTGTTTTTCCGGTACCAGGTAAATTCACTGATTTGGCCTATTGCCATTGGTTGCTCGTATCCATGTTATCATTTTCTAACTGCGCAATTTCTCTAGCATATTGCGATGAATTTGATTTTAATTACCTTACGGCGTAATTTACATTTTATAACTACGTAGTAGATTTTATACGTCTTAATACTAATTTACAAGAAATTTTTATATGATTTTTTGCATGACAATTTCTTTTATAAGAAACTTCTAGCCTATGTGTTTCTGATGTTATAATATTTGAACTTTCTTTTGTACTAGATTATTCAACATTAATTTACTCATAAAATCTCTAAATTGGCCCTTCTTGTGGCATTTTCTTTTACCTTAATGCTTCTCCTTCGTACCTAAAATTTATTTTTTTGACATGCTTATCATTTAAAACGTATTATTTAAAATTTTGACTGATAATGTTTTAGGTTTTATATGAAATAACTATGAAATGAGCTTTTTATTTTTCTTTAAAAGTAATTTATGTCTTTATTTTTTTCTACATTATAATTTCATGAAAATTTTCTATGCTATTTCTCGGTGTTGTGTCTTGAGATACAGTGTGTTCATTTCAACATGTATACCAAGAGATAAACCCAACTTCCATGAAATCCCGTTTATTATAAAGTATATTTATCACGAAAGTAAATTGGGTGTAAGACAACTTTTATTAAAACTTTCAATTTCCTGTCCTTTCCACAATTGTTTCACTTCATTTTACGCATCCAAATCTAACTTCACCGACAGTTTTACCTGCTTGTAGCAATTTCTGTACTCACAGATTCGAGTAAATGGGCTCGTGTTTTCAAAGTTTGAAACAGGACGTATTAGGGGAACTGCTACAGCGTATCCCTTTGTATTTCCATCAAACAAGCGTGAAACATGAAATAGTAAACAGGGAAGAGTAAATATAAAATTTCATTTCCGCGAACATTTGTCTTTACTATTACTCCTCGTGTCTTGCGCTGAAAACATTCCTAAAACTGTGCCACAATCACTGTTCTAAAGTTTCTGCTGAAAAGACCCGAATAAACGTAAAAAAGTCGGGAAGAACGTAAGAATTCATGCAATGCCTGACCGAGACAGAACGGAGGTGGCTGTGAAATGATATCACTGCAAAACTCAAAGCGCATTTGTAAATGGAACTTTTATTCCCAAAGCCATGCATTTCAAATCGGGTACGGAAATACAAAAACATTTTGGAGAACGGAAGTATTCTAATAGTGCAAATGGGAACATTACGTCCCGAAAAGTTTTTATATGAGTATAAGTCAAGTATTTTTATGTAAGGCATAAAATTCTGTAAAAACATAAAATACTTTTTCAAATTAATTTAGTTAACTAGAGTTGTTCATACTGGTAATTCTCTCGTGTCTTATTATGTTGCTTATCAATTGGCAGTGCCATAAATGGCCAATGATAGTGGCTAGTCATTCAAGTATAAATCTACAGTACAGAGTACAGTGGATTTATTCGCAACAAGGTATCAACAAAATTTGTCACTCTGCTGATGAATGTTGATGAATTATAAGTTGGAATGGATTGGGTTGAAAATATTGGCGATCGCGCTTTTCTGGGGCATCTAACGGGCCCCCATCAACTGAGGTCGAGATTACAGAATTTAGTTTATATTTTTTCTCTTTATTTGGAGAAAAAAACAAAAATTAAATTACCGTACAGTTTTCCTAATGCAGAAAAGGCATTTACTGGATTATCTCTTGATCTTCCTCTTCGGTTGCAAGGGGTGGAAGTGACCAAACCTATAAGTTTTTTGGGACCTGTAATTTCAGGTAGGAAATAGTTTGGCTTGGTATTTCTTCAACGGGATTTATTCCAACATTGATTGGTACACTTTCTTTTCTTATAAAATAAAAACAGTTACGTGTGAAGAACTCAACGACACATATTCGGTGAAGTATTCCTTCTTCTGAGAATAAGCTATCTAAAAATTTTCTACTTGAGCGTGTTTTTGAATCGAGAATGATAATAACAATAATTCGATGTCATTTTGGTCAGTTCTTCTCGTCGATACACAATAAGCATTTAAAACTTTTTACATTTTCTTTTGTCAGGATACCCTTTGTATGATTCCTAATAAGATTGTACAGTTCTTTAAACTAGAACATCCTGAAACATATACAGATCATTCATTCCGAAGAACATCGGCAACGTTACTGGCGCTGCCACGGGATAAACAATCATTACCATAACTCGGTTTATCAATTGAAATGTTTCGGAAAAAGTTCTACCAAGTTTAAAACAATACTTAATATTAGCTCGATGCTTATTTTTGCACCGATGACACAAACATACTGTCACTACAGGCACAATAACTCCGTTTTTAATCGTTCAAATGCTATGAAATTTTGACAGTACATCAGTGAAGGATCCAGATTCCCGACACATGTAATTGCCAATAGATGACTTCACTAGTAGTTCAAGCATTAAAGAGAAATGCTTACAGAAATTATTACCTTGACAAAAAAAATATGACCGTATAGAAAATTAAATTTTAAATTGAGTTTCTTGTTCTTTAAACTCGATCCGAAATGGCGAACATGGTTAAAAAAAAATCGGAAAGTTGCAAAAAACGGGTTTTCTAAAGTAACTAAAAAAATATAGCACCGATTGAAAATTTAACCTCCATCAAGCGCATCTCTGTAAAATGTTAATTGCGTCCTCAAATTTTTTTTAGATAAAAAAATTATCTCGGCTCCAGAAGGTCGTAGAAAAACATTTTTTTTTTAAATTCGTGAATAAATGTCAGCAGCCTCTTTCTTTAAAAGTCACTTTCATAAAATAAAAATTGAAATAGTTATTTGAAAAAAAACATACCCAAAAAAAGTGCAACTTTTTCAGTCTTTTTTATCCTTAGATTTAATAAAATCGTCAACATTTTTTAACAGCATGATAATATAACTTTACGAAGAAAATAAACCGAAAATCGTTACTGTAGGGCTACACGCTGACAAGATCTAGCCAATTTTCGAGAGCGCCTTTTTTTCAGAAAATCGATATATCCCGAAAAATAGGAAATTAATATTTTTAAATTTTTCGAAAATGTGCTTTTTTGGCTTGCCGCGGGCTATGCTTGCAGTAAATAGCAAATATGGGAACGTAAATGTAAACGAGTTATAGAAGAAGGGAAAAGAGAAAATTGTTAACGGTTTTTTCGATATATCTCGAAAAGTAACAAAGCAATCGATACTTACAAATAATCAGTCGATAGATCTTTTTAAAACCTACAACTTTCCCATTTAAAATTTTTCAATCGGTTATATATTTTTTTAGTTATTTTAGAAAAACCGTTTTTTGCAACTTTGCGTTTTTTTAACCATGTTTGCCATTTTGGATCGAGTTTAAAAAACAAGAAACTCAATTTAAAATTTAATTTTCTATACGGTCATATTTTTTTTATCCAGGTAATAATTTCTGCAAATTTATCATTTATCCGTGACAGAATGCTTGGACTATAGGTACTTCTATAAATAATCTACACACTCTTTTTTAATAAATTCGCTGGATTTTTAGCCCTATATCCAACTCGGATATTTTTCAATAATACGTTCTTTTTCATAGCCAAAGCGGTTTTCAGTAAGGCTTATCGCTCGTTTTGCAATCGTCTTCAATCTTGATAGTTAAGGTAAGAACCTTATTACACTCTGGCTATTATATTATCTTAACTTTCCGAAAATCTTGAACTAAAACAACTAACGTTACACTAAATAAGACTTTTTGATTTGATGTTTCAAGAAACAGTATTCCAAAAAAATCAGTATCTTACATACTTGTATTACGCTGATCATACCCCTGTCAATATTTCAGTAGCTTCAGCAGCTGTAGGCCCTCTTTGAGCGCATATCTGTCGCCCTTCCCGATACCCCACAATAGCTACCAATCAGCTAGTAAACTAGCATCCCGTTAACTCTACCGAAAACTGTAATTTGTATCCATTTATCAACTGTCAGTTCCGCGGTGTGGAGGGAATCATTAAAACTTTTACTTTTAGGCAAAACACCGCCGCCATATTCGGGGAAAGTTGTTTCATTAACAATTTGCAAGTGATAAAGCGGTGTAATGGCGCGTGCACACCGATCACAATTGCTAGTTGTAATCTGGGGCGCGCGAGGTACAATGAGATGTGGCAACATTCATTACGAGGAATTGGATTGGATGAATGGTCTCAAATTACAGAAGGATTAATTTGTGTCGGGAGAGATAGCTGATATGATTTTTATTACTGAATATTAGCAGCTATTTGTGAATTGAGGTGAGGTCGTTTTTATTTCAGCATAAAAATTGATTCCTTGGAGTTTATAAATTGATAATACGTGTATTTATACTGAATTAAATAAGATTTATCCTATCACACTTAGTCTCGATTTATCAAAAGGTACTTGAACTTGATTCAACTAAATCCCTTGACAACGGCTAATCAGATGTCACATGCCCTGGCAACTAATCTCTATTTCAAAAAATCACTGTGATAACAGCAATTCCAATATCTTATATATGGAAAATATTGAGGGCTACTTTCGGTGTCCAGCAGAAATGAAACTCTCCCTCAACGGTAAAATAAAGGTATTTTTATTGAAAACAAAGTTTAGTGAGAAGAAATGTTGTCGGGACGAGCGTTCGTTGAAGTCCTGGTGCGGAGTCGCTCGCAGGTATCTAGTATCTAGTCTTTGGCGCCAATCTGTCGTGGACCTCTTCCTGGAACCCTGGTGCGTCCCGCGATTGTTCTTTGTCCTTGCAACTGTTAGACCGGTCCGGCGTTAGACAATATTTTAGGTCTCGATTATAGGAATTGGTTAACTGATTGGACGGATAGATTGCGATAACCTATATTGTGCATTACAGATACGTAAGTAAGTATAGGTAACAATTTAACTGTCCGTTTATTTCACCAAATATAAATCGGGGCTCAATATATTATTGTTTTTAATTATTGTAATCAAACCACTGCATTTAAACATAATTTTCACGGAAATAACTGAAGTAACAACACTTGCCTAGCAGTACACGCCATACACCACGCCACGAAATGACAACAATGGATTCACTTCGTACCTTTATTGCTGTCATTAACACCGATTTTTTTACAGTATAAGCCAGTCATTTATTTTTTTTTATCAATTCTTAGGATACATATTTTTCCAAATCCTGAAAACTATCACGTATTTGTACAATTTTTAAAATTGGAGACAAATGCTATATACTTACCTATATCTAATTACCATTCAATTGCAATAAATTAAAATTTGTCTAAAGCTTTTGAAACTGTAATTCATTCCTCCTAAATAAACATGTACGTAATGTTTCAAAATGGCTTTATGAGAGTCAGATCCAGTAGTTCTAATTTAGTTTCAATAACGCAATATCTTCGGTCACACTAAATAATTAAGGTAAGATAAATATAATTTATAAAGACATGGAAGCTTTCAATGGTTTCCACTATGAGATTCTCTTTGACAAACTTGATCACGTAGGTGGTAAGTTGTGTCTACTATTTTAGTCGTACCTTCGATAGGCTACAAATTGTTTAGGGAGTTAAGAGGGCTTTATAGCAAATAGGCAACCAGCAATACATTTTTATAGATTTTATTACAAAGTTTATCTAAATATGAATTAATGAATAAATAACAAGTCTTTTTTAACACTTGTTCAGAAACGGCAAATTACAAATTTCTTTACAACAAAAAGTAATTTTAGTTTCAAACTAACTCCATTTTATAGAAAATGTGCGTTAGAATGGAGGAAAGTCTGTTATTCGTGCATTAATTCATATTTAGATAAAGTGTGCAATAAAACCTATAAAAATGTGTTGTTGGTTGCCTATTTGCTATAGAGCCCTCTTAAGATAATATTTTAGTCCAATACTTGGGGTTGCTCAGGGTTCGTATTTGGATCCCATTTACGTTAGCGATATATCTTTTTGTCTTCCTATATTCGGATGACATGTATAATGGTGTAGCTTGATTCAACTTAATTTAAACATTAAAAAGTGCTATACAAGTATCTGGTCCATTTTCCGACAGCAGAGTACATTGCTATGTCTTTATAACAAGAATGACGTTCCTCTTGTAAAACCCTAGACATTTAGTAATGCAATTGTTGCCTCTAGTTTTCTTTTGCGCGTTCTAAACTGGAATATTGTTTTTTAGTTTGGTATCCTAACTATGGCAAATACAAGTACATGATAGAAAATGAAAATGAAATGTAATGAAAATTTTTAAAACGCGTTTATTTTAAGACAAATGAATTTTACCAAACTAAAGATCAACCCATGATCTACCATTTGCAAAGTACAAGGTCAAGAGTCTAGACACTCGTAGAATCTGTATCTCAGAGACCATAACTGTAGAAAGTTGTGATTGATTGATTGAGGACCGGTACCATGGCCACCATGGTCCCCTGGCTTAAAACCTATAGAGTTTTTTATTGAGATATTTAAAAACTTAACTGTGTCATACTGAAGTGTAATTTTGGTATTTACTATGAAGAAAATTATTGCTCAAGATTGAAAATACTGTTTCGTTATCAAAATTTTTGAAAATACTGAATAAAGCGGATTTTTTTATGATACATTATTTTCCCGGCCTACTCCTAAGTAGGCCGGGCTATTTTTAACCATCAAAACATTAATTTTGACTTACGTAAACAGCTATTATGGCCTTGAAATTTATTATGTTAATACTGCATTCTAAGGGGGTTGTTTGACGTGATAAAACTTTATAGAAATTGCAGGAGACCCCTAAGCCCCGTAAATTGTTTTCTCCCCCTTCGCAAACCGGAAGTAATAAATCCAGGAAATTGAAAAACAGCACGACCCTCAATGGTGGCGAGAGTCTGGCAAGAGATTATTAACTCCGCTAACTGTGAAATATGTAACTGTCCCTATATTCCAATACATAACAGTACATAATTTATAACAGTTCATAAAATTTTGAATGCCACCATCATATATACCAGAAAGGACCGAGTGGATTGTTTCTACATTGGTTTCCCAGATGGACAAGGTAAGAGAATATTGGAAAATACAGAAAGAGACTAATTTTGACATAAAATTTGACAAAGAAAATTAATTATTTGTTAATAGGCCAATCAATAGAATATTAAATCAGTGATTTTGTGATTTAAATTGCAATTGTGCCAAAATTAATGGTCCGACAGCGCCTGATTTGTGCACACTTCTCGTTTTATTCGTATTTTGATTATCTACAAACTGTCTCTTTATACCGTTCAGATTGCTTCATTAGTTTAGGTTTTATAAGCAAAAAACTAAAAAAATGCGTTTCTTTGTATGAAAATGTTTATAAAAAATTAGTTTAGGCAAATTCTATCACATAATTGTGAAGAATGTTTCATCGCTTTACCAAACATTGCAAGGCAAGTGGATTGAAAATACCCAGTGGCTCAAGCAAGGACCAGGGAAAAGCAATATAACCAGTGGCTCAAGAAACAACATGGCATAAATTAGACATAACAGAGAGTTAAAATAAGAGTTAATATTTGTAAACTAGTATAAGGGTTAGGTAGAGGTTAGGGAAAATAGGTTTTGATCTGATTATTTAAAATTTTTCCAAAGTGTTTCCTTAATAGATTAACATGTGCATAAAAATGTAGGTACTACGTACCGGTAACAGTATGTATTTAACCGTCTGAACAGAGATAGAATTTAACTTTATTATTATCATTACATGTTATTTTATATAAGGGATATAAAATTCAAGTATTACACGCGAATTTTCTCACCTTCGAAGTAATTGTGTAACGGTACCCACTGTTTTTAATTTCATCGGCTTACTTTCCAGGAATTTGAAAACAATCCTCCGCTTCCCTTATTAAAATACCTGCAGCGTTCGCGCTTCTCGCGATGCGTTGGACTGTGAGATTGAAAGATCGCGACGATACGGCGACATTTCCTTTTCCGTTTTGCTTCAGACAACCAGTGATATTCCGCATCCGCTTTGAGCGCAGTATACCATCCAATCCAATTTGTAGGACTAATAAGTGCGCCTACTTCTTTTGGTCCACGAGAATTATTAAGATGCTTGTTGAATTTTACAAGAAAATTTGGGTATAATGAAAAATATTTTTTACTACAGAAATATCAATTCAGTTTCAGGAAAAATCGTTCTACTGTTGATGCTATATGAAGTAAATAAGGGTGGAAAGGTTCGACTACCAAAGGTTAGACTCATCTATAAAATGAAAGTATTAAAAATATAATCAGTTTAATAAGGTACAAATCAGCCATTCTTCCTAACATAATTCCCTAAAATTGGACATTGGTCGTAAAATAATAGTTACAAACCTTTACAACAGATGTTAAAGGTTCACTTGATTCAAGATGCAATTAATTATTTTCTGTTTATGTGAGGTCAAAAATATGTTATAATTATTTTGTGTCCTCATTATGATAAAGCGAAAACTTACAGATAACACAAACATGTTTTTTTTTATAATATCTGTATTTAAATATGGAGGTTGACTTCCTTTCTTGACCTTCCCTGCCTTATTATAATTTATAATATCGGGATTTTAGTTCAGATTTGCACATTCCTACAGCACATGGTGTCCTATAGATCTATGTTACTTGTCTATGTCTTGAAATCAATGAAATTTTAATGGATGTTATTATATATCCATAAGAACCATTTTTGTTACCTAAATGGATATTTCAACTAAGGACATCCACAAGATTTTTATATCTGAATATCCTAAATTAAACTAACAACTAAAGTTTTTAGAGATGTAGAATATGTAAGCAACTACTACCATATTTGCAGTTAACTAAAGATATTTTATTAAATAAAACGTAGACGTAGAATATTTTCTACGGTCCATAGACGATTAACAGAAAATGGATCTTTTAGAAAACTGTGCAGTCAAGGAAGACCACCAAATAATTTTGAAAATACCTTAAATCAGATAATAAAGAAATTATTAAAAACTAAAAAACACGTTACAATAATTGCTCAAAATAACTGCCATTTCCATGAGAAGTAGGAAGAATTTTAAATTCATAGTTCCATAGCATATTAGAGGCCAAATTAATTTTTTCTAATAATTCTTCTCTGGTATCTATTTCGGTGTTATAAAAGATACTATTTAGATGTCCTCATAAGTAATAATCTTGAGAATTAAGGTCAGGTGAACGAGATGGCCAGGCAATGGGACCGCTTGGTCCAATCCACCTTTCTGGAAAATATTCATTCAATCAGTTTTTCACATTCCTCCTATTATGAGCTGGAGCTCCATCGTTCTGAAAGTACATGTTTCCTCTAATATTCAGAGGTAGGTACATCTTCCAATAAATTAAACAATTCATTTTGTAAAAATGTAAACAAGCTTCACCGTTTAGCTGAGTTTGAATTTCAATAGGTCCAATTAATTTGTTACCGATGTTCCCCGCCCACAGATTAACTGAAAACCTGTGTTGGAAATTATTACGCCGAACTACCTTCGGATTGTCATTAGCCTAATAGTGGGTATTGTGAAAATTAAGATCTCCATTTCTGGTGAACGTCGCCTCATCGGTCCAGAGAATTAATGGAAGCAAGTTTTCATTATGATCCACTGAGAAAATTCCATCCTACGCACAAAATCTTCATTTCTCAAGTATTGTACCTTCTGATAATGATAAGGATAAAGGCCTTGGACAGTGACCATTCGTGAAAGCTAAAATGAGAACTTTGGATTAGTTTTAATATACGTTTCTTACATCATTCTCATTATGTACTGTTGTTCGTGGAATATTAGTGACTCTTGACACTGTGCGGATGCTGATGTTAGGATGATCATCAAATTGAGTTAAGGCATTTTCAAAATTATAATCTTTTGATGGCCCTCCTTCACCGTGAGATTTTTAAAAGATCCATATTCCTTTAATCGTCTGTGGACCGTAGAAAATATTCTATGTCCAGGTTGCCTCCCTTGTTTATAGGAAAAAATAATCTTATATTTGATCGTAGAATCTACGGCTAAAGAATTGCGCACTAATTATGGGACACCCTGTATAGAAGATTCTATACAAAACAAAATTTCAATCGCAAATAAACTGTTTCCATCTTCAGCAGAGTCTACAGCAACAGCCTCATTGAACATCCAGAACTAAAAGCTACGATAACTGACAGCACTGGATCTGGATCTGGCATAAATTTAACTCACTGCAATATCGGCACTTTCAATTTACATGTAGTGCAAAATAAATTGGAATCGTCCAGTTTATGATAGTTTCTGTTTTGTATTGAAATGTTGTATTACTTAAAATGTATATTGTTTAATTAATAAAATCATAAATATGTAAGTTTCGAAAGAATGACGAATCATTTTGACATTTGTTTTATGTTCTAGAACGAAAAAGACTTTGAGTTTCTAGAACATAAAAGTATTTTGCTAGCGACAAAAAAGACTCACTTTGTCAACTGAAAATTTAACGAAAATGTCAACTTTTGGTAACAGTTTTCGAAAAATGTAAAAATGTCATTTTTTTCTTGGAAATAGTGTATGGATAATAGTTTTGCAGTGGATAATTTATGGTTAATGTTACTCACGTTTAATCATTTACAGACTCACACTTCCTTAGCCTTAGATAGACGTCTTTAACCTGTCCTTGTTATTCTCGGGCTAAGGTATGTTAAGGCAGACCCGCTATCAGAACCCCTAGGCCATATTGATGTTAATTTCGGCTCATGTTGTTAGTCTCAGGGCCCATACGGAGGAAACCGCTCTTTAGGCAATGATGATGTTTTTGTTTTCTTTCATTATTGACATTGTTTTGTCTTTCTAAATAAATTTAAATTGAATTCTGTTTTTACTTTGGTTGGATAACCTGTAAATAGTATTTGCTGTTGGGCAATTGTAAATTAAAATAAACAAAGAGATAGATATGTCAATAAATAATAAAATAAAAAAACAAAGAAAGAAACGAACAAACAAATAGATAGCTAAATAAATAAATAATGGAAACGAAACAAAATTTCCAATTTGCTGCTTTCCTTCAAATCTACTGATTGTGAGTCAATGTTGTAAGAATTTGCGAACTGTAACTAAAATTTAAAGTTTAATGACGTAAATAACCATAAAAAGAGTAGGTGATTGCGGTCCAAAAATTATCTGCTGACGTGACGTGGGTAAATGCCCTCTAAGGGCTGCAAGCCGGTCGGTAGGGAAACTAAAATGCTAACGGTCTAAGGGTCTTTTGTATTCCGGAAGTCGCCTCCATTATTGTAGCATATTCGAAAACTTCCAGACGCGTTACAGCACCAAAGGGAACCTAATGTTTTTATTAAGTTATTCATTCACTCCCGGGAATGACGTTACTAAGTCCTTGTCCAATTTTTGTACGATTCAGATTAGAGTGCGCTTTTTCTCTTGGATCTCTAAAAGTTCGGGATTGGTCGACTTTTTGGAAAGCTCAAATAAACAGACAATACCATAAAACTTCCCAAAGTTTGCCATATTAAAATCCACTGCACGTGACAGATTAGTTGCTCGAGGGGTTCGCAAAGCTAATTACGAAATTTTCCTTGAAGGAGACGCGTGTCCGTAAGCTCGTTCGGTTCATTTAAATTTTTTTAAGATAACAATTTGTTTGTGCTTGTTGACAAGCGGCTTTGCTAATACAAAACATCTCATCGCCTTATCGGAAAAGGAAAATTTAGGCTATAATTTAATATTTATGTGATGCACAAAGTGGCATATGAACGAAAAATTTTAACAATTAGGTCAAATATGTCATATATCAAAGTCTTATAGTCTAATAATGTTTTATTGTAATAGTGTAAAAAACTGGGTGGATTTCACAGGGTGTAACGACATTTAGAGTATACGATAATTCAATAAATCCAGATAAAAAATTTAGAACGAATACATTGAAGATGAATTTTTCGAGACAAAAGCCTGAACCTGGTTCGGGCTGAGGCAATACAATATTGGGAGTCATGAAGACTAGCAAAAATATAATAAAAGTTCCAGGGTCTTATTAAAAAAAATGAAATTGATAATGGTCCTGGAGAGACGAAACTTTACATATAAAAATTGCCATACGATAGAGGGCAAAAAGTTGCCATGAGAAAGTGTTCTTCTTTCTTGAATATCACCTCAGACAAGGCTGAAATGAAACAAAAGCGGATTACCAAAATTTTGGTTTTTTCAAATATTTCGAAGACTAATAATGTTAGCCTTTATTTTTGAAAGGTATTATGTTGGTCCCCTGATTATGCAACTTTGCCCCCATTTAAGCTACTTCGTATCTCTTACAGTTTCCAAGATCCCTGTAGTGAGAAGCGAATTTGTAATAGCCTGTATTGTCAGAAATAGTTATAGTCTTTCCGAAGTCAGTTGAAGATGTATAAAAACGCCTAGCAATAAAATTTAATGAATTTCATAGGCGTCCCTAAAAAAGTTTTCTGCTAAAGGTAAAAAAATAATAATAAAGTATTGTATGGACATTTGGCCAACAACATATTTTATTTATGTCCACAATTTTCTTCATATAAATTATGAATTGTCCGCCGAATTACGTCTCTCGTCATGGCATCAATATTTTTAAATTTTTGTTGTGAAATTTCTGGCGTTTTTAGGTACTGAAATCTTTAAAAGTAAATCGTGTAGACCAAAAGTAATTTAAATTTACTCAAATAAAATAATAACTAAAAAAAAGCGTTTGTAAAACATGCGTTTACTGTTATTCTAACCCCACATTTTCAGAATTATTTTCACGTACTTATAAATAAAAGTAAACAATTTTATATGTAGGACTAAGCAAATAAATGTTATAAGAATATTTTGTGGAATTATATAAAAAAAAGTTAGTATTTTCGTAGATTTCAGTACCTAAAACCTCGATGGTTTGATCGTTTTTTGCACTTGTTTATTCGTTTTACTGCGGCATCTTTGAAAATACTCAGGTGGCATGACATAACATTCCTATAATTTGATAAGCTTTAGATTATTCAGTTATTAAATGTTTGAAATTATTTGTCTTTGCGGAAAACACTATTTAAAGAATATGGGGCCTTTAAAAACACGAAAAATTGTGGACACTGAAATTTTAGTTAATATGTGAATTCTATTTATAATTTCATTATCTGATTTTTCATTTTCTTCCTTTTTTAAACAATCGTAAATATTTAGAATGAGACGTTGAACATGTAAATCTTTATTTTTAAATTCTAAATCTGTTTCATCAACAACCGGTTCTAGTAATTCAATATTGTCTGGCGGTATTTCGTTTTGTTCCGTTTCAAAAAGTCTCCAAAATGTTGTAATAATATTAATAAACAAAATATCCCTCTTATTTCTCTCTTTCGCAATATGAATTACAAATAGAAGGTGCCTATTGTTCAGTATTCGTTAAATTAGTGCTTTTATATAATTAATTTTAGCTTTAGTTCAGGAAATAATTGCATTCAAAATAACTCGCTTTTCTGTTCGTTTTTGTTACTGTTTTTTGTTTTAATTGCGCGATATAGACTTGCGGCTAACAGAGATACATCGGGAGAGAGTGAAGTTCGAGTCGTCCGTTTTTAACGCTTCAACGCTGTTTTACTAGTGCCGCTATATAATATAATATACCTTTGCCGTTTGGCAGAATTAATTTAAGTGTGCCGCAATTTTGTTCTTATCCTGTTATCATTGCCGGACTGAAGACTGAGGGCCCTCTGCTACGGAGAAGACGTGGAAACTTTGGTGGAAGTGCAAGCCCCGTGCAAAATTCAACTTACAGATAAAATTTACGTAC
Organism: Anoplophora glabripennis; assembly: GCF_000390285.2. Lineage (NCBI taxonomy): Eukaryota > Metazoa > Arthropoda > Insecta > Coleoptera > Cerambycidae > Anoplophora > Anoplophora glabripennis. The sequence continues at coordinate 281,648 of NW_019416396.1, read as the reverse complement.
CCAGTTCCATTCAGCTGGAGTTGTTGAAACTAAATATAAACACGTATTTTTCAATGAATTAAAATTACCTGAATCACACCAAATTCCGCATTGCTGCTCTGCACTGTTAGGCAATTTGGCGACAACTGTAATTTATGGCCGGTCGACCAATGCGGCTGTGTGTGTGCGGCGTTTGCCCGCGTGCGCATTCTTCAACTGGGCTAACAGACCTGTATATGGATATGGCTAAATAAATATGGGAACAAGTTTTTCAAATATTTCAATGCCGAGTTGCTGCGTAGCGACCAAGCCTGGTACATACTGCTTAGTTCTTTGGTCTTACAACAAAATAAACCATGGTTTATTTTGTTGTTGGTATACCAGATGTACAAATAGAACAGGTGCATACTGGCTCAAGCAAGCTTTATTGTGTTGTGTTTATTCTAGTGTTCGACTAGGAAGTAATTCTGGTTTAATTAGAAGTTATGTGAATTTTGGGACTACATTCGGAAAGCAATTCTGCTGTAATAAGATTGTTTTTTTTTTCCAGTAAAATACCTTTTCTATGTGAGATACGACAAAATGTTATTGAGAAGAAACTGACAACGAGAAAAAGAAGCATGTATTTACCAAATTTATCTTATGTTTCCTGAATTTTGCACGCGTGTTGAATATACAAAAAATCGCGTACGATACTATAAACATAATCACACCCCGCATAATGCGTTTCGGAAACTATTAACACATGCATTAATCACAATTATTGAGTATCTTTACAACTGTGCTGGACAAAACAGAAAAGGTACATTTTCTGATGTTTATATGTTCTTCGTGATCTTTCAGTGCGAAAAGTTGCTCTAGTTTAGCGTTACATTTCTTCGCCTCCTGGATGGATCTACTTGTTCTATCATTGTCTTACTAAAGATGCGATTTCTTGTCTATAAAACACAGCCTTATTGTAATATGTGTCATCGCATATTTTGATCGTTCGCTAAGTTCTGCAGATTTCTGGGATTAAAGCAATAAATAACAACTTTTATATCGCCAAAACATTTAGCTTGTAAGCTTTAAGATCACTACGAAACAACAGTGGAAATAACCCTCCTATATTTCTCTCAACTTTTGTCAATAATGTCCCTATTAATGCAGATTATATAATTGTATGCGGTAGAATTATTCAAACAAGCCCTACAATTAGTAGTTTTTGTAGACGCACAGAAGTACGTCTAGGAAACAACCGAAATGAAAACCACTAGTGTGAACCGAGTATGACTCTGTTACCAGCTCGAATGCCAGTTATAACAACAAGGTAGTTTCCTTTCTAAGCCATTTTCAATCAATAAGCATTTTTCACATTTAATATCGACGCAATATTCTTCATAATAAATTAAACTATAAACTCAGATTTAGGTTAATAGCAATTTAAAGAGTGGGGTAAAAAATTTAATTCCACCGATCCCGAGACACAGCTCTAAAGCTCGTACGCTATGTTTTGCCATCAATCTCGAGCCAATAAAAAGTTTTCATTCTGTTATCTTCGGAATAACGGAATTCCAAGGAGATTTCTTGTTGTCTGAGCGGTCTTACGAGACACTTTATAAGGATTTATGTCAGATCTGAACAAGCCGCCACAATATATGAATTGTATTAAATTTGTATAGCGTAAAAAGATGATAACGCTTTGTATGTTGGTTTTGGTTATTCTCTTTTATTAAATGTTTCTTATCGAGCATTTTAAACATCTAGCTTATTGCTAGCATATAGTGCCTTAATATACTGTCTTTGTGTATGAAAAATGTAACAATATTCTTATGCATTTTATGTTAATATGTAATAATATTACATCCCATGATTTTTTTTAATGCTGTTGAATCAGTCTATACTTATTCTATAAACTTTAAAACATAAGTAGTTTTAACTAAAACATCCAATATGATATGCAGTGGTATGCGTTTTGACGCAGCAAATTTCCTAAGGGCCAGTTTCTTCATTGTCGAGTAAATTTAACTTTTACTTTCTTATGCACATATGTTTTATGAGACAGATATAGAGGGTGTCCCATTAATATTGCGAAAAAATCAGGGGGAGTTTTCTTGACTAAAAATAAGAAAGAAAATTCCTACAAACCTATGTCCGAAAATGCTTCGTTTCGAAGATACAGGGTGATGAAATTTAGAGAAATCCAAAATCCAGAGACGTATTCTATGGCTCAAACTAATTTAATTGGTCAAATTTCGAGCTACGTTTCCAAAATAAAAAAAATCAATTTAAAATTTTTATTTTCTAACAAATTTGCGAATTTGTCAAAAATGTCTAAAGCGGTTTAGAAATCAAAAATGTTATTTTTTTTTCTATAATTTTGGAAGCTCTGTACGTGGAAAACGAAGGCCTTAGGACACCACGTTTATTTAATTAAATTACCTTAATTTTAACCACACAATACGTCCCTCTATTTGCTTTACGTACTTAGAAAACACCTGCATAACATTGTGAAAATTTTTTTTATATTTTCAAATTCTTTGTTACGAACAGGATAGATTTAAAACAACTTCGATGCAGTGCTTCGCAAAGCTGTAAACAAAAATTTAAATTGAATGATTATTTTAAACGTACCAAACAGTAAAAGGGTCGAATTTAAGCCAGAAAACAAATTGCAGTCAAAAAGTAAATACCGATACCACAGTAAAAACATTAATTTTAACGCCACGTATGTTAGTGGAGATTTAATTTTGTTATTTTATCCACGTTGAAGACTGTTATAAAAGTCTGCTGTGTATTTTCTGCTCCTGGAGCCACTTTAGGTACACCCGTTGGGCCCTTCACGTCCTATCTCGACTACAACAACCGTAATTTAATTTGAATATGTTCAACAAGCGATTTTCTATAAAGATAAACCATCGGTTCCGTATCCCAAATATTTGACCCTGTTCCCTACTGTTCAAAGTGTTATTTATACCTACATTTTTCAAAATAAAATAAGATGTGGGGTCTTTCTACTTTATTCTTTTTCGATACAGTGATCCGAAAAAACATTATAGAATTCTTCTTGAAATAATCATTCAGTATTAAAGAAAATGATTCTAACAAGCTGGAAATGATAATTTAAAAATATAATTATATGTATGTAGTGTTTGATCAACTAGACTCAATAATTAAACACTTTTTTTACACTTTTTAAATAATAATAGCATGCAGCCCCCTCCCCACTTACGTAGATGGACTTCAGTGCCAATATTCAAAGTTTGCATGAGGCTTAGACCTTATGTACGAAAAAAGTTGTCTTTATGCTGCAGCTCTTATCTGGAAAACTTTCCATGCATTTTCAGTTAGGAAAATGTTTCCAACATCTCATTCTATCTAAAAAGAACTGCTCAAGACGTTCGTCTGGAGTAAATTTATAATAAATTTAGCTCTATACATATTAGTGCATACACTCATAAAAGTTTTACATAAAATTACTCACCAGATTGGTTATTTTGAAAAGTTTTATTGCGTTTTTCATTTCTGTGAAAACTTTTTCTGGATGGAAATTTTGCCCTAATTCTCGCGTTCATTTTGACGTGGAATCTTTGAAACATTTCGAGAGCAGTAGCCACTTCTTGAGAAAATTAAACTGAAAGCAAAATATAGTGTAAGTAAAACAGTAAGTAAAATAGGCCTTAAATAGTAAGCTACAATGTCTTCAGTAACTTTAAATGAAGATTTTCCACAATTTCTATCAGTGTAATAATAAAGTTCTACTGTTTATAGATATCTGATTTCATAGACGTACTTAAAAATCCATCTTCTAAATCAGTGAAAAAATCGGCCATAAATAAAACTAATGCTTGCCTTATAAAAATAGTATCTATTTTGGGACTTATTATAATTTTTATGTCCCTGAGTTTGTGGGAGTCGTTTCTAATTAATTTACGGCATATTTTCGACACAATCGATATTGTTGTTTATTTGTATTCCCCCACGGTATTGCAAGCGTCGAAAATACCAAAAATTATTCTACATGAAAATTTATCCGCCGAAATGCAAAGCCAAAAAGGATCATTATATGCACATGTTCCCAATTTACGAGATTTTAATGCAAATAGTAATGTAGTTACACGAGCAAATCCTGCTACAAATCTATTATTCATTTATTGGTTTTAAGCGCTCTTGATTTTTTTATTACAGAGATGTTTGTCACTGTATTATTAAATTTGGGAAAATTGTTTAAATTATTGTTAAATATTCATTATTAAACTAAATTTGTGTCTGCATAATTGGTATAATAATTAATGAATAATAATAATTATAAGGTACAATTTCTAAACAAACTCTCCGCATTTTGTAAATATTTCATTTAATTTCGTACAGACTTTGTTTATCAATTTTTGTTTATTTATCATCATTAATTTATTTTCTATACCAAACTATTTTAACAAAGAAATAATGTTTAGAGAACGAAAAAATTTAATGATGATAAATAAACGTCTGTCAAAGTCATTTGTTTGTTCCGCGTGCATCGTCCATATAGACCAGTGCTTAAGCCTTCAAAAATGGTAAAAAGTGAAACAAAATTATAGTAGGATGAAACCCATTGGAAAAGGAAGAGAATATAACAAAAATGAAAGGAAAAATAATTTACGGGCGATCTGAAGTCGGGAAGGAGGTGAGTTTTTAAGGGTAAAAAACGGTTTCCCTTGATTTCCAGAAAAACTACAAGTCTTATGGAAAAAAGTTAAATGGCAAAGTTGTAGGTAATAAAAAGATCTACAACTTTTGTATTTACACTTTTTTCACATAACCTCAAAATTTATGTGAAAAATTCAAATAACCAAGTTTTTGGTTTTTTATTTTTCTTTTACAACAAAATTTTTTCACGAAATTTGGTGAAAACATACCTATTTATGTCCTAAATGTCCCAAACACGCTGTAATTTTTTTGATTTGAAATATTTATTTTTTTACCTTATTTTTACTTAATATCGAAAAAGCACCCTAATTTTCAATCGAAAATTCTCACGTCAAAATATCTGCTTTTTTAAAAACGTCGGTGGGCTTTTTCTTCGTTGAAATCTCTACTTTCTGATGGTGTAAAAAAAATATACATTACTATGGTAAGTTTTCTCAGGAAATGCAAAGAAACGAAAAAAATTAGAATCCGAAAATTTTTTTCTAATCATTATGTACAATTTTGAGCTATTTATTAAAATTTACACTTTAATTACCCGAAAAACGTAAGATTCTATGTTACATTGATTTACAAAAAATTACAAATCCATAAAACATAAAGATGATAAAAAACATGCGAAAATAGTTGTTCTAAATATTAAAGATAGGATTTAAAGGGGATTTTATCTAAAAAATATGACTGCTGCTATTTTTTTCAGTAAAAAAGTTGATTTATTAAATTCTAATTACATTCATGTCATAGAAAATCTCATTATACATAAATATACATGTAAATCGTACTATTGAATTTAGATACTTTATAATGATTACCTACGTTATTCATTATAATATTTTTAAAAACATTAATCTTGTTATTTATAAATATCTTATATTGAATTCTAATCACTTATCCATTAGTTTTTGTCTCTTTGATGCCATTTCTTCATCGTGAGATTCGACAAACCTTCCCGATTCTAGTAGATCTTCGAAATCTTCAAGACAATCACCGTCTTCGTCTCCAATATTATTTCCGTAGGTCACTCAGGTATATAAGTTATCTTAAAATAGCAATAAATAGGCATCTACGTATATAATTTAAAGAAGATTCTACAACTTTCTCAAAATATTGTAGATGTCTTATTAACTTAACTTAACTTTAACTTTATTAACTTATTTGGTTGTTAATTATAATAGTATATTTCGACTTGTAATTTTTTTGTTTATCAATGTAACATGGAATCTTACGTTTTTCGAGTAATTAAAGTGTAAATTTTAATAAATAGCTCAAAATTGTACATAATGATTAGAAAAAAAATTTCGGATTCTAGTTCGTTTCTTTGCATTTCCTGAGAAAACTTACCATAGTAATGTATATATTTTTTTACACCATCAGAAAGTAGAGATTTCAACGAAGAAAAAGCCCACCGACGTTTTTAAAAAAGCAGATATTTTGACGTGAGAATTTTCGATTGAAAATTAGGGTGCTTTTTCGATATTAAGTAAAAATAAGGTGAAAAAATAAATATTTCAAATCAAAAAAATTACAGCGTGTTTGGGACATAAATAGGTAAGTTTTCACCAAATTTCGTGAAAAAAAAATTTTTTTGTAAAAGATAAAAATAAAAAACCAAAAACTTGGTTATTTGAATTTTTCACATAAATTTTGAGGTTATGTGAAAAAAGTGTAAATACAAAAGTTGTAGATCTTTTTATTACCTACAACTTTGCCATTTAACTTTTTTCCATAAGACTTGTAGTTTTTCCGGAAATCAAGGGAAACCGTTTTTTACCCTTAAAAACTCACCCCCTTCCCCTTCCCGACCTCAGATCGCCCGTAAATTATTTTTCCTTTCATTTCTGTTATATTCTCTTTCTTTTCCAATGGGTTTCATCCTACTATAATTTTTTTTGGTTTTAAAAATTATCGTCTTTGGTCTAATAGCTACTGCGATCCGCCAGACATAAATTTCCCTCCCGTTTTTCCAAAAATCAAACAGTAACATATTACATATTTTTGAAAAATAAAAAATTTAACGAAGCTAAGTATGCACTAATATACATATAAGATGTTCCATTAAAAAAATTTTTCTTTAATTTAGTGGTTTCCATTATTCAATTGTTTTTTCTAATACTGTATTATACAGATTCATAAAACTTTTGTATTAAAAACTTTTCTGTAATTTCGATAATAAACTCACAATAAGTTGTCAGAGTATAGTGACTAACCATGTACAAGGAATATTAAGACACCCTGTATATTTGAATATTCTATAAACTGACAATTTTCGATACTTTGTATAAACAATATCTTGTGACAAAGATATTATTTGCTTTATCAGTGATTACACACAGACCAGATCCTCTCAGTTGTCCAACACGGTCCCAGCGTTTTCAAAAATCTCGCGCAACCGCCTCGCGCGGTTTCGCACCCGGAGGAAGAGTTATATCACTTGCAACGCGCCGCGACGCCCAGCTGCAGGCACCTCTGCTCCGGAATCCACGGACTTGTTGAGCGCAATCTTCGGCGAAGTGCGCGGAATTTTCCGATACTTTTATCAAAGTGATCTGTCACTGTCATGGAAAAATTGGTGTATACTGCGTGGCTCTGTATTTAACTAGGTGAGTCCCATTGGGAATGTTGCTTAATTGAAAAAAATAAAACTTGTTTGAAGAGTTCTTACGAACTATGAATTGCGTCACTTTGCCTTGTCGAAGGAACAAATTGTAGCAGCAGAAAATGTGAATGCATCAAACAGATGTGGCTAGAATGAATAATATAGTAAACATTTCTGTAAAATATATAAAAATTAATGAATATAGATAAAGAAATTAGACATTTTATTCTGTAAAATAGGACTGTGATTCTTGGCACACTGACAAACGCTTGTCTGGTGATTTTTCTCTGAAACTTCTTGATATCATTGTAAACGAATCTTCTAGTGAACTTTTCAATTCTATCTTTTAAGTTTTGAAACTGTAGTTTGTCGCTGGTGATTGTACAAGAAGAATATTTGTGACAAGGGCGCCAAGTGATTTTCTGAGCCATATATACCAAACGTGGAAAAAATATTAAGATGTAAAGTGGACATTTCTTTATACTAGAAGTGCTAAATTCATACACCAGTCCTCTAAATATTCACAATAGAATCGAGGTAGTAGAGGCCAATGGTAACAAAATAATTCGGTTTTTTTAAGTAATGCTCAAGGGGTAAATTAAATTAATCTTAACAAGTTAAATTGTTTGTTTCCAGAATTAATGAAATATTTTTATAATTATTTGTCTCACTTCAGGTGAAAAGAGTCAAATACAATAAGACTAATCATACAGGTTCATGTCATTTTTGACCAATAATACGTCTAAAGTATTAGTAAAAATGTAAATGGACAACTTAGACAATATGTGCTAAAATGAATATCTTAGAACATATTGAATCAGGTTTTAAACCTTTATATGAAACTGGCACTGTTTTGTTAAATGTAACTGAATCATAATGAGGGCAAAGTTACTTGTCTTATTCTATTAGATTTTAGTAGAAACTTTGAAGCGTTAGTTATAAGTTATTATGACAAAGATTGCTATTCTTTGGTTTCAGTGCGAATATCATAATTTTTTTCCAAACTATAATAACCGATGGTTCTGAATGCAGACTAAAATTAAATGGTGTACCCCATGACAGTATTTTAGGCATCTTTCTTTATATTTTGTATATATCGTTTTTCATACAAGGCTGAAGTACTGTATGCGGATGATTCCCACCTATATTTTTCTTTCAACTTGCACCATATTTAACAATTATAGCATCTAATAAATATGGACTTGAGTATTACTTACAATACATCTCGTGGTTCGTGGTAATTTTCTGTATCTTAATGACAGTAAAACTCAAGTTATGCTATTTGATCGACATCGCAGAGAAGAAGCTAGTAGTAAACTTTTTATCATTAATTACAAGATACTGACACTTAGAAATTCATGCTTTATTTAAATAACGATATGAGCTTTTCTTCCCTTGTTAGTTATTTGGTATATATGGTATATATTTCAATCGCTAAAAATGAATAAAGAAAATATGTCATCTTACTTTTTATAATGCTAGTCATTTTATCAGTAGATTTACAATAAAATTGACGATAAAATATAATTTAAAGATTCAGCAAAATGTTTAGTAGGCTATTGATTATTTCCAAAAAAAACAGGGTTAAAAGGAACTATGACTTTGAAGCAATTTTATTGCATAAATCGTTCAAAGGGTCATTTTAGATGAAAAAACCGCGGGGTGCTATTAAATTAGAGGGTGGAAATTGGAGACAGGGGTGAAAATGGACCCCTTTCAGTTTTTTACTTATAGCTCGAAAACTAAGCAAAATTTCGATATAGTTCATAGGCAAAATTATTTAGAAAATTGAATTTCCCATCAAAGTAGCTTATTTAAAAAAGTTAAAAGAAAAATTTTATGCAAAAAATCGTTAATAAACAATTTTAAAAAAGTAGAAAATAAGATTTTTTGATTTTTTACTTTTTTTTTAAATAGAAGTAGACAACGAAAATTGCTGTAAAAAAACTAGATAAGATTCCCTTCAAAATGATGCATTTTCAAATGTTTTTGAACTAATATTGACAGTTATAACCGGTCAAACTTCAATATTTTTTCGATTTTCGTCGTTTTTAGCATAAATTAGTGAAAAAAGTAAAAAAAATCAAAAAATTTTATTTTTTGCTATTATCAAAATTGTTTATTAACGATTTTTTTCATACATTTTTCCTTTTATATTTTTTAAATTAGTAATTTCGACGGGAAATTCAATTCTCTACAAAATTTTTCCTATGAACTATACTGATATTTTGCTTCGTTTTCGTGTTATATTTAAAAAACTTCAAAAATGCAGTTTTACCCCTATCTTCAATTTCAACCCTCTGATTTAATAGCACCCCGCTGTTTTTTAATTTTTGACCCTTCGAACAAGTCATGTGATGAAAATCCTTGAACGAATTCTTCCTTTTTTGCAAAAAATGAGAATTAAAACGTATAACGCGACGAAAATCGAAAAATTGCAAAGTTATATATCAGTCAATTCTCATCCAAAAATACTGTACAACCTCTTTTTTTGAAAGAAGTTTTATCTACTTTTTTTATGATGCTATGCCAATACCTATCTTTACTAAAAAAAAACTAGAGGCAAAAAAGTAAAAAAAATAAAAAAATCGAATTTTTTGCTTTTTTTCAAATTGTTTATTAACGATTTTTTGCATAAAATTTTCCTCTTAAATTTTTTAAATAAGCCATTTCGATGGGAAATTCAATTCTCTAACAAATTTTTTCTATGAACTATAGCGAAATTTTGCTTGGTTTTGTTGTATTCTTACAACCAAGTAACTTGATTACAATCACGCATATCTACTTACATCATTATTTAAACATCCTGATTAGGGTGTACCGAAAAAAAACGAATATTTTTTTTTCGTGTCTCTTGGGAAAATATGTTAGTCTATCATGTTTTAAGAGCCCCCTCAAAAAATCAGTTAAAAAAAATTTTTTTAGAGGTCGCTCAAGGTTTTTAAAAATTTCCAAAATCATAAAAACTAGAATTTAAAAAAAAAATTTCTTGTTATTTTATCATTTTCTAGGTTGAAAAAAATCTCGATTCTGAAAATTTCAAATCGATATTTTAATTTCTAAAGGTCACTCATAATAATTATTTTAACTTTCAAAGAAGTGTACCTAAAATGTTTTCGAACGACCTCTAAAAATAAATATCAACGAAATAATATTTTTTTTATTGCATTTGATGAATAAAATAATAGAAATAAATCACGAGACAATTAAAAAATTTCTCGAGGCTAAATTTACTACCACACCGTGAGTATCAAATATTTATAATTTTTTAATTTTTTAAAATTTGAGTGTCTCGTGATTTATTTCTATTCTTATGTCATCAAATTCAATAAAAAAAATTAGTTCGTTGATATTTATTTTTAGAGGTCGCTCGAAAACATTTTAGGTACACTGAAAGTTAAAATAATTATGAGTGATCTTTAAAAATTAAAATATCGATTTGATATTTTCAAAATCGAGGTTTTTTTCAATATAGAAAATGATAAAATAACGAAAAAAAATTAAAAAAAAATAAATTTTTGACCATTTTGGAAATATTTAAAAACCTTGAGCGACCTCTAAAAAAATTTAACCTTTAAAAAATTTTTTTTACCTGATTTTTTGAGGGGGCTCTTAAAACATGATAAACTAACATATTTTCACAACAGACATGAAAAAAAATTTTCGTTTTTTTGGGCCACCATAATCTTGATATTTCGAGAGTTACGTCATTCTCCTCTTCAGAACAAAATATTGGAAAAGCTAATAAATAGGTAAATACCCCACTTCTGATTAAGAATGATTCTGAGTATACCACGGTAGCGTAGTCGGTCGAGCATGCGCTGGCAAGCTTTTCTCGGCCAGACTTCCTATTCTGGTCCGGGTTCGATCCCTAGTGTCAGATCATTGGCAATGTCGATGGATAATGGGTGTTTGTCCGCGTTGTGTAGCCCCCCTTTCGCACAGTCTTTGGGTTTGGATTTGGGGGTTGTCTCATATCTGTGGTGGGTTTTTATTTAAAATTCATCATTTTCTCTTTTCCGTTAATCAAAACCTATCTTTTAATACTAAATGCTTGATTATAATGTTAATATTGAACCTTGTCGTTGACACAACCTTTTCGCAAACTAGTTTAAGAAATTAGAACAGAACAATGCAAATCTCTGCGACGCGACGGCTGAAGCTTAATAATTCAGATAGATTAATGAAAACCCCAAACAACCGAAGCGATTCGTTAATTTAAGCGAAATCGGGCATAATTCCGACGTAACGATTTAGGGGCGCCCAACTCGCTACGTATTTCGCCGAAATGGACGATCTAACCGTTCAAATTAAAGGTAATTCTAATAGGGTGGCAGGCGGTTTTTATTGGTATTTTAAGTGCTGCCTTTCCGGTAGACGGAATAGAAAAGTGGAGGTACGCTGGACTCGTACAAACTCGATTTTCCACTCTTAGAAAACAAAGAACCTCTGGCTGCAGTAAACTCGATTGGACGGAACATGTTTTTCGGACACCGCTAAATATAGATTGGAGCTGTACTGAAAAGATTTTTTTTCTTTGAAGTAATGGAAAGAAAGAACGGACCTTTTTCACAACTAATTTTGGTGGAACAATGAAGACGGTATCTATAGGGTGGCACAGCTATAAACAAAAACGTTTTAATATACTGATTGGCATATGGTGAATGTAGGCAAAATGTTGCGGCTGCAGAAATGTACGTAAATCGATTTCCACTTCACTATGCATCAAATGCTGCAATAAAGGAATAATACCCGTTCAAAAACAATCAGTAATATCAGTACATACTTGTTTTTTATTTTTTGCGTATACAGTATACAGTGTGGAACAGCCAAATGGAACAAATGTAGTATCTCAAGTAATTATTATGCGTCTTTATAAAAAATCCCCAGACACGTCGAGTTTGGATTCTGAAATGACATGTGTCAGTTGCAACCCTTAAAATATTTAAATGGAAATTGGATGCTTGTGATACCTTTTTGATTGTCTGTTCAAAAATGCTATGATTTTAATATTTGTTGCAAAAATTAACAGTAACAATTTAATTCATCTGCTTAATGAAATTCGCTACAACAAACTAAAAAAAACTTCATTTCAGCATAGGAGATGTTCAAAGTGAGTTTCTTGCTCTTTTTAACAGCATCCTAATCGTAAATAAAAATATCTTCTAACGTTTTCCAATATCTGAAGAGTGACCGAGCAAACCACAACCTTTTTTTCTATATCGCATGGCTTGGTTTTCTATCCCATACTTTTCACATATCCCTACAAAAATAAATCTAAGGGTGTAAGATCAGGAGAACGTGCTGGCCATTTTAGCTATCCTCGCGTTCCTATCCACCGATTTGGAAATGTTAAGTCTAGGTATAGATTCGGGGATGTAGATCATCCTGCTGGAACATACACATCCGTTGGAACTTGTGGGTTTGCTTGAGCGTGATATAAGCTTGCCAAATTTGGCACGATATTATTTTGAAGCAGAAGTAAATAATTATTTCCATTCAAATTGCGATCAATAAAAAAGAAACCAATGACATTGTCTCCAATTCTGGTTTAAACATTAACCTCTTCAGGATTTTGCTGATGTAATTCCCGGAAGACTTTCGGTCATATTTTTAGGGTCACTATGATTCATTTTAACAAAATTGAGATATTGAATTTATTCTATTTGGCTGTTCCACACTGTATTAGTTAACCTTAAAGAAACAATTTTCAACTTTTTATACATCCTGTACTATAAATTCTGCTGCTAACTTAAAAAAGTAACAAGTGACAAACCTTTTTGTAAGGAAGTTGAAACGGTTTCATTAATTTTTTTGAGTAAAAAAATTTAATATAAAACACAAAAAATAATTGTTACATAACAGATTTAACTACTGAAAAATTAACACTGTTATTGAAATAACGTTATAAAAGTACTCTGATGTAGCAATTTATTATTAAAATTTTCCAAGAGTTGCATTTTTGTATCCTGTTACACCCTCTGTAAATTTTAATATCATTATTATTAACTAAAAAACAGCTAAGCTTTGATGTTTTTACATTAAATAAGTCTGATGTAATTATATCAACGTTATGTGATTTAGTTAATTTGATATTCTGGAAAGGAATTTTTCCAGGCAATTTATGCCTAAAATTGACTCAACTTCACTGAAGACCTCTTCATATTTATTTCTGCAGGAAAATGGAAGCTTTAAACTTTATCTCTAAAAAGCATCAATTTCTCCTACAAATTTAAAAGTCTTTTGACTTTTTGACGAATATTTCGAATACCTCAGATTATATTCAGTCNGTTTAAAGAATAGGCTGAACTATTCTATTCTTTGTTTAAAGAGTAAGCTGAACTATTCTATTCTTTGTTTAAAGAGTAGTTTTTGTCCTTACACTACGCAGCATGAAGATCACATAGAGAAGGAATTGCATAGCTCACAACAATTGCACTCAAGACTATAAAGGGTGTCATAATTAGTGTCCAATAATTTACAACTTGATTCATTTTTTTAAAATATTTCCGAAATGGGTTGAAGGAAATTATTAATTTTGACACCTTGAATGCTCATTAAAAGTCGAAATACGCTCATTAAAAGTCGAAATAGGGCCGTCTCAATTGGGGGGGGGTAACCGGCTAAAATCTGCCTCAATTTTTTGCTTGTCGAAATGTTCAAATTCAGAGGCCAACATATGATAGACCTTCATTTCCTCTAAAAAAAGGTACTCTTTTATTTATTTTAACATATTTAAACGGATTGCTCGAAAACGGATCACTTTTTTGATCAGCGGACTTGCCTACCTTTCTAGTTGGTCTTTAAAATTCGTTGTACGGCTGATTTATCCAAATTCAATTCCTAGCTAGCCTGCCGTATAGAATTTCGTGGATTTTGCCTGAAATACTGTAACAGTCTAGCTGTATTAACATTGTTATCCTTCGGTCAATTATTTGATTTTTCCGAACAGAATATGCATCTTCATTTCGTCGCAAGATCGCCTCCAATATTGTAAAGGTACTATGCTCAGGAATGAGGTGCTCTGGATACCTTTCTCGATATAACTGTACAGCTCTTCTGGAATTTTTTGTGACTCGCCGTAAATTAGCATATCCATTATCAAGCATATCAAGTTTCTGAATGAGAAAACATTTTGTAAGCACAAAAGTTATACGTTTGACGTTCGTATTGAGTAATGACAAGTATTTTATGACATTTATGCACTTTAGACAACGAACATTCAATTATTTTCCAATGACTTCTTGATCCTTCCACCGTTAATATGATTTTTAGGTGGTATTTCTTTCGATACTCTTTAGGATGATATTGCTTATAATTTTCAAATTGGAAGTAATACAGAAAAAATTCTCTAAAAAAGTTTATTAAAAAAGAGAGTTCCTTAACAGGAAATGGGTATGTTTCTGGAAAAAATATAATTGAAGACGTCATTAATCATTTCTGTCAAATCCNGTTTAAGTAACGATAACAGCTGATACAATTCGCTGTTCACCTTAATACCAAGATCATTAAATTTTCAATAGCTCTCTGTGAGGTGGATGTATCAAGATTACGTTCAACGATTTATAGTCTATGAATAATAACGGGGTGTGGGCAAAATGAGCCATAATTATTCTGGAACGTAACGACAGTCCTATGAAATAACGATAAGTTTAGAGCCCATGTTTATTGTCATTGCGTACTGATGCTTTCAAATAGAAAGGCTAATGAATTTCTGTCCATCACATTCATTATGAATTGATATTATTAAAAGTTCCAACTACGCAGCATGAAGATCACATAGAGAAGGAATTGCATAGCTCACAACAATTGCACTCAAGACTATAAAGGGTGTCTCATAATTGGTGTCCAATAATTTACAACTTGATTCATTTTTTTTAAATATTTCCGAAATGGGTTGAAGGAAATTATTAATTTTGACACCTTGAATGCTCATTAAAATTCGAAATACGCTCATTAAAAGTCGAAATAGGGCCGTCTCAATTGGGGGGGGGGAGTAACCGGCTAAAATCTGCCTCAATTTTTTGCTTGTCGAAATGTTCAAATTCAGAGGCCAACATTTGATAGAGTTTCATTTCCTCTAAAAAAAGGTACTCTTTATTTCTTATAACATATTTAAACGGATTCCTCGAAAACGGATCACTTTTTCGGTCAGCGGACTTACCTACCTTTCTAGTTGGTCTTTAAAATTCGTTGTACGGCTGATTTATCCAAATTCAATTCCTGGCTAGCCTGCCGTATAGAATTTCGTAAAAAGTTTATTAAAAAAGAGAGTTCCTTAACAGGAAATGGGTATGTTTCTGGAAAAAATATAATTGAAGACGTCATTAATCATTTCTGTCAAATCCCAAAGATAATACTTTCCGTTGAAAATGGAGCTTACTTCATCCCATTTATTTAAATTTTTTGTATCCTCATAGTAGGCCCATACTATCGAATTTGAGACATTGTACATTGAATTCATATATCCAGAATCCAAATGATCAGAATTCGGGCGTAAACTGTCATTCACGCTTTAGCATCGTGCATGTCTGACACGACGGGTATTGGCAAATAGCAAAGTTCATGTAATATTATTACAACACTTCATAATAACTGTAATTTGCGTGAAACTGGTAGTAATTATAGGTTGATAATGTATTGATTAGTAGATAGTAGAAGTAATAATTGTGTGTGAAGTATAATATATACGATAAGAAGCAACCGAATTGCATATCTGTCATAGGTCACGCTGAACTGCGTGCGATGCTCAACTGTCTAGAGGAAAATCTAGTGACTGTCCTTTCCGACTGTTTTCTCGCGAATTAATGTCATTTTATTGGTCAATTAATTATGCGATGGACGATATTTGTTGAGATAGAATTCCAAGAAGACCCCTGCGTTACTTTCTTGGAATTAACCGCATTCGACACCCGAGGTAGAAAGACATTGGTGGTAAATTATTATTACAGTAGTTCTCTGATAATTTTCTTGGAATTCTATCGCAATAAATGTTATACGGACTGAACATAATTATTATATTGCTTTAATTGAAGTTTTCAGTTTGTTGGCTCTATGATTTAAGATAATCCCACGTAGGAAGAGAACCTAAAAAAGACCCAACAGCATTGTTAAATTAATTTCTTTAAAGGCACGTGGTAAACTTCTTCCCAATTTAAATGAGGAAGCAGGAAATTACAGAAGGGTAAGGTGCATTTCCATTCAACGACCTCCTAGCACGAACTTTATACAGGGTGTTTCTGAAATAACAGCATTTCTTCAAAGGGGCAATAGATTACGCGAAAATAAATAAGTTTCATTAAGAAACTTGCGTCTAAATTGTTGTACTTACAATAAAAAAAAAATGTCGAATCAAAGAAACAGAAAACTTTGAAACATGCCCTGAATTCTGTACATACAAAGTGAGGATTAGCCCCACATCCATAGTGAATATTATGAAAATTCAGTATTCCATCTCTTTTAAGACCGTATTCGTCTGTAAAAAATTCTGTGTTGGTTGTTATGCCATGTTGTCATATTAAGGATGCAATAACTGCTTAGCTAATACACTCCACGCAATTGTATTTACAACACCCATTTCACGTGCAATATCGCTGGTACTGCGGTTCAGGTTTTCCTCGACGATGTGTAAAATGTCACTGTTCGGGGATTCCGTTGTTAATTTTGAAAGTAGCGACTTGCATACCATCGAAAATGTACTCCTCGTGCATTAATATCTGCTAACTCTGTATTTTAATAAGGCATTTTGAAATAAACAGTCAATCAATCAATAGTGCGCGTTCGTATCGTGCAAGTAACCACAATGAATTTGACCTAGTTACTGCATTGTGATGCAGCTTGGACTTAAGTATTTATAAAATTAAAATTTCAAACATTGCATACATTCAGATCATTAGAAATGCTACCAGTAACGCTGCATTTACATTTTATTTACATTTAGAACCTAATAGTTTCGGTTCCTGTCGAGAGTGCTTCGCATATGAGGCATATTTTTTAAAATTTGTTTCTACACGGTTCAGAGACTCCACATGTGAAAAATTCTCCGTCTGCTGACATTTGCATAGTTCAGCGAATACAAAGGTTATGTGAGAACGTAATAAGAGATACTTTATCCTTTCCAAGATATTTTTTCTTTGAAAGTAGCTATAGCAATGGAAAAAAATAAATGGCATAGACGAAACTCAGTTTCAATGTGAAAAAAATGTTTCAGGGTAAATTAAAAGAAATAAGTTTGAATAATTTTGACGCAGGAAACCTCATTTTGCCTCAGCGAGAAAGGAACATGTTTTAGTAAAAAAGGGAGGGCAAATTTGAATGTAAGGCTAGGTGGCTCAAGGGCTAGAACGCTAAAAGGGAGTTTATTACTGAAATAGAATTTTATGTTGATGCAAAAATTTGAATAAAATTTCATTTGCCGGGGAACAGTTGTAACAAGATTTACTGAAACTGAAAACCACAAAGGAACACGGAAGCAATCAGAAATAAGCGATTTGTGGGCCAAAATAACGGTGTCAGCGACCCAACTTATAGTAGAGCCCTTAACAATAAATTTATCGTTTCTTCGTTGGCTTGGATTTATACAGAACATCGATTCAGAATTATTAGATTTTGTTTTCGCTTAGAAGTACCATCTATTCTTTTATAGACCAAAAAGAATAAGTTTACAAGTGAGTTGACCCGCCCACAGATGTACCTCAAAGAGGTATTTGCAGGCCTTCAACCGATACATAACAGAATCGGATCCACTAAATATTATATTACTAAGTATTAGAAACCCCTTAGTCATTACCTAACCCACTTACAAATTATCAAACTGTAAACAGTTCGATATTAGTGAGACTTCATCATGGAGTGTATATCTAAAGTGGAGCACAAGATATTAAGTGGCCAAACATGAGAGGTGATTGTAAACATAATCCACTTCATGCAAAGCTAAGCGAAAGCAAATCAACCCATCACGAATCTGAAGGAAGCTCAGGAGCGTCTCATGTTTACGATGGGTACAAGCTTGCGCACGTTTCAAGTCACTTCAAAATAAATTGTGAAAGAGTCAGAGTGGTGCACAAGGCGTCTTTGAAACGCGCATAAAGAACGTAAAGGATCTGCGACAAAACTCGTCTGGATGACTTCCACATAGGGTTTATTTAATTCAACAGCAGAAAATTCACAGACAACAATTACTGAGGATCTAGTGAGAGAATACGATGGATTGTAAAGCAAATAGGATTCCGCTTGACCGAGGCAAGCAAGAATCGGAAACTTTTGACGAAGAGATATTCAGCAAAAACTTTATTTAAGAAGCTTCTGAGCATTTTCGCGAGGAAAAGCGTTAGTGTTAAGAATGAAGTGAACATAGAAACGAACGCTTGCATGTACCGATATCGAAGTAATCGAGATTGGTAGTACTCAACATCATATATAAAGAATATCTGGCATTTAAACCGAAAAGCAAGTCTGGAGATTGCCACGATGGTATGAATTTCGAAAACTATAAAAAATGGGTGGAAGAAAAACTGATATTTAACTTGCCATATTAGTCCAAAAATGTCAACTTTCGAATGGCAGTATCGACATTTTGATACGAATTAAAATCAAAAAGTTAATCAAAGTTTTATTGCCCCGAAAATAAAACTGATTTTTCGATCGTTTTTTGCGATATTTGAAATCGATTTGAAGCACGAGCAATATTTACACATAATAGTGTAATTATCAAAGAAAATTTTAAGCTCAACCCCATTCCTAAAGATGTGGCGGCCTATAAATTATGGGGATTTTACAAAAACGCTTTTTTTTTCGAAAAACCCGATTTTTGCAAAAACTATACAATATTTTTCAATTATGAAAAAATCATTTTATTTTGCTCACCAAGAGCTATCCTTTCATCAAGTTTCATAAAAAAATATTTATTTTTTAAAGAGATACAGCTATTTGACAAAACTGCGAATTTTAGCGGATTTTTTGCAATAACGAATTAATTTAATTATCATTCAAAACCGGTTTGTGCTTATTCGATACGTATTAAAAACCTTATTTGAAATATTTTTTTCTAAAATGTATAGTTTTTTATAAATGAAAAAAAATTGTTTTTTGCGAACTTTGGACGCCATTTTGAAAATGAAGCCCAAAAATTCAGGTGTGGTAAAGTAGTACATTGAATTCTACGGAATTTTTCCTAATTTTTACATATTTTCAATTACTGAACTATTTTTTGTCAAAAAATGAGGTATTTTCGACAATTTGATTGGACTATATAGGAGCGTATGGTATAGACAATCCTCCATATTGTAACGTTCAAAGTGACAAATGTCGTAATATGAGTTCAAGGAAGGAAATCGACGTTTTAAACTTTTATTACCGACAAGCTCTTGATCACGATATATTTAGAGATATATTTAGACTTCCTCTAATATATCATCCCATAGAGATGATTTGAACAACTATGAAATACTTCGTTGAAAACCAAAACGTGGATCTTAGTTAGTTTAAAAGCTGTGCGAAGAATTTTTGTCATTATTTTCTTCTAAAGAATGGCCATCGAGTTGTCAGCTAGTTCGACAGGTTGATCAGCAGGAGATCTTGCTACATGCAGCTATTGACTCACTCATCATAAACGAGCGAAATGATAGCAGCGAAACTGACATTTCTAGTAACTCTTCTGAATCCTCTTTGAGTGGCACATCTGGAATGGAACTTCTCTAAATACTGTGCTCTTTTTTGTAACTGCTAATGGTACTGCATTTGTTGGCAAAACCTTATTTTCTTGCACCTTTGTAGACAAGATATATACTATAATAACAACTTAAATTAAATAAAATTAATTAAAAATATGTGCAAAAGTCACGATTCTCGTCGGATTTCCTTGTCCTCAGTCACGCTTGCTCATCTAGTCCTGTTTCCCAACTTATTCCCGCTGA
This sequence comes from Anoplophora glabripennis, assembly GCF_000390285.2. Classification (NCBI taxonomy): domain Eukaryota; kingdom Metazoa; phylum Arthropoda; class Insecta; order Coleoptera; family Cerambycidae; genus Anoplophora; species Anoplophora glabripennis. The sequence goes on along the minus strand of NW_019416396.1, from coordinate 261,494 downwards.
CCTGTTCTATAATTTAAAAACATTTTTACAAACAATACGTGTTGTGTGGAAGAAATTATGGTTTTTTATTACTTTACGGGTCTCGGAAACAGCTTAATAAATCCTAACCACCATCTAGAGTTTCCTTCTTGTGTTAAGCAAACAAGGGAAGCCTTATTAGTTAAGGGTATAATCACAAGCTATTAGATGTTAATATCTTCCATTGATTTTCACTTAATTCACTCAGTAGTGGCCTCTGTGGACAGCTGATTTGTGGACTAACAATCTATTGATACATTGGCTAGGTTTAAGTCTCTGACTTCGAGTTAAATGAATCGTGATCTAAATTAAAACCTTTTCTATACTAATTATTCCTCAGGTTTTAAAAAATACTACATTTTTGGTATTTTGTTTTTTTTTTGCATGTCACAAGATATTTTAGGTTTTTCAAATAGATAGATTTACTGGAAAAAAAGTGAAAAATAATCTAGTACCCAGAAATTTTTACTGCAGTATTTAAATTATATTGAAAATTACTGTGCCGTATTTTTGTAACTTTTCATACTGAACTCAAATATTGCATAGTGTTTGTATTGAGTATTGCATAATTTTATGTTTTATCGTAGGCTATTGGGTTGACGTATGTGTCAATTTGTTATTTTCACGGACGGTGTTCACGAGTTGAGAGAAGGATGATGCTCATGGCATCTCATTGATGAAATAAACAACAAACTAAACAAGACCATCTTCTCTTGGTCCATTCATTTCTCAATGATTTTTAGATGGAGTTATAAGAATTAATCTCGGAATCACAGAATAAACAAGTCCCTGTTCGATTTTACACCGATAACTTTTTTACACGAGCTCTATGTGCCTCTAAAGTTATTTGATAAGGGTCCAGAGTAAGACAATTAAGTACGTCGTAATTTTTCTAAAAGGAGAGACCCAAAAATCCCTTAGAAAGCGGAATGCCTGTCCACAGCTACGGTGATAATCAGTTAAGAACGCAATCCTGATAGTCTAGCCTCTTTTTATGGGTTCTTCTTAAGAGCTTTTCTAATGAAGGATTTGAGGGCAATCTGATAAAAAAAAACAAGGTAATTATTTAGTTAAGGAGGATTTAAGAAACCCGGGATTAATTCTTTTCTACAAATATGTTACTTCTTTTACACAATAGGTTTATTTTATCTGTTTTTGGTGATACATACATACAGGGTATCCTGGTAGTTGAGTACAAATGGTGAGGTAAACATAATATCAGTTCTTCATATAATTTTTTTTATATAGGCCTTCTTTAACAGGTTACGGGCCTTCAAAGGTGAAAATTAAAAAGTTATTTTTATTTAGTCAAAATTATTGACTTCAGCATGATGCAAATTTGGTGATCAATAACACATGCGTACAGTTTGTATTTGATGTTGTACGTGAAACTTTATTATGCTCAGAACGCCAGGGACGGACTATGCCCAATGGTTAACAACCCAGAATTTTTGCATAGATGGCGATCGCAATCTGCCTGCATCAAAAATAAATTCCCTGAAGAATTTGCTAACGATAATATCCTCCTGGTTCAACGCGGAAAAATTAACAGTTTAGGAAATATTTATGATTTTATGACACAATGCACATCGAGCGGCGCCTCCACCATTTTTTTGTTTTTAATTTTTAATTGAACAATTGCTATGTTAGAACCGTACATATTTTGAAAATAAGAGCCTAGGAAATCTTACTGTCTGCTAATGTAATTTTCACTGACAAAATTTGACAAATACACTTTAAACATAACACAAAATAGAAAACCAAAACAAGAACAAGTTAAATAAGTTAAAAAAATTATTTTATGAAAGCAAACTATCAAAAAACATTTTCAATATGTTTATGTTTATGTTTATGTTTATGTTTATTTTATGTTTATGTTTACGTTTAACTTCCTTGTCTCTCTCTGTCTCTTCTCATCTCTGTCATTTTTGACTCATGTTGTATTTGCTACTCTTCTACGAGCTCTGTGAGTGCTCACTAAATAAACCACTCGCAACATACAATCTAAAATAACTAATTATATGCTATGGACAGATTGGGTTTCTTCAAGATCAGTCTCGATGCATACAGCGTACCGAGATACAGGGGATGCGAGATCCATGGCAAAATTTGGAATGACTTTATCCATTATTAAATTAACCTGAGACTCCAAAACTAAGTAGACTGCTCGATGTTGGAACCCAAGGAAAAACTGCCTTTTTCGAAGATCTCTCTTGAATCCGACACCTCGCTTCGACACGCCCATTTCTTGGGTCCAGACGTTTATGTTCTTTTCTTATTGGCGGGAACCCTGAATATCGGGACGCTTTGGCATAACTATGCCATGTTAATAGTTATCTAATGTACTGAATTTACATTTATATAAATTATTCTGTGATTAACTGGACTTACAAGTAACCCTAGCCTTCCTCTAGTGACTCCGGGTAGCAATACGGGACGGATTAGTCAATCTCATTTAATCTATTCTTATAGCTTGGAAAATTCGCCTAAAAACCAGCTATTTGATCTATTACTATTTTTCTAACAATTACTAACAACTTATTCTCTACGTTCTTTGGAATGCATTTCGCGCGTTATTTGAAATATCGATTTTTCTCTTTATACCAGATGCTCAACACATGGCCCCGACAGTCTAAGTGAACTTGTTGAAAACTACTACCTACTACTACTACTACTACCTATTTGAAAACTCTTAACCTTTCGATAAATTGGTGTTGACTGAAATATTTTACTTTTTGACCCATCCGTTTCGAGAACTAATAAATAAATTACCACGCGTCCTGGCTTTTGTTACAGTGCTGTCGAAAACTGCTTGCTTTTCCAACGATTTGTAATATGTTTCATGTACAGATTTCCTCCAGAGTCAGTGGCAACGGCTTACAACTAATCTATCAGCATTAGAGTGGAGTTTTGAACTGTATCCGAACTATTCGCTGATAGTGGCAGAACTCCTTACTATCGTAATTCCAAACTAATGGACCATCACGAAACTACACAACTTGAATTTACTACTTTTCCTGGAATCTTAAAGAAAATTTTATTGGATTTCAGTTAAGAAAAAGAATTATTTCTAACGAATTAGTCTCTGTATATTTTATTGAATATTATAAATATATTTATCTAATAGATTCCGTTTTCATTGTAAAATGGAAGTAATTCATCCGGACAGCAGGCGAAGATGAACAGCCACAGAAGTTAGACGTAAACTGAGGCAACATTACAGTGCATCTAATTCTTGAGCAACACAGCTCGAGAAATGGATGTCCTCTTGAAGAGTGATTAATGTCTTTCCTTGCGGCTAGACGTAATACAGTTATTTCTACACAAACAACTGCCTGCTGGCTCGATAGTTGTATCGTAGTTGGGGGTAATTGAGATGGTTGATTGTGAGTAAAGTAATATTTGTATTATTCACGATGTTTTCGAGGAAATTTTTCGAGACAAGGGATGAATAACGCACCTTTTGATTTAAAACTCGACAAAAATACTTAACTTCGAATGACTAGAATTATACAGGGTGATTTATACTAGGAGGGTCTGATTCAAAATACAATTTTAAGAGAAAGAAAGATGATATATCGATTTTCTTTCTGGTTTTGTTTTTCTGATATCAAGGATGAAATCTTTTAAAGATTAACTTTAAATTTTACATAAAGTAGCAGCAGGCTATGTACAGAAAATCATTTAATCGACTCAATGGTTCAAGAAGTTGTCCGGAGTATCAACGAAAATTTCAGAACAGACAACAGTCTGTATTTGCTTCTCAATGTTACACAAGAAGAATATGAAGAAGAAGTAACTGATGCAGCGCTTAACGAATCAAGTTTTAGTACAAGAAGAACTACTATACTTTTTACGGTTACATTTATCGGCTTGAACAAAGAGTACATAATTTTTTATGGTATTGTTCCTCTTTTCAAGAATGTTTAAATTTCTGTGATATCTAGCAAGCGAAAAAAGTTATGAACAAAACAAATTTCGAGTTCTAGGTAAAGTGCCCTCTAGCGGCGCATAATGAAACTTTTCTCTCACTGGTCCAACAGAGCTTCATCTACTTAGTGGGTGTGCCAAATGAGAGACTATTCGAACTTGATTGAAATAAGTTACTTCAAAAGAAAAATAAAAAAAATAACTTTGGCAAGCTGTAATTAACAATTCGAAAAAAATTTTCATTACGTACTGCTATTATTTTAATCCGTAGAATCACCTCCCGGAGTTTCCTGACGAACTTTTAGAACACCCTGTATATGAGAAAATCGAAACTGCATTATTTTTCATTTATCATTATTTATTGTTTCCACCATTTAATTACTTCCACCAACCACTTTATTCCAAATTGCACGTTTTCGTGTCTTGTTTCCAAGTGAGTTATTCATTAATTCAGACCAAAACTGCAGGAGATTATTGGCTCAGCTCCCACACAGCTTTTAATATTAATGACCTGCTCCCGAAAGCTGTCTCTGATCCCGTTCGCTGTTCATAATTGGGATTCCGTATCCCAGCCAACGGACTGTCGTTCGATGTAGACTCAGACGGACATCTCCGGCCATTCAGAAATTTGGCTCGGATGATCCATTCACTCTCGCACTTCGCCGTTATTTGGATTGTAATTTAAAGCAAATGTTTGTCTTCTGAATAAGGCCATTTATTTAACGTACGTCCACGGATGTGATAAATTCCATTGACCGCTATAACTAATCCTTAATGCGAAGATTATTGAATGGACAGTCCGTTTTATAAGAGCGTGCTTGAAAAAAAAAAATGGGAAAACGAAGTAGAATGAATTTGAAATATGCGACGTGATTGATTTTAACTCCAATACTTTATTAGAAGATTTCTTATAAGTATTCTGTAAAGTATAAATAGTTATTTTAATATTATAATTTGTATGCCCTGAGGACGATTTAACTCGAGGCGAAACCTTCCTTTCCTTGGTTCAAGGAGAAATATAGGTGATGTCAGGTAAAAACAAAAGTTATATAATTCATACAAAAAAAAAACAAAGAGGAACAGATATATGAATCCTTTCGTCGGCTTAGGTTAAAATTGAAAAAACTTATACCCAATTCTTATTTTTTATTGAAGATAATATACAAAATGAACCAAAAAGTTTTGGTAATAATGTCAACTATAAGTATTTTAGAGAGAGAAAGAGTAATATTCAAAATTTAAATAATCACCTTGTAACTATAGTCAAAACTTTGAAAGATAAATATGTATAACGTTTCCTGATAATGGTTTTGGTAACACAAAACTAAACAACTGATAGTTGGTAAACCTAAAATATTTAAACGAAGATAAATACTGCGGATATTGTCGAAGAACAAATGACACAAAATGACATTTATATAGATGTGACGTAATTCGCTCTGATTGGTGTTCAACCTATCATGGCGGTTTGCTGTATTTTCTAGTTTTATTTTATCAAAAATATTATTAATCTCGCTCACAATATAAAAATAAATACGTTTTTTATAATCCGTCAATCATATATATATTCATTAGATAAATACATAATTTTAGTGATTCTTGGTTACAGTCATCATGCCTGAAATCAATTATTACATGTGAGTATTACACAATAGATTTACAAGCAACGAAAAGTGTCCAGATGCAAATTGAATGCATATTGAACTGACTCTTGCATTATGCCTATCTAGCTCACTCTCTCTATAAACTGGTGGACTGATTCAGTCATTGTTCCCGGTTCTTCTACCGGTTGTTTAATCCTAATGTACTCAGCATTTTGTAAAGAATATTAAAACCCCGGAAACTTGGTAAATCGGGGCCAGTTTTGGGCCAGTTCGGAGCCACTTTGAGAGCCAGTCGATGGCCAAGATCCATTTCGCCATTTTTTGTCCTCCACGTGAAAAGCAATCCCTCAGGTGTAAATATGTATTTTGTATAATAAAATGTAAAAATTAATTGATTTGTCTCTCTGTTTTTAAAAATAATATATTTTTTTACTAGTTGCCTCTGGTATATTCAATAGGAAACGTGACAATATTTAGCTAATAAACATGAAAGTATTGAATTAACCCCCGTCTTCAACCCCCTAACCCCCAGCTACCCCTACTTTTTTTTCAAATGGAAACATAAGGCATGAGGGGGCTCGTTGAAAAGCTTATAGAAAACCGAATCCAGCCATACCAAATAAACAAGTTTTATTTTTTCAATAGCAAGGTTTTTAGGGTTGTATAAAACACCTACTTAACAAGTGAAATAAAATTTAATTATCTTCAGTGTTATCCTCCATGAATTTGCACAGAATAAAATAAAGAATTTGAAACTGTACCTATCACTGCTAACGCAAAAAAGATATATTTTTTATGTTGCGTTTTTTTGGCACCACTTACTTGCCAGGCTTTCTGGTTAATTTTTCGCTTTAGTTGTAAATTGGAGTTCGAAACGTTACTATTGTGTCAAAATCAAGTTATTTACTGAATTGCAATGGTATTGTCGGAAAGGCAACGCATCGAAATCTTGATATTGCTTGGATGTGGAGACAAAATAAGAAGTCAGGCTGAAGTGCGCGATTTATTTAATGCGAAATATCCCGAAAACCAAATCTCGCAAGGGACAGTTAGTAAAATATTTCACAAATTTGAGGAACACGGTACAGTACAGACTTTGCCCAAAACTGGACGGGCACGTGCTTTGAATGAAGAAAAGAAATTAGACATTGCATTAGAACTTGTTGAAAATCCTCATACTTCAACTGTTTCATTGGCCCGCAATCACGATGCTTCTCGAACTGCAATTCGAATGTTTCTGAAACAAGAGAAATACCACCCCTATAAGGTATGTCTTGTCCAAGAGCTTTTGGAAGACGATTATGATAGGCGATTACAATTTTGTGAGGAAATGATGAGACGGTGTGACGACAATAATGGTTTTCAACGAGACGTACTTTTTTCGGATGAAGCTACGTTTTATTTAAATGGAGTGGTTAACAGGCACAACTATCGCTTTTGGTCCCAGGAAAATCCACACTGGACATGCGAATCGCATACGCAGCATCCACAAAAAGTTAATGTATGGGCAGGTATCATCAACAACAGAATCTTGGGCCCATTCTTTTTTGAAGAAAATCTTACTGCCGCACGCTACCTGGATTTCCTAACATTTGACCTGATACCTGCTCTAGCTGTGATTTTCCCTCATGAAATTGATCCAGATATACCCAATGAAAGAATTTGGTTCCAACAATATGGTGCTTCCCCACATTTTGGTATTGATGTTCGAAGATACTTAGATGAAATGTTTCCAAATGGCTGGATTGGTAGACGGGGTACAGTTGATGGCCGCCAAGATATCCCGACTTAACACCCCTAGATTATTTTCTTTGGGGATATTTGAAAGAATGAGTCTACCAGGACAGACCGGATAATATTGGGAAAAAATCAAAATCAGTTAACGTGTTTCGGCGTTTTAAAAAGAATTAACTCATTCAAAAGATATGAATTTTATTCCGTACTTCTGGCCATCCCTGTATAACTAATGTTTTGAACATGCCAATCGTAGTAGAGGATTACGTACGTATTAAAGCCCGTAAAGGATTAAAAGCAAAATTGGCTATAGACCCTGATAATATTCAATCTTTCTTAGTTCTTGATTATGCTGCTGTATTATCTGAACCATTGAAAATACTATTTAATTTGATTCTGGCTGCAAATACTGTTAAATGTCACGTATATGTTCAGTTTTTAAAAGTGGAAATATCTGTGAAATAAAAAATTACCATCCCATTACTATCATCTCCAATTTAGCTAAGACTTTTGAGTTTTATACCCATGACATTGTATCAATTTAAAATAAAATTAGCCCCAACCAACAAGATTTTATGAGGAGCCCCTCAACGTCTAAGCATTCAATGTGCATGTCACAATATATATTTGATGGGTCAACTAGATGCAATCTATAGTGTAGATTCTACACTGTTTTTTCCAAGGCGTCCGATAGACTTTCTCTTGATATATCACTTCGTGCATGTGCATTATATGACAGTGGGTCATTAAGCAACACTTTAAAATTTTCAAGTCCTACTCACACGGTCGGTGTCAATATGTACTCTATAAAGGAGGGATCGGTGTAAGATATATTCGAGGTCCTCTTTGGTATTCCGCAGGGTTCAGTACTAAGACCACAATTTTTTATTATTTTCATCAATGATCTTACTGGACCTCCTGTGAAGATCATGAAAAATACCCTCAAAATAAATAGCGTTGATAACTGTGTCTTACTTTAGAATAGTTTGAAATTGATTAATTTGTAGTGTTAGAAAGGCAATCCTCTATCTGTTCCTAGTCATAGTATTTTCTAATTTAAAGCAATTCATTATATCTTTGATGCACGCGAAATATTACATAGAATACACTTTTATATACCCAAAACCATCAGAAATCAGAAGACAGTTTAAATTGTTCTATTTCAAAGCAGCCATTGCATCATTGATATACAGAGTGCTCCTTTCATTAGTAACTTCATTCATCACAGCCATCTTATGAAAATCCCCAGGCGACAAGTAAGTGATCAACAATTCTCGTTAATTATTTGGTTGGCTATTATAGGAGATTACCTTATTGAAATGTTCTTTCTTCCATTAAGATTAGATGGCAATACATGCCGTGACTTCATTGGCCCCCGAGGTCACCGGACTTAAGCCCCCTTGATTACTTCCCTTGGGGACATTTAAAAACTTTAGTCAAAGGTTGTTGATCCATCACTGACCTCTGTAACTCACCATGATTGTAAAAAATGGGTGTAAACCAGCAGGATTATCCGTGTTTACATAGTACTTATCTCCAACTTATAAATCTATGCTGCTTACTGAAAGTTGTATCGTTATATACGAAGTTTCGTAATAAAATCTATCTAATCTAATCGCACCAAACTTATTACGGGCTACACGAGAAGATATAGTGATTTTTTTCGAGTGGTTTCCACTTTGGACTGCAAACGCAGCAGGTAATTCTTTTTTAAATATCAGATAAAGCTCGCGCGAATAGATTCGTTTCAGCGAATCTATATGTGTACAATAAGTTAAAAATAGGTAATCAACTGTCTGTGTAATAAATAATAACGAACTGACGAGACTCCATAAAAATATCGTTTACGTAATACGCGTATCAACACACATTTCGAAGCTTCCATCGCGTTAAAGATATTAGATTTTTTATTACGACGACGAAGTTCTGAAAGTAATGGGAGGACAAAGAGTATTTTTCCTTAATTCCCTCCTTCTTAACCTTAGAATGTTTCCTTGGGATTGCTTTATACAATATTCTGTTACTACTATCTTTGTTTTGCCTTTAAAAAAATATACAGGGTGTCCCTGAAAAGGATGGACAACGCTTGACCACAGGTTCCTTGGATAAAAACAAGACTATTTAGCCTAACTTACCTATAAACAAAAGTGCACGACTACTGAGATATAGCCTTCTAAATATAGAACAGATAACCTAGTTTTTTTCAAATAATTTGAAAACTGTTTTTCTTAGAAACTTCAAATTTGGTACACATATTTTTTCATATAAGGGCAATGTAAATATAGAATTTGGTGAGAATACATATACAGGATGTTCTCTTTCTAGTACCTGTGCGCCTCTGGCTATCCCTTAACTTTTTTGTATGTACGCCAATGACGACAGAATTTATATTTTTAAAAATAAGCACTATTTTAGAAGACTTTTTGCCTCTTACAAAATTTTGATATCATTTATGGATTTCGAGTAAAATTGGTATTTTTTACACATTAAATAATATAAAATCAGTTTAAGATAAATAGAACATTCTAGTACGAGGTGCCATATAACAGAGAAACAAATTCATAACAATAATTAAAAGGTTCTGTGTCAAGCTAGCTGTGATTTAATTTTAGCTTACTTTGTTTTTTATTGCAATTTATACTTTTGCTGAACAAACTGATATGTTAGTAGTTTTGGGTTATTGTGAAGGAAATTGTTGTGCTACTGTTCGAACATATGCTGAAAGATTTCCTAATCGAAGAACTCAAAATCACAAAACATTTGCTAATGCGGAGAGACGGGAAACATGATGTTTTTTACCTGTAACATTAAATCGTGAATAATGTACGGCCGGAATTATTCAGCTGGAGGAGCAAATTTTGGAAAGGGTCGAAGAAATTCCTCAAGTAAATAAAAGGCGTTTAGCGGCAGAGGTTGGCTTTCAATAAGTTCCTTTAGTAGAGCATTAAAAGACCAGCTATTACAGGTTACAGGTATTACAGGGTACAGGTAGGTTATTAAAGGTCTAACAGGTGGATAGGTAGAGGAAATAATGCCCCTTTAAAATGGCCACCTTGATCCCCGGACCTAAACCCATGTAATTATTTCATTTGGGGAGCGTTGAGGATCACAGTTTAAAATAACTTTTCGGTAAATACATACAGAAAACGAATAAGGGAAAGAATACAACATGAAATTAATGTTATGAGCGGTAATCCACAATTATTGAATAATTTGTAATTTTCGAAGAACTAATGTTTGCGTTTAAGAACAAGAAAGTAACTTTAAGCATTTACTGTAATATTATTTTAATGTGATTACAAATATCAGTTTATTTAAAATGTTAATGTTGACTTTCTTACATTATTAGTTGATATTGTTTATTTAAAGTATTACTGTTGATTTTTATTGTATCGATTGATAATACTAATACCAAGAATGTGTAGTTATTTTTTTTAATGTGATGTTTTTTCATTACTATTCCCTGCTTTGAGGCTGCAGTTACAAATTATTTTTTTTAAATATGAAATTTGCCTATATTTAATGTATAAAAAAATGCGAATTTTACTGGAAATCCATAAACGATATCGAAATTTTGTAAGAGCAAAAAAATCTTCTAAAATAGTGCTTATTGTTAAAAATATCAATTCTGTCGTCATTGGCAGGCACACAAAAAAGTTACGGGATAGCCAGTGGCGCACAGGCACTAGAAATGGAACATCCTGTATATGTATTCTCTCCAATTTCTATATTTACCTTGCCCTTATATAAAAAAATTAATGTACCAAATTTGAAGTTTCTAAGAAAAATAGTTTTCAAATTATTTGAAAAAAAAAATAGGTTATCTATTCTATATTTAGAAGGCTATATCTCAGTAGGCGTGCACTTTTGTATATAGGTAAGTTAGGCTAAATAGTCTTATTTTCATCCAAGGAACCTGTGGTCAAGCGTTGTCTATCCTTTTCAGGGACACCCTGTATAAATAATTAATTTCTTAATTTCCTCATTACTTGAAACTTCTAAAAAGGAACTTGATATTTTATTTCCTACACATTTATATTTCGTAAATTAGAATCTACAAGATAAACTGGACGATGATCTTGCGTAGGTGTATTGAAAGTTTCTGGTGGAAAGCTGCTTCCACGAAACTGGCTGTTAATCTCTTTTCATGAAAAAACATACAAACGATTTCAAGGTAAAATGGACGGATTGTAAACAGCCTCAGTGAGATACAGGAAAAGTAATTTAAGTTTCGAGGGTTTTTCAGCTTCCTTAACACCATTTATATCTGGATCGACAGCTCAGAGGCTCAGTTGATTACCTTTAATAAAGAAGGCATTTAAGGAAAGGGCAAATGCCATTTTTAAAAGGATATAGGCGGAATTGAAAGCGTTTTGGAAAATATAACTAAATAATTGCAAGGAATAAATAGAAAAGAATCTGGTAAAGAGAAATAATAATTATTGTACCACAGTATTGCATTACTGTGATAAAGAATTTCACTCAAATTTCACTCAATTTTACTCAATAATGTATAAATTTCACTCTATTAGTAGAGTACAACTGAGTGAAACAATTGCATCAGAAATGAGTGAGGTTTACTCAAATCCGAGTTACTGCTAATTATCAATTGAGTAACTTTTCACTCTATGCTGAGTATATAAAACCAATTTAGAGTAAACTTTTTCTCTAATATGATTTAACTTTAACTGTTATTGAGTCATTTTGTCATTGAGCCAACTCAGACTTGGTTTTTAATTAACTAAACATTGAGTGCAAAAATAAAATGATTAATTAGGATATACCTACCCTTGAAATTAATTAGACGCTATACAGCGTGTTCTGCAAACGATGAACTTTAAAAAGGATTGATATTGTAAAAATTATGCCTCAAACCTACATTCTTTTTTTATAGTATACGGGTGTTTGGTAAGTTGATGCATTCCTTGCAGGAGGTTATGGTACAAGTGATTTGTGATTTATTCCCTTAATATACCACATTCCGAAAACGCTAAGTTTCTAATCTACAGGGTGGCAAAGTTTTAATAAGAAAAATGCAATAAATATTGCGAAAATCGCTCAAAATATTTTAATGAAATTTTACAGGCTTTGACAGTTAACAACACTTACCTATAACTATATTCGAAGGACATTGAATAAAGTGTATCAGAATAGTTTTATTTGGGACTTTCATTATGATGACATATGCAAAGTTTCCCACGTATGTTTCTTTCATTTCGACTTTCTTTCGACTTCTGCATATAAATTTCATTGTATTCCGAATCGGCTACCAAAGCCTGTGTTCCTTATCATTTAAATTTTCTATTGTCCAAGAGACCACGCCAGAAAATCCGTTGTCTGACTTAACAAAGCCTTGCTTGACCTAATTACCAAACTTTCTTAAGAAGATCCCGAAGCCTGTCCCAAGTTTACACTCGCTCCGATTTATTACATTTGGAGAGGGAAAGGCTAAAGCCAAAGGTAGCTGTTTATAGCGTTATTTTAGCCAGGCGTGTCGCCTACTATGTTTAGGAGCACACACGGCTAGCGAGAGATGAAGAACTAGGACAGTTGAAAAGCGGTCAGGACACACTTGACATTGAAGGATGATAGCCTGTACAATTACTGCGATGAAGATTACTTCATGTCAGGTACAAAACGGTATTAGTTGATTTTGTTATATCCACGACCTTAACAACGTTACGGGTCTGAAATAAAGATAGTGCTTCTCTTAAAAGCTTGCCATTTTATAAGCTTTAATGAAGTTACACTGTAAAAAAAATTTCGCTCAAATCCGCTCAATTTTACTCAATAATGGATCAATTTATGTCCACAGCCGATTGAGTGAAATTTTCACTCGCATAACTAAGTATAGATAACAATTTAACTGTCCGTTTATTTAACCAAATATTGATCGAGACTCAATATATTATTGTTTTTAATTATTACAATCAAACCACTGCATTTAAACATAGTTTTCACCAAAATAACCGGATTAATGGACACTTGTTCAGCACCACACGCCATACACCACGCCACGAGATGACTTAACGGGGACGATGGGAATAGACAAAGACAACGGACGACAGCCATTGAATGGGGTGGGATCACATTTACTCAGATTTATCTACAAGTGCACCAAATAAGAGTTTATTGGCAGAATTTATTTACCGGGTACCTATATTTAAGTGAAAGTATTCAGTCTTAGTTCAAATATTACCATGAACTAGTAAAATTATCAAAATACTCAAGATCTAATTCTACCTCTATTCCATCCTGTATGAATTATAATAGTATTCAATTAAATAATCCTTCTGATATTGTCGATGCTTTTGTCAATTATTTTTCCCATTCATTTTTACCTATTCACAGTTTTAATAGTTATACGCCCACATTGCCCTCTGTTGGCTCTAATACTCCGTGTTTTTGGAGTTACCGAAGATGGCATAATAAATGCAATTAAGAGAATGAAGGGTAATTTTACAATGGGACCTGAACTAATTCCTTCATTTTTAATAAAAGACCGTAAGCAATTTTCGCAAAACCTTTTAAAATCGTATCCAATTCTATAATTACATATAAAGAATATCCACAAGTATGGAAAGAGTCGCGAATATGCTCTGTTTAGTCTATAAAAAGGTAATAAGAACGACATAACTAATTACCGGCCCATAGCTATTATAAGTAACTTCTCAAAAATCCTAGAAATAATTTTATACAATCGACTTTATTTTCATATTGAAAAATCAACATCTCCGTACCAACATGGATTTATGAGTGGTCGTTCAACTGCCTCAAATCTAGTTGAGAAAAACCAATTTATTGCTGAAGTTTTGGATGCAGGAAGTCGGGTTGATGTTGTGTATACCGATTTTTCCAAAGCTTTTGATCGGTTTGATATTACCTCTTCTATTACCTCTGTTTAAATCTTATTTTACTAATAGCATTCAATCATGTAAATTCCATCAACCTTCAGGAATTCCGCAAGGGTCAATCCTGGGACCACTGTTATTTATTATTGTTATTAATGACTTAACTGAATGCCTCGATGTCAACTATTTACTCTATGCGGATGACCTGAAGTTATTCTTGGAAGTTAAATCCTCTACTTATTGTACTACATTACATGATAATCTTGACAGATTACACAATTGGTGTTCATGTAATAATCTACCTCTGAATGTAAGTAAATGTAAAATTATGACCTACACTCGACGCAAAACTAATCTAGATTTTGATTATAAAATTGGTGAATCTTTTTTAAATAGAGTTACGCAATTTACTGACCTTGGTGTTACATTCGATACTAGATTATCGTTTGACGAGCACATTGGTTTAGTAATTAAATCTGCTTATAAGAATTTAGGCTTTATTTTTGCGTAATTCTAAGGACATTAAGAATGTAAAGGTTCTAAATATATTGTATGCAGCATTTGTGCGTTGAATATGCATCGGTTGTTTGGAGTCCCATTTATAACGTTAAAATATTCAATTAGATGTGTTATTTTGTTTTGAGACAATTATAATAATTTGTGTAACAAAAGTCACTTATGCGTACAGCAAATATTTAAAGTAAAAACAAAAGTAACTTAACCTAGGAAGCAAAAAACTCGCTCAAGAAATAAAAACATTTGGTCACTAAATATAATTTTAACTTTACTTTAAATTTATAAAAATATACTTTATCTTGTCTTAATTCAATAGGTAATTTATTAAAAATTTTAGGCCCCAAATAATTTGGTGACTTATTGGTAATTGACAATTTAGAAGAAGGTACCCGAATATTATTTTTATGCCTTGTATTTACACCTTGTCTGTCACTACTTAAATAAAACTTTTACCTATTTTTAAAAACATAAATACACATATCAAATATAAATAACGAACTTAAAGTTAAAATTTTGTATTGTTTAAAAATATCTCTGCACTGGGTACACCAGCAATATTGCGCAAAATATGCTTCTGAGAAATAAAAACAGAATGTGAGAGGGTGGAATCACACCAGAAACAGACACCATTACGAAGACGCGATTCTACTTGAGCATAAAATAAATTAATTAACTGATTTTTTAATAAAATTGTTTTCATATTTTTGAATAAAAAATTTACTGAACTCAAAGTGGAAACGAGATGGGCAATGCACTTTCCAATTAAGGGTTTCGTCGAAATAAATTCCCAGAAATTTAACACTGCCTAAAGCGTCGTTCTTAATGACACAGTTATTACTTTTTATTGTTAGGTCGTCACATTTTCTCTGTCGGCCACCGTAACCTACACCACTTTATATAAATCCACCCTGTACATTTGTGATCAATTATGTTGTGTACTTATCTGCGCTGGGACTTCCGATTCCTTTAATAGAAGGTTTCGATCTTAATTTGAATCTAAGGTTAAGAGGCGCCCTTCTGGAAGACAGGCCTTTTTATTCAATTCGCCCTTATAAATTGCGTGTGTAGGGTAGAGAGGCGATATTCTAAAGATCGGCGTAGTTAAGGAACTGTATATATTAACTGTCAACGGGCGGAGAAGACAAGATAGATGTTCGGTCGACTGCTTGCGCTGTTGATAGAAATAAGTGGATTTTTAATACAGCACGTCAAAGCAAGAATGTATTAGGGTGTTTTTCGTCAATTTATTAATTGGAAAATCTTTGAAAAATTAGTTTAATACAGTTTAATTGGATATAAAAGAAAACTAATTTAAAATTGATTTATATCATCTAGGATATTGTGCTAATGTATCTAAGTAGACATATTGAGTCTGTACTCTACTCTGACGTAAAGTTTGAGAGTCATTTGTCAAGTAGTTTGCTTAAAACAGTTAATTTTGTTAGTCCACATGAGGTGTCCGTGATTTTTACTATGGATAATGTTACTGACCAAAATTTTCCTAAAAGTTTGTGCTACCAATGGAGTTTTTGTGCCGAATCGTGAAAATGTTGGGAAAGACTGAGTTTTATCGAAAACTCAAGCATACGAATGGTACAAAGCATTCATATGCATGGTGGATGGAGATGTGGTTGATGATTAGACACGTTCTGGTCGTCTTTCAACGTCTTCAACTGAAGAAACATAACGCAACCAAAAAAACCACGTCAAAGTTAATAAAAAATCAAAGTCATGTTGAATGTTTTCATTGACTACCGTGGTGTTGCCCACACAGAATTTCTTCCGGATCGAGAAACAGTCAACAAAGAATATTACCTGGGCGTTATGAAACGTTTGAAAGAGAATATCCGCCAGAAAAGACCAGTTTTATGGCTGGAGCTTGGTAGAAAAAGGGCCAATGTCCATTGCAGTGGAATTGGTTGTTTTTCAAACGTTTTAAAAGTATTTCAAGGACCAAAGTCCATACATTGGCCCTTTTTCTATTAAACTAATATGGACTTAGGCCATTTTAAAATTTAAATAATTAAGGCTTATAATACTTGTTGACATTGGCCCTTTTGGTGATGCAAATATGTAACATGGGTAGTCCAGGAGACTCATTGGCTGTTAAATGTAATTTTTGGACATTGGCCCCTTTTTCTACCAAGCTCAAGAGAGGATAATTCTTGGATTTTGCACCACGACAATGCACCGTCACACAAAGCGATAATTGTGAATACATTTTGGACCAAAAATCCCATCGAATGTCATCGAGCAGCAACTGTATTCGCCTGCTGACTTTTTCTTCTTTCCCAAATTCAAATTGCCACTTTGAGTAGAGCGAAACCATAAAACAAATGTCGTTGAAACAGATGAAGTCCATACCGGAATATGCGTTTAAAAAGTGCTTTGACCACTGAAGTATATTGCTTCAAATGGAAAATAAATTTTGATTTTGGATATACTGTGCTTTTATTGACAAATTCCGGATACTTTTTTGACAGAATAGTATAATCTATGGTGGCTGCAATCTTGAAATTTATTAAAACTATTTTTTTTTTCATTTTACCAAACAAATAATTTGATGCATAGTGGATCTGTATAAATTTCCTCCATAATCAATCAATATGGGAAATATAACTAATCGCTACTACCAACATTAGCATGTTTGGTCTAACAACGGAAAACGAAATATTTGTAATAGAAGAGCCCAAGTTTATTGTAAATATTCATACTAGCATAGTTTTAACATAAGGTAAATGTTTATCTGTTTTTACCTCCGTTTTTTATCTCTTCCATTCAGTTATCTGAAAAGATCAGAGGTGTATTGGGAAATTAAATAAATAAATATTTGAAGTTATTGTTCTTCTCTAAACTCGTTCTTTTTGAAAATCTATTTTGGATCGTTCTAATATCTTCTTTTCCTCTTCAAATTGTTGGAACTGATTAGTTTGGTATATTCGTGGATATTCGGAAAGTGGCTAGTGTCAAGTGAAGATTCAAAAATAGAAAAGTGAAAACTTCAGATTCGTAATCAACGACTCTGAAAAGCTGAAGAACCAATGGGAATTTAGGTGTTTGTAATTTCTTTTCTATTGAACCTTCACCTGGCGCTAGTCAATTTCCGAATCCATTGTACATTTTATTTTTCTGTAGTTGATCATTTGTTTTTTTTATAATTTATTGTTGGTTAGTTAGTATGTGGTATGAATAAAGCCATTATATCAATAATTTAAAAGAATATTTTGTCTCAGTGTTAGAGTTAGATAAAATAATAGATTTTCCTGTTACATTATACATTGCAATTTGAAGCTATTCGAGGGACCTAACAACCCCAGCTTCCGGAACTAAAATAAATTTCTTCACTTTGTTTGCTGAACTAATCGATTTCAACACACGATTTCTTGACGAAGAAAGAAAATCTTCGAACGATTCAAATTGATTTTGAAGGGGAAGAAAGTTTTGTGGAGAAAGTTACCTCGTCTTGCAACATAACCTAAAATATAGCAAGAAACCATGTTTCCGCAACTCTAGGTTAGGACAGCTCGAAAACCTGAAGAAATGGAGCAATCATGAGATTGGACTCAGATTCAGAGTATCAGAAACCTACGAAAAAGTACACTCTGGTTTCTAATTTAAAAATTTGTCCAGTCTGTGTAATCAATTAAGCGTAACTCCAAATACATAGTTTACAGTACAATACAATATAAATATTGGAGGCAGGTATTGCGACATAGAAAATGTGGTAAATCATCTTCTAGAAACACACTTCAATTTTATCGAGTAGTGGAAAAATAAAATGAAAAAACTTTGTATAACAGTTTTGCAGCATTCATCGTTTCTACTGTTAGTGTGCACTCGAAGCTTTTTTTTTGCCTTCATTAAAAAAGTGTGGATAGATAAGCTTCCAGTCCCTGACATATTGAAACATATTTCAACAAATTGTCCATAATATTTATATAATTTTTTTTTATTTTGGGACAGCAGGAGCAAATGTTACAAAGTTGAAGAAGGTGGATGGTGGCTTAGAAAAATCAATTAAAAAGTCCAATAAAAGCATGCAAAAGCGTATTTAATGAACAAGCTGTCATAAGAGCCAATTTTACACTTATTATGAAACAAACTGTTGCCGTGATTATAGATGAAATATTTATTTTTTCGTAAACCTCAATCTTTTACAAATAAAAACACTGAACACTAAAATCACATTGATTTTGAACACTTTTACTGTAGGGTTCATACCTGTTATTGGGATCATGTTATGTTGGAACATAAAATTTGACGATCAAATACATGCAATATGAATAAAATTCAACCGGAAATTGCACAGAGTAACGAAGCTTTGCTGCAATTTTCTCGAGGTCCGTCGAACGACGTGAAAATGAGATGGATAAAATTTTAAATTTAAAGTCTATAATACGAGATTGAATACAGTTATTACTAACGGAAAATTGGGTAAAAAGATAGGCGATTTTCGCTGGAAAATGGTGCCATACAATTCTAAAGTGAAGATTTTAAAATGCTTATACGATTTACTGCGACTGGAATTCCAATAACGATATCTCTCCTAAAAAGAGGGTTGGTCTCGTTACAAGTAAGGATTTATGTCTTTTAAATAAAATCTTTTGGGAGATTTTGTCTTAATTTAAATCCTCATATGAATTCATTATCTATTGGACTTGTTTCTCTTTTAATGAATTAACACAAATTCGATTTATTACAATTACTTCGATTCTGCTCGTTTATCTCTTACTGGGCATTTCTTTTTATGGCGTTTCGTGGGCTATTTTTAGAAATCTGACCTTTCTAATGTGATGTAGAATGGCATCCGCAGAGACATATCAAACTCCAATGCACACCTTGTTTGTTTGTCCAGGAACCCCAAATACACAAACTGAAAAATGTACTTAGATCCCCTGGGGATATTAAATAAAAATATTTTTCGTGCACGGAAATGCATTCCACGAAGATTCCACACCTGAAAGGGTAGTGCTGTACTGTGCTGGAAAATGGAAACGCTGTTATATGACAAATGTATT
This sequence comes from Anoplophora glabripennis, assembly GCF_000390285.2. NCBI lineage: Eukaryota > Metazoa > Arthropoda > Insecta > Coleoptera > Cerambycidae > Anoplophora > Anoplophora glabripennis. Next base: position 241,823 of record NW_019416396.1, on the reverse strand, counting down.
TATTATAACGTTTTGAACAACAATTAAAATTTTGTTTTTATTTTCGTCTATGTCTTTTCTATTTGGCTGGTCTCACGATGGGTTTATTTCTAGGGAGTTTTTGCGTAATAAAAATTCTGTTATTGACTAGAAAGTAAGTAGATTGAGATACTTGCTTGTAGATATTGAGTGAAATTAAGCTTAAAATACTTAAAATGATATATTTCCATTTCTCAATTATTAGTTTTTACCCAAGATGCATAACTAAATGCCAAAAGTTGCAACAGAAACTTGGCAACAGCGCACGAGTATGCTGAGTTTATTATTTCTAAGTTGGTAGATCTTATCATGTATATAGGTACACATTATGCTATGTAATCGCTCGCACAGCTGATTGCTTTAACCTATAAAATGTAGAATGAATAACAGAGTCGGTAGAAAAGAAAATTTGTGATGAAAAGAAAGTATGAGAGCTTGAAAATTAGAACAGAAAAAGCAAATGCAGGAAAAAAGCTGTTGAAGAGAAGTTTGTGGAACCAGAACCTCCGTACACCGTTCCAAATCATCAAATAATCGACATAGAGTACATGGTCATGGCAGAAAGCATACACTGTTCCTTTTGCAAAGAACTTTTACGTATTTTAGATTATCTACAAACTGTGATCACGAAGTGATTCGCGTGGAAAACTTTGAATAAGATTCAGTTCTATGCATAAGTAGCATATTATTATGTTGCATTGCTGTGAATACAAAATGTAGTATTATACTGTGATGCGATGTTATTGCAGCCAAAAATATTCTAAAAGATATACCGAATATACAAGGTGTAACGTAAAGGTTGGGAATAAATTAAACATTGGATTTTTTAATTTAAAAAATAAATTTTTGTCATATGAAGTTATGTTTTACGGGTTTTCTTTTCCAAGCTACAGGGCGTTAAAAAATTTCAAAAAATTTAGTCTTTCTCCAATAACTTTCCAGCATTAGAAAATAACGGAACGAAATTTTATCCGTAGCTTAATTTGATAATCCCCTAGTAACAGGAAAAAAATTGGCTTTGTAAGTTACTCACTGGCGTGCGTATGGATTGTACCGTAAGATTTTTCGAAGAAAATTGTGGTACGCTACTGGTGAAAACATTTTTTTAATAATTTTTAAACAAAATTACCCTCTTGCGTTTTATTTCTAGGTCTCGTCATTTTTCCGTAAATAAAACTTTTGTAAATACCATTTTTATCCGCTGCTAACATAGAAAATGAAAATAACAAAAACATTATGAAGTATGCTTTGACTCAGCCGAAAGTGGTCAAATAGGCATTCAAAAAAGACTTTTGAAAATTGAAATGATATTAAAATATCATATTATTTTAACAATAATAAAAAAATACTAGTGACTTAGGAATTTAAAGAATTTATTGAGTAGGTAATATAATAATTGATAAACAACAAACAAGATTACAAAAGGTGCTGAAAATATTGCCCCCCAACTTCGGTACATTTTTCAATGCATTTTCCCATGGATTCTCTTACTCGTCCAAAAAATAATGTTTACCCGAAAATCAGGCTTTTCTCGGAAAACATAAGAGAGTAGCCCCTAGATTTTGGACAAAGTTTATTTCACTTAAAAGTTTTTAAATTATTTTAAAAAATTAAAAATATTTTTTGAAGTTTAACACCCTGTATTTTTTGACGAAGCGTACTGTAGTATAACAACCCTAGGTTCGACAAAAAATAAGTAANTACTAAATAAAAATTTTATACGATAAACTCCCCTTAAAATTCACCAAAGAATACGAGGTTTCATTTTTGGTCACCATTTGTCAATCACCCTGTATTTTTTCTTTTTCTCATCTATTAATTAATGATTCAAGTAAAAGTCTATATATTGTTTTGTTTCAAGAAAACCTAGTTTCCCTGGCATCTAACCAAGCTTTAAGCTACTCTTACAAATATATGTTTATAACACATTTTGATTGTCTCTATATCGCTGGTGTATTTTCTTCCTATTTATCTAGTACACTTTATCTTATAACTTTTAACCAAAGACAAATGAAGACTTTTCCGGAATGCCATATTGTATAAAAATATTTTATGGAAAGTTCTTTCACTATGCTTAATCCGCATTTAAATCTATTTATATAATATAGACTAGGCGCTATCTGTTTTGGTTTGGGTGAATCGTATATCCACGGAGATTTTTGGCTTTTTTGTGTTTCAAATATCAGTAGAAATGAAAATTTTTCTATGCGCATAAAAAAACGTGGGCTTAACTTTTGGCAGCACAGTATATTAAAAAAATTCGAAAAATTTCATATTTTTCTTCCTATTTCTTCTCAAGAGTTGATTTTAGGCGAAAATGGAAGAGGAAAAAAATGTTTGTAATTAAATTTTACAAAATATGACTAGTTACAAATCGAATGAATCATGATTATTACTGTAAAAATCGAAAAATCGACAAGAATGGGGTTAAAAAACATTACTCCTTAGGGAATTTTTTGAGGTCTTTAAGTTGGGTATAGAACCTTCATACTTGGCTCAAGAAAAGTTCATGTTATGTAGAATCGTCACACCAAATTTCATCAAAATCGGTTCTATAGATTTTGCATTTTTTCAAATATTAAATATTGAAACGCATAACGCATTCAAGTTACTCTAAAAGCAGTTCCATATTCTACCAATGATTTTGATATATATGTCCTGTAGGTACGTGAAACAGATACATTATAAAGACCCTAAGGCCCGGTCAAAGTCACGTGGGGACACCCGGAAAATATGTAAAATTTATTACTACTATTTCTTAGGTTGCCATGCGACGAACTGAGGCCATTATTTCCACTTTCTTTGTAATATCTCACAACGTTACAAGACAGTGACTTTCCGAACAAAGATAAGGAAAGTACGTGACTAAGTATCATATTAAAATATGTGTCTAGACTCGTTGCCGAAATGTCGCTTTAAGCATAAAAAAAAGCTATAAGGCAAACTACATTGGAATATGATGGTACTACTGAATGTAGCTTTATAAATTTTGTATCATATTCCTCGACAAGTCAAAGTTCGACAGTTATACGTGATCACTTTTCATTTTTCTTAACTTTACATATTTGCGTAGGTATGTTACATTCAAAATGAAAATTGTTACATCAATTTCCTTACTGAGATGAGGTATATTGTGAAAAAATTTTCTATTTAGACGATTTTTTTTCAAAGTGTAAAATGTCGAAATTAAGATATAAAAATATTGCAGTTAACACAAATTTTTTCAACTTCTTCCCATACAGAGTGCTCCCGAAATAGTTGAGGAAAATGAAACAGTGAATTCTTCAGCTGATTTTAGAAGAAATGTTTTATCTCATTTTATTTATTCTAGCCTCCTTATAGTCCATTAAAAGTGAGTATTGATAAACTAAAATTTTTTTCATGAATATTAAAATGTCACTTTTTTACGTACTTGAAATAATACACCCCTTGTACAAACATTTTGAAGAGAAACAAATTGTTTTGATGTAAATCTTAGTTCGTAGATAACGTGCATCCATTTTCGTTATGAACCATTAGCGGCATAGAATAACAGTTTATGCAAAATTTCATCTTAATCTCATAAAAATCAACGGCGTTTATAATAGTTATTTATGTGGCGAACATAAAAATTACATTTTTATGGACTTCAGCTTCTGTAACAAGCTAGCAAGGCTATAAAAATGCCAGTTTTTCTCGTATTAATTTTTTCTGTCTTAATTATTTGTCCTTGCTTCGTTAAGAGGGGTCTATAGCAAATAGGCAACCAGCAGTACATTTTTATAGATTTTATTACACAGTTTGTCTCAATATGAATTAATGCATAAATAACAGACTTGCCCCCATTTTAACGCAGATTTTCTATAAAAAGGACTTAGTTTGAAACTCATATAACTTTTTGGCGTAAAGATATTTGTAATTTACGGTGCCGCTTGTTCAAAAGCGGCAAATTACTAATTTCTTTACAACAAAAAGTTATTTAAATTTCAAACAATCTCCATTTTATAGAAAATCTACGTTATAATGGAGGAAAGTCTGTTATTTGTGCAAGGATTCATATTTAGACAAACTGTGCAATAAAATCTATAAAAATGTATTGCTGCTTGCCTATTTGCTATAGAGCCATCTTAAGATTTATATATTATTATGTCTTCCAAAACTTCACGGAATCAGTTACTTCACGAGTGCCTTATAACAGTTCGTGAAATGTTCGCGGAATTAAAACAATATGAATAGTTTCTATGGTTAACATTTATATTTATACTCTTTTAAAATAATTCGAACTTAAAACTTGAAAAAATCCTTTGCTACACTTAAATTCTAAATTTTCAAAACACTTCCCTTATAAATTCCTTCAACTGATAATAAAGGACGCGAAACTAAATAATTTTCATTAAGCAACTTATAGCTAATGTACCATGTGCTCCAGAAAATTAATCAGAATTATTATGTGAAACTCAGGCCGACCCTGTATCGCCCCACTAAGTCAACACCCCCATCGCCCCACTTTACAATGCTGTAACTAGATCAAGTTCAGTGTGGTTATTTGCACAGTATGAGCGCTGATGCGTAGTATAGGTCATATAGATGAATAGGATGCAATATATGTGTGCATTTGGTCTGCGCAAAGTCCCAATATGGATCCGCTAGATGTTTTCGTTCCGAGAAGTATGAAACAGAGCACGTACCAGCCGATAAAATCACATTTAATTAACGATTCAAGCCAGTGATGCATCTTTATCAGGCCTGTTGGGCTATATCATCGCGATTAATTAAAATTAGTTACTAATTAATTAACAAACGAGTTCCTCCTTATTAAAATTCGATAGACGTACAGCTCTTTTTTTAATTAAAGCCGTAATTCTTTATTTCTAATATTGTCCCCCAAGCACAGATGGCAGATTTTATCGATAGGGCGTCTGGGTTTTTAGTATACATTGAAAAAAGTGTTTACAATTTTTTTCTAGAACTGATACAAATGTATAAACACAACAAAGCTTACAAATTATGAGGATATCTTTACGAAACGAAAAATAAAGCTATTGAAGTAGTCAGATACAAAATTGTGTGTTGTGTGACATTTAATTGATGTTTCAAAGATTAAAGCTTTTTATATACCATTCCAGACATTTTGATATATAACGGACATTTAAACTTTGGATATTCACCTGTGTGTTCGTTGATATATCGATTGCAATTCCAGTCAGACTTGCGGTGGGAGGCGAAAGGGTAGGAGATTTAATTTATGTGCTAATACTTTACTCAGTGGTTTGTTGAAATGTTTACATGCTCATATAAAATGTAATTTCTGCAATAGCAGTTAACTCACACAAAAATGAGCTGATTTGTTCTCAGTTCCATGTTAGTTATGTTATCAACTTCGATTTGAACAGAAAAGATATTTAACCGCTCAAAATAGAGTGTTTACTGGTTAACTTGATTATTAAACGTTGGGCTTCACCCCCTAGGACCAATAGAACCTCCATAAACATGTTTTTCTTCTTCAGTCAAGCATTATAACTTTCCCATTAGCACGACACGAGCTCTTCTAAGCTCAAAATCATGTTATTCGTGGATGATAGATGGGTCCGAATGCCAGACTATTGTGTCCACCACCAGCACAGTTTAAAGCAATTTGACATGTTGCGACAATAATGTATTCAATAAATGATGGCGTATTTCAGTTTCAAAATATCTCAAAATGTTGACACTGTAATGAATTGAAGTTGGGTATCATCAGTCATAAGAAATGGGGCGAATGAAAGTGTAGTTGCCATATACGGGGTGAATCATTTCAATCTATCTATACATATACAGGGTGATTCAGGGCGAAATATCAATATTTCAGGGATCCAAAATAAACATAAAAGTTTCTGTACACATGAGTCCTATTTTCAGCCGTTTAACCCACCAGACATACACCGGTTTCGGACTTATTGGTCCTCATCAGTATGTCGTAGGTCTATGTCTGATGAGTTAATCTGACGAACGATCCCAGCTGCTGTACTAGGTGTTGCGAGTAAAATTCAATGCCGGTCGGGGCATATTTCCCGCGGAGTAGTTGTTTCTCGCAACACTGGCAATTTAAAACTATAAGCAACAGACCCGCATCCATTCACAGAGCGACCCAAGCTATTAATGAGAGAGCTTACTTGAGTTTAGAAGTAAGCGGTGGCATTTTTGAAAACTATAGAACCCAGCCTACCTGCTATAAATAATTTAATAAAAATTATAAATTGAAGATTCTTTAACCCTGTCATGTAACGGTTGAGAATAGGACCCATGAGTATAGGAACTTTTATGTTTATTTTGGGTCTTTGCGTACGTAGGTACCTAAATTATGATATTTCCTCCTGAATCACCCTGTATATCGCAATAAATGTCCCACTAACTAAACTCGAATAATAAGTAAAACTTATATGCGCTTATTGAAAGCGAAGATCATGATTTTGTTCGTTTGATACAGATTTTTAATTGAAATGTCGCAGGTATACCTACTTACTTAAATAACCGAGAATTTTCTCCGGTCACTTATTATTTTTTAACATTATTCGAATTAATTAGGAAATGTGTAGGAAATTAAGCTACAAGTTGTCATGAAAAGTCAAAAATACTCCCCTAACAAAAATTTAAACAACCTTTTATGACCTATATGCAATGAAGTCACTTCTTCCGGTTGTCACTGTGGGCGGTCAATTTTCTCTGACGTTTCGTTATTCATGCTGTCAACTTCTTCAGAAGGCATGAGGGAGGAAGTGCTATATTTCCCGAAGGAATGTTTAGACGTAATGGAAAAAGGGAGAATAATTGCCTACGCAGCAAAAAATAACTGGTAATTGTTCTTTCAAAACTTTGTGCTATTCCGTTAGATTTTAAATGTATTTTTACTAAATTCTACAAAATTACCTGGAAGGGCTAGTGCATTAATATTATACTCATATTCACTACAATAGTTTGGAGAAATAGCGCTAGAATAACTGCTGTAATTAAAAAAAAATTAATAATTTTACTTACAAATTGCAGTTATTCTCTTCGGGACGACATGTTAATATCCTAAAATTTCAATGTGAATAATGATGACGACCTCCCTTTTTCCTTTCATTAACTCTCGAGAACAATGCTTTAATTGTTCCAACTCAGAGAAAAGTATTAACACAAATTAGGAACTTTTCACTGCTCTCCGTTTGAACACGTGAATAATCCTGCTTTATTATCAAAAAATGTCTTTGGCAATTCGATTATATGGTTGAATAATGCTGGAAAAGTTACCATGACAGAGGCGTGTGAGGATAAAGCTGTAAGCCGTCAAAAATATGCAGATAGGATGTATCCGTGGGCAGGAAATATTTAGCGGCACATTTGGAGTAAAGCATTATTAATACACGACACGTATGCACGTGTTGCACGTGGCGACACGTATGTTACCGCCTCAGCTGAAAAGTTTAGATAATTCATTTGATCATTTACGTAAGAAAGTATTTATGGGTCACTCCAGAATAGTCAACGATTATTAACCTGCAAGTATGTATACAGAACTGTAAATTATGCAATTCTGTAACTTCACTTCACTGAATTTATGGTTGACCTTAACCAATTAAAGAGAGAGTATAGATTTTTTACAAACCATAAAAATATCAATCCTATTGGTAAGTATATGCTGGTGGTAAATGAGCAGTTAAAAATATCGTTGCTTACATTAAGAACACCAAATCCAACATCTGCAAGTACCACTTACCTGTAACAAAAATATTATTTCACATTTACAGTTAAAATCATTAAGCAAAGAGAACTGACATAAGAGACAACGTGAAACAGGATTTAGCAAGTGTTTATATGAAAATCTCTCTCAAAACAAGGAATAGTCTTCCAGAACAGGTTTATTTTTTGTCTTTTCTTGACCTCACAAAAAGATCATGCAAGTTGATCCGATGAAATCAGATTTAGTCCTAAAAAATTACGATTTCATTTCAGTAAGCTACCCGTAACGCAGAATCGCAAATTTCCTGTAAGCTTATAGAAAGTTATATGTAGATTTGCTTACAGCTCTGTGCAATATCGTGTCACTAAAAAATTGTTGAGAAAATCCCTTATGTTCCAGGTAATTATTTAGCGCTTTAGACATCTATTCCCTTCACTGTAAACACAATTGTGTATAAAAATAGGGAATAATTCTTATAGAATATACGTTTGTAGGGTTAAAGTTATAAGTAATTTTCTGAGATATATACAGGCTGTTACAAATTCGCTTCTCACTAGCTTAAATGAGGGCAAAGTTGCGTAATCAGGGGACCAACATTGTGCCTCTAAAAAATCAAGGCTAACATGATTAGTTTTCGAAATATTTGAAAAAACTGAAATTTTGGAAATTCATTTTTGTTTCATTTCAGCTTTATTTGAGGTGATATTGAAGAACACTTTCTCATGGCCACTTTTTGCCCTTTATTGAATGGCATAAACAATTTTTATATATTTCGTCTCTCCAGGACCATCATCAACTTCATTTTTCTAAATACGACCCTAGAAATTTTATTACATTTTTTGCAAGTCTCCATGATCCCAATACTGTACTGCCTCAGCCCGAATCAAATTCAGACGTTTTGTCTCGAAAAATTCATCTTCAGGGTATTCGTTCCAAAATCGAAATTTTTTATTTAGATTTCTTTGAATACATTTGTAAGACTTGATAAAAACGGAATTGATTTCAAACATATACATTTTTCCTAAATCCCATGTACATTGTTATCAACAATAAATTATCCACAACAGATGATTTTTTTGTAATGTTTTTAAAAAACTAGATTAATTAAAAACGACTAGGAAGCTGTGATATAGTTATTGGAATAAAAAATACAGTTGATAAATCTTTTAATATATTTAATGGTTTATAAAAACATCGTAATCATTACCCAGAAATATTTAGGGTTACATAAAATTTTCTTTACTTGATTAATATAATTAGTAATACTTGAAATAAAAGCGTTTGTACGGAATAACAAAGGAACATAAATATTTCTCAGCTAACTTTATATCTAAAAAATTAGTTATAGTTGCAAAACATTACTAAAATAGAGATTAAAAACACGAACAGTGAGTAATCATGTAATTTCTATCACGGAACCTTCAAAATTGCATCCAACATTTTCTTTGACTTGGACGAGAGATGGGCGCGAGTGTCATTTCATTTCTTTAGAACTAAATTAACATTTCTCGTTGTTTTACCAGTTCACATGATTTACGGATTTTAAATAAAGGATACAAATCTTCGCGAGGATAATACGATATGCTATATATAATAATTATATTGTACATAGTTTACACACAATACATTTTTGAGCGCGTACGCATCTTTACCCGAATTTGACGCGCAATATCTTCGATATCCGAGGTCTGTAGGTTCGCAGTGTGTACAACTGCTAGTCAATTATTAGCGCTTTTGCCACATCTACATAGTCTTTATGCGTTCATTAAATATAATTTAACTACTTATATAAGATATTTTTATGTTGTTAATTAGTCAATATGTATGCTATCTGCATATGAGTAAATGTCTTTGCTATATGGATAATGTTTATCGCAAATAATTTGAATAGAATTTAATTTTTTCAAATTGGCAACGGGTTTTAGTCCCATAAGAAAAGCATATGACCCCCTGTGCTCCTCACTTCCCTCGGACTCCGATATACCTCCTTAAGCTAATTTGTATCTCTAAAAAATATAAAATATTTCAGAAAAGTGACAATTTCTATCTACTAATTAACCTGTTTCAGCGATTTTTTTTAATTTCAATTGGAAAAAAAATATGAATTTTGTTCAACGTTTTTGGGACACAGTGTATATATTTAAGATAATGTATAAAATTTAGTTTATATAAATATGGTTCGATTATTTCCTGAACGGGCCCCATTACAGTTTTGCACAAAATAGAGAATCACAATGACATAATAATATTTACAGTACATCTTTCTCCTTGTAGATTGAGGGACTTTATACTTTATAGTCGCATTATATATAGGACAATTCCGGTTTTAAATTAACTTAACTTTAACTTAATAACATTCTCCAGTAGATTACTGTGTAATATATCTTCTCAGTTTGCCTATGAAATCGCATTCTTTGAAATATGCTTTGTTAAATGAGTTCTACTCCACATCGTTGGGATCACTTAGTAAAATATTTACATGAACGTAAATCTTTTCAGACAATTTAATTTAAAATTTCTATTATATCGTATAATGATATCAAAGAAGTTTTGTATATGTATATTACTTGCTTGTATTGGAACGTGAATGAAATCTTAATTAATTGTACTGTGAGAAAACGAATACTCTGCCATAGCAAATATGTTTCACAATTTTAGATATATTTCACCCATCTTGGCAATTTATATCAACTGAATGGTAAGACCGAGGTAACACTGTGCTGATAATTGAACCAATCAACCGTTTGAGATGGAATTATTTGTCTGGTGTACATTTTCTAGGTATTTATATGAACTGAGACTTGTAGTTTCCATTTTATCTCTTGAAATGTCGGAAACGTCCTTTATACTCTTTGAAAAGCTCTCGGGAAATATTTCCAAGAAAATGGAAGTCGCCTACGTTGCGTATTCGTAAGCAGTGGCGTTCTGTGGGAATTAGTATAATTAATTCTTTCAATTTCAAACAGATTGTGCTTAATATAGAAAATATAAATTAAAAAGAAAATGACACTACTTATTTTTTTAACAAAATCCGATGTTAGATTCGATTATTTCTTTTTAATTGGAATATCACTTTAAGAATTTTTTTAATACAAGTGCGACTACGTAGCCTTAATAAGCATCATTTGAAACCCTTAAAATTCCAACTTCATCGATTTACAAAGGGCAAACTTTTTTCCATAAAGTTTTAAATTTATGAGGTTTCCGCTTCCAGGAGGCTTTGGAAATGTCCAAAGGTGCAAAATTATCCAAATACTTAACCTACCTATTATGACCAATAAATAAATTATTTTCATAATTGTAGACCCATGATCAAACGCTATATTTACCAATTATTACCATCAATGTCAGTAATTTACTAGATTTTCATCCTGAGGCATTTCCAAAGCCTTCTAGATTTTTAAACAGAGAAAAGTTATAAATTAATATACAGGGTGTCGCGCTTAAAAGTGCTACAAGCCTGTAGCTTATTTATTTTTCGGCCGATTACAAAAATTTTTATTTGGGAATGTAAGGTAAAAAACCTCTATCTAACTGTGATACTGCTGTTGTTTATTAATCACGGCCAACTAGGACGCACCAAACATGATGTGACATTATTGGTGGACACGTCATAGCACCCTATTTTATAAAAGGAAATTTGACCTCTGAACGATAATTATTACTTTTGAAAAAACATATTATTCCTGAGCTTAGACGATTATTCCCGAACTATTAACAATCCCAATTTACCGGCAGAACAAATATGGTTTCAACATGATGGGGTTCCTCCGCATTTTGAACGTATGGTACGGGCATATCTAGATGAAATTTTTCCTGATAAATGGATTGGACGTAGAGGGGCAATTGAAAGGCCAGCTAGGTCTCCCGATATGAACCCGTTTGACTTTTTCTGTGGGGTCACATAAAAAATATAGTCTACAAAAATAGGCCGCAAAATATCAAAGAAGGATAAGGCATGTTTCCACTATTCCTCCCAACACCCTTTTAGATTCACTACAAAATTTTGTTCAGCAAATTCATTACTGTCAGGAGGTAAACGGTGAATACTTTGGGCACCTTATAAAACAGAATTCCAAAGAAAATATTTGTTGTTTATTAAAACTTATTTTCTCTCTTTTTTATTGTGCCATAACCATTGTTTTCATAAAATTTAAAATATTCATTCATTTAATTCATTCATTAGAAAATATATTTTTTTTCGTTTCATTTATTTTTATCAACCCTGAACTATTTTTTATTTTCTATAAAAAAACTAATAATAAAATTAAATCATATCCATATTATTCACCTTGTGTTATTTTCAAAATAAATAATATTCAAAATTTTTTATAAATTTAAGAGTGGTAAAAAGTTACATTCCATTTTGTTTAGAATTTCGAGAATTGAAATGTGGAATAATACAGGGTGTTAAAAAAAGAGTGTAAAATATTTCAGGATGTAATACTATGAACCAAAATAAGCAGAAAAGTCTTAATAAACATGGGTCCGCAAAGTAACGGTTGCGGAGATATGGACCACTATTCGTTTTTCAAACATTTTAATTTATTAGGAATAAACCGACAAAGGAAGCTTTTAACAAACAAAAAACAAAGTTACAGAAGATGTTCAAAGTGCCCTCCGTCCATTTCCAAGCAGGCACGACATCTTCGTCTCAACGATATTCGAACTCTTTCGAAAACACCCTCCTTGGTTTGGATTTCTTGACACTTTTGATTAATCCGTAGCTGCAGCTCTTCCAGGCTATTTACAGGAGTACCATACACTAATGTCTTCAAATATCCCCAAACAAAGAAATCTAGAGGGTTCAGATCAGGCGATCTTGGAGGCCATAAAACAGGTCCGGCCCTTCCTACCCATCTATGTGGAAAAGTTTGGTGTAAATGCTCTCTAACGGCCATGGAAAAATGAGCTGGAGCACCATCATGCTGGAACCACATTTGTTGCCTCTGATTCAAAGGAATGTCTTCCAAAAACTCATACAGTGTGTTCTGCAGAAAGTTGAGGTAAGCAGCGCCTGTTAATCGGTTTGGTAAAACAACAGGACCTAGAAACCTGTCACCTACAATACCCATCCAAATGTTTAATGAAAAACGTGCCTGATGTCCAGATTCTATTAGAGCATGAGGATTTTCGTCGGCCCAAATATGCGTATTGTGAAAATTAAACACTCCATTTCTTGTGAACCCGGCCTCATCAGTAAAAAGAATGTTTGCAAGAAAACGAGGGTCTTCAGCATCATGACGTAGAAACCAGCGGCAAAAAACCAAACGTGCTTGATGATCATTTATTGGATTTAAGGCCTGTACTCGTTGCACATGGTATGGATAAAGCAGTTGCTCGTGAAGGATTCTCCAAACAAGAGGACCACTAATTCCTACCTCGGCTGATATTCTCCGCACACTCGTACCTGGATTCTGCTCTACCAGTGCTAGAATTTCTTCTTCTGCTCTAGGAGTGGATACCGACCTTGGTCTTCCGGATAAATGGCACTGTTTGCTCAAGGAACCGGTATCACGCAATCTTTGGTGAATTCTTCCAAACATGCGTTGTGAAGGAATCTGGCGATTTGGATAAGCGTCAACATAAAGACGTCGCGCTTCGGTGGCGTTCCCATTAGCACGACCATACATGAAATGCATGTCTGTTAATTCTGCGTTAGAGTAACCAGCCATAGCGAAAGAAAACTTGTGCACTGAGAACAACTGTCAAATACGTACTGTTTATTTCACTAAACATCAACCAACTATTATAAGAAAATACACAACGTTTTTGCAAAATAAAAAAAGGGGCTAAAAAACATAAAACATTCCATATCTCCGCAACCGTTACTTTGCGGACCCATGTTTATTGAGACTTTTCTGCTTATTTTGGTTCACACTATTACCTCCTTAAATATTTTACACTCTTTCTTTAACACCCTGTATACAGCGTGTTCCATTTTCTAATTAATTTTTCTGTATTGTAATAGATTTAAAAAAAATAGGGACTGTTTCATCTATGATAGGTGCGTTATTTAAATTTAAATAATATGTGTTTCGATGTCCTATTAAATCTGGAATGTTGATTTCTACTACGCAGTAAGATATACTTTTTTTTACAATTTGTGTATCTGAAAAATTTAATTCAGTGAATGGCAAATACCTGACAGCTGAAAGTTTTATTAATAATGTATAGAGCACTAAACAAAAAGTTATACAATGTAAAGACCCAAGATTTAGTTTACAAAAAATTTGTCGTAAAACCGCTGTGTTTACACACAGGATGCGACAATACGTAACACGTGTCCTAAGAGATATCTGAGACTGACATCAGTAATTGTGTTTGAGATTTTCCAGACATCCTTTATTTTTCCTAGGCTTTATAAAAACGTTTCTGGAGGCCGCAAGGTCTACAAAATGCTTATGTTACTTTCTGCCTCCCCGTTTGTTTCCAACTAGTTCAAATTGATTAGAATATGCACATATATTCATTCAAAAGATCGGTGAAAATGGAACCGTTCTTGCGACGGAAAATTGCAACAGAAATTGCTTTCATTTATGAACACCTACTAATTCTTGAACAAAAATTAATCCCAAAAGATGTATTGTTTATACTGGTGTTAATGTAATGGGATATGTTTCGATTGGAATGATTGGTTAACATTAAGGCATTAAATGGTACAATTAATTACCGTTGACCCGTCTCTCGAAAGGCTGATGAAAATGGGTAAATCGCTTTGCTTCCCGGTTCTCGTTTCCTGCTATGTCGGGCGGTTAATCTCAAAAGCAATTTATATCTATACGGATAGATCCAGTAATGCCAATGGTGGAAAGAAATATTTCGCACGATTTAAAACATTCGTCGTAGCAAGCTATGAATAACAACTTTTCCTAGCAGAAAATTGCGTGTTTACGAAGTTGCGGTTTTACTTTTTTCTACATTATAATCTTTCGGCGAAATACGTATTACCAATTTGAATTTACGGGGGAAATTGTAGTTAATTTTTTTATTACATTAACATTTTCAACGCTTATGTACCTATATGTGCCTTTGGTGAAGGAAAAAAATGCCAATTTCGTTTTAATCACTACCGAATAAAAAATTAAAATGAAAGTTGTATTTACAAAGAACAACATTATACAGGGTGTCCCCAAGATATAAAAAAAAGTAAAGAGACAAAAAAGTTGTACTTTTTATCGCATAATTTGAAAAACATATGACACCTAAGAAAAAGCAGTGACATCCATATGTTTACTTATTAATATCAACAGGAGTAAGTCCCCGGACGTCGCTGGCAAAGATAAAATAAATCAAATTACGTCAGAAGACGTATACCGTTTTTATAAACAAACATACCAAATTTAAAAAAAATCGGAGTTAGGGTTCTCCAGATATTAGTAAAAACCTTGTATTTTCTCTAAATTTCAACACCCTGTATCTCCGAAACGAAGCATTTTCGGACATAGGTTTATAGGAACTTTCTTTCTTATTTTTGGTCAAGGAAACTCCAGATTTTTTCCGCAATATTAATGGGACACCCTGTATAAACAAAAATGAAGTTAATACCGACTTAAATGATATTATTCACAGTAATAAAAATATAACTGACAAAAAGAAATTAAAATAAAAATTATTTGAACATTAATAGAAATAGTGTGAAATACTATGCCTGATTGTATATGTATTACACATTATAGATACCTATACATAATCCATGCTGTGGCAACCTTGTAGAACATTTAAAATTATCTAAGTCGTTATTAACAAATTTTTTATTCACACTTGTATTATCGTTAGAACTAATTAGCTAGAATATTGCTTAATCTTAGCAGCAAATCAATTTAAATGTCTAATATACTAAGTTAATAGTTTCCTTTTTATTTTCAGATACTATAGTGGAAAATCAACATATTGTGACCGTTTTTGTTGACGAAGGTAAGTTCTTCGTTGTTATTTGACATTTTTTAAATCCATATTAAGCATAGAGCTTGACCTAAGTCACCTTGTCCGCTAGATGCGCAGATCAAGAAGAGATACACCTTAATAGTACAGCACGTACCTTCTGTGCAAAAATTTTATTTTATTAGCTATTGCCACTGATCATCTGAAAAATGAATTTAGTCAAGTAAGACATTCGAATTGTTGTTACTTACGTCTACATTTCTAGAATGGAAGATAATAAATAGAAGATATTTGCGGCTGGATCAGGTGTTCTTCAGGGACATAATCTCGACCGTTCTTGTCTTTGATATTTATTAATAACCTTACAAGAATTATTAAATGTATTAAGTTGCTCTTTGCCAATAGTTTAGCAGTGTATTGTAAAATCAAAAATGTTTACCATATTATATTTTTTCTAGTCTTAAATAAGATTAATCGTTCAAAGAAAATTTATTAACTTCCGTCTTTCAAGAGCGATACTATATATTCCAACCAGACTAGAATCATGAATTTTTACTTGCTATATTCAATATTCCATCATGAAAGCTGAAACCAATTATGAATATCCTATTTTTATTTAATCAATTTGGCTGTATGGCAACGTTAGAACATTTTAACGTCAGAAACCTAAATTTCCATTCAAAATGAAACTTTTCCTGTATAATTATTTAATGAATGTCTTACAATTTTAATACTATTTCCGATAAATGCGATATTAATTTTTCGTCTTTTCTAAATGGAGCTATACAAAACGCTTTTCAGTTATAATTAGCTTATTTTTTTCTGCTCTATTTTATTTCATCTTTACCAGTTAATTAAAATTTCCATTTAATCAACTGTTACATTGTTATTTGTTAATTATAACGGTCTCTGTATAAGTTTAAGTTTATTTCAATTAACTACTTAATAGGACTTCTTTTCCTTTTAATTTTATTTCTCATAACAATTTTTTTTGTTCATAAATTTTATCCTGTAAGAATTTTTTTTTCTGCTGACTAATTAAACTCGATTTGACTTGATTCATTTGATTTGATTTTATTTGATAATGCCTTCATCTTCTTGTACTTCGAATAATTTATTGAGTTTCCTTTTATTTGCAATTTGTAGAATTTAATGCTTTAGACATATGAAAGAATCCGTATTTAATGATAAATATCTACACTTATTTATGTTATAATATTCCGTGCGATATAATTGGGGTATAAAAATATAATATATTTACCGGATAATCTTTGGCCTCCAAAATAATAGCGCACTTAATAACACCAAAAGGCGCTTCATAAAAAATTCAATTCAAGATGAAAGATATAAATATAATCGAGGGACCCCGAATAACGTTTTCAACCAGACCGCGACAGGTTTTGTTAAAAACATTACGCCGTGCCAGAAGTCCATTCATCATGTTGACACAGAACGTTGTACCAAGCCTTATGGCTGAGCACTGCGTGAATGGAGAGATTTTTTTATAATGCCATTGTCAAGCGTTACCGAAATGTGAACCGCTATTTAATTAGTTTTATAGGCTCCATTCCCGATGCCGTTTATCGATGGGGATGAGCAATATGTCGAAAATTGCTGCAGTGATGTTCAATTCATCGATTCCTTGGCTTTGCCAACAATTATTACCCTTCTCCAAAAATATTTAGTTATTCAATATTTATAAAAAAAAAATAGGGAAGAAGAAAACTTACAAAATCCGAACGAAACGGCAGCTCAGTTATCTGGAGAGTGGTGTGGATCCATTAAACTTATTTTTTTCTTTAATTAAAAAATGCGAATGAGCAAGAAGGTGCTAATACATTTGGCGTTGCTTCGCTATGAATATCGCAGAGTCCATTGCTATCCGCGATAATTTTTAAGATGCAAGCGCATCAAGCGGCCGTTCATGTTTACAGATTCATTATTCAAATTTTGATCAACATTCGTTTTATTTCCCATTATTATTAGTAATTTTGTTATTAAACTGCGATTATTTGACTTTTGCGTTATTTTATAGGTTTCAAATAATTCATAAATAAATTTTAATGCAAGTATTTCTCTCTACCTTGTTTGTTTCTAGCAATACAATTTAATGTACATTTTTTGAGGTTATAACTATGAAGTTATCCGTTGTGGAATACCAACATTTGTTATTTAAGTGCCAACGAAAACTCTCGTTGTATATCAGAAGGAGAGGCAGTTTTTAACGCTGGTCATGTGGTACTATGTAGGAAAATTGGACAGTGATTTAAATTTAGAAATTTATTCATTGTGTCTGCAAACTAGTGCCCTTACTAACAACGCTCTTGAAATTCAGGGACTGTTGTCTATCGACAATAATATTGTGAAAATGTCTTCAATTTGATGAAAAGTTAATTCTGGATTTTTTAATTTTTTTTTTAATATAACAGTGTTCAAAAGCAAACATTATACCCAGTTTTAAATAAAATACACACAAGAAATGTTTACCTTGTTTCACTAGTATCACTTGTCACAGCCAGAGGGCGAGCTCTTAGCTGCATTTGCGAATACTCATAGGTTACTTTGAAAACTTGTAAGACTGATGTAAACAATAAACCACGGTAATAAGAGCGCTTAAAACCACAGTGATGGTGAATAAATCGGAAATCTAAATATACATTTTAATAAGCACACTGCAATTGTCCACCTGCATAGTGTTTTTAGAAAGTACAGCAAGTACAATTTACTATTAGTTTTTTAGTGGTAGGGTCTATTTTTAATCTGTTTTGAGGTAGATGTGGGTGTTTGCCCCCTAAATAATTTTTTCTGGATTACTTTCATTATAACTCACATAATAAAAGTGTAGATCCCTAAATCGGGGAAAAGTCCGGAACTTTTTCTAAATTGGAAAATTGTTTAAAAAATTTAAAAAAATACCTATTTTATTTGAGTTTTTTACTTATATCTTGGAACCTATGAATTTTAAAAGAATATTGAAGAGGAAAAAAGTTTTAGAATTGAATTTTGCACGATATACTGTAAGTTAAAAATGTTTAAATTTATTACCGATGTTGCAAAATAGCAATAATTGATTAAAAAAAGGCAAAATAATGAAGTTTTTTAGATAATTTTTTAAAAATATTTTAATTGCTCCGAGGGCATTCTAATTTTGGTAAAAAAACTTTAAAGTATAATAAAACAACGCACCAAATTTCATTAATATCGGTTCTATAGTTTTCGCAAAATAATTTTTTTAAAATATTAAAAAAAATCGAACTTTCAAAATATTACACAGCTCCAAATAATGAATCTAGATGCTTGAAATTTTTTTCACACAGAAAAGATCGCGTAACCTTTGAAATGGTTTTTGAAAGGTTGAGCGGTCTTTTCTATGTGAAAAATTTTTCAAGTATCTAGATGTTTTACTTGAGGTTGTACATCTTGAAAATTCGAAAAAATTTTTTCGAAAAATTATTTTGCGAAAACTATGGAACCGATTTTAATTAAATTTGGCGTTGTTTTATTATACTCTAAAGTTTTTTTTACCAGAATTAGAATGCCCTCGGAGCAATTAAAATATTTAAAAAAAATTATTCAAAAAACTTGATTATTTTGCCTTTTTTTATATTATTATATATTATGTCTCAGTATATGAAGCAATGAAAGTACTAAAACTGTGAACTACCTATCAAGCCAGGGAAGGTAAAAAAAGTTTTGGGTTTTAATGAATGTTAAAAATAAAAATAGAATTTATTAACAATTTCAATAATCCAAACCATGCAACAAATACATTAAGATTCGCGTGTACGTTAATATAAATTTAATTATTGGAAATTCTAATACCTCAGGTGTCATTAAATGTGGGTATAGTCTTATAACTACAGACAAAAAAATATGGTTCCAATAAACATTTTATTAGCGCTGACATTTCTTTTACTAATTGTAAGTTTTAAAGATGTTGAGCTAATTGAAATTCCTTTTCAGCATCGAATTATTTTTTCTAAAATATGATGTTTATATAAGTACATATATTTTTTTTTCGGTTAATTTTTACAATTCTATACACGAAGATATGCTATCTGATAAAACAATCCCAATTAAAATGTGAAAATAAAAAGATATATTTACAATAGCTGTTTTTTTTTCATGATTAGTCATTGTCAATGGTGATAATAGGAACCTAAGAATACAGGATACTTATTCGAATGATTGTATTACTTCACAATATTAGTACATGATGTATGTGTTTTTGTATTAATTACACAGTTCCATAAAAAAAGAAAAGTGACACTATCCAAAGAATAGACCCATGTATCCTTGCTTCATCACCCTCCTTTTTTTAAATTGCGGAAAACCGCCCTTAAATACTGAAAATATGGGAAATTCTATTTTTCAAAATGCGATATTAAAGACAAAAAGAATCACTATGAACTGAAACTATGTCCAAAAAGAACAAATTTTCATCCAGACTTGAAAAACTTCATCCGCGACTCCTTAGTTGATTCTTCAAATGTTCTGCTTCCACCTCTCCGTATTAAGTTTGGTCACATACAATAGTTCGTTAAAGCTTTGGACAAAAGTGGCGAATGTTGAATATTTACAAGAGAAGTTTCCGGAAATAAGTGACGTTAAACTGAAAGAATGATTGTTTAAAATTGAAAAAAAAATTTTGCATAAAAACTATGAATGCTACAAGATTTTATCAAGAGCACGAAACATCTCGAAAAAGGACTGATGCATCAATAAAAATAAAATTTATTGATTCCAGCGACCAAATAAAAAGTTCTGGTAATTCTTGTACCAAAACACTCAAGAATTTACCACTAGCCCAAGGCAGATGGACGCGGTTGCTTCATCAAAACATGAGTTTTACTTAGGAACTAGTCCACAGCAAGTTTCATTAAAATCCATCGTAACATATTCCAGGTATTTCAAAAAGCACATATTTTTTCAAGAACTTTGACAGTCAGTAGCAGAGAAACCAGACATTTTTTCTTAATGGAAGTTTGGTCAAATCGTCTTCTTTTGAGCCAAAGAATATCGCAGTACCTTTTTGATCATGTGCTTATGGGACACCCTGTATAAATTACTGTCGATTTAATTTTTTGCATACCTCTAAATCGATATAAATTGAGTATTTGGTTTTCAGATATGTCAATAAAAGCAATTAAACCAAAATCAATGTTTTGTCTGTATGATACAAAATTCTGCTGCGTATTCCAACATTTTTCTTTAGATAAAAAGGTCACACATCTTATCTTGGACGCCTCCGCATTAATAAACAAGAGATATATTAATATAATCAAGTGATAAAAAGCTATTAAGAATGAGATTATGGAAGTTAGCAACCAAACGGATCGCTTTGCAGTTTAGTATAAAATTAATAAACGTACTTTTTTTCCAATTTTGTACGTCCCTTTACAGTAAACTGTCATTAAAATGCAAAAATACCGCCGAAAAGAAGGACGATGAAATTTCGCTGTATCAAATTTTATTTAAGCGTTACTTGCTAATGTCTCGAATAGTAACAGCTGTGCCTGAATCCTAGGAAAGCCGTCTACAGTCGACGTAGCAAATGTAAATCGATGTTAAGGGTTTACGTAAAAAAAAATCTACCAACCCCTTTCAATTTGCCTAGAAGGCAAGAACACACGTCGCGCCATGTTGATAAAACGATTAAAATATCAATTCGTGTTATAAAATTCTTGACTTATTCAACCACATTTAAAAAAACTTACACTAAACAGTAAATAGATAATTCCGGATAATCGTCACATGAGTCAGTTTCTCCAATTTGAATAACGTCAGACAAGGCGCGAAAAGTAGTGTTAATTTCTCAACAAACAAAACATTTTAAGAAGTCACATGAGTAGCTGTTCCAATACTTCAAATCGATATTTTCAATTTTCATGAAGTAGGATTTCCGTACAAATAAACGAGTAGGATCCTGTACGATCTTACTCTCTTAATAAGATTGGGGTTTCCGCTCAAGAAGCTTCCTACCGACGGAAAATCGATTAAGACTATGAAACGTCGTAGACGGAGTTTTGTGTTAACCAATTAATATCTAATAATGCGTGACCTTTGTAAGCTACACCAGGCTGATTAATGTAGGAGTATTTGACTGAAGCATTCATATCCTGTCGCTGGAAATCTGTATACCGAAATATTGCCGGCAACAGCTAATCGAACGGCAATTATTAATATGCTTGATTTAGCAAAGAGTAAGAACACGCAATCAACTCTGTCAAATGAATATCGTTAAAGGCACATGTTAAAGCAAAAGACATATTCGCTGATCAATTGCTAATTTTCTATTGCAGGGCTTCCATAGGAATAGTGGTTAATTACTGTTTCATATGTCAGTACGATGGCTTTGTACAGCGTCTTCATTGTAATATTACTCATTACGAATTCCAAAAATGTAGTAAAAAAAATAGTGAGATACAAAGCTGAATTGATTTACCATAGAATGTATATCTGACAGTATCACAACACAACTAAAATTTACAGACAATTAGTATCATTAGTCTCCATTTCATAGATATTAAATATTTCAAAATTATCCCAATCAGCATTGTAGCGCCTATTACACGAGTGACTAATCGTTATGGCTTAGATTTTTTAAATGATTATTACATGTTCGAAATCCCTAAGAATTTGATGATGTGTTTACATGAAAAGGCATTTATAATAATAAAAAGGTGTCATCACCGTTTTTCTTTGAATGTTTCGACGCAGATTGTTGACGATCATTTAATTGGACCAAAACGAATGGGTAGTTTTCTTCGAAACCATCTGCCTGGACTTCTTGAAGACGTAGCCTTGCTTAGCTGTTCAATAACGAATGCAGTTCTTTCTCGATGGTGTACTTCCAAATTTCAGAAAAAATGTTCGAGATTAGCCTCATGAAGTTCAAGATGTATAGTGGATTGGACGAGGAGGATTGGTAACTTTTGGTGATTTACGTGGACTTATTATTATACCAGCTGCCAAAAATGTACGACTACAAGACCAGCGAGAAGAAGGAAATTGCTTGTTACATCAAAATTGGATCTTAAACGAGCGATATGCTATTTATATAAACGAGAATTAACAAAGCGAACATGAATAGAAACAATTTAACAGTATATTAATGACTAATTTTATAATCAGCATGCACTTATTGTTACGTTCTATTAATTTGAACTTTTTACATTTACTTTTAATTTAATAATTTTTTTATGGACAAACTGCTCCATATTAAAAACTCTTGTTTTATTAAATTAGACGCATTTCTTGAATTTAACTAAAACATATTAATATTAACGTCTCCAAAACACAATATTAGATCTTCCTGAGCATAAAAATTAGCTAATATGTCTTCAAAATAATTAAGAAATTGTGTGCAATGAGTATTGGGTGCTCTATAAATAGTACCATTAATAATAGTTTTCCCAAAAAAATCTAGCTTTATCCAAACATGCTCAATGAAATCTTTATATTCACTTAAAATTACTCTATATTTTAACCCGTTCTTTATATATAAACCAACACCCCCAGCATGCCCCTGTCGATCTTGACGCACAAATGAATAATCGTTAATTTGTATTTTATCATCTGTAATGATTGTAACCAAGTTTCTGTAATTCTCACGATATCATAATTAGAGGTAATTAAAAAATCTTTAAAAGTAGAGAAATCATACATCGATGAACCCACATTTATTTGACCGCAGCTTAACATTAGTAGAAGTATGGAAGATAATAAGAATAGAGAAAAGAATAAAAAATAGTAAAAATAGAAAGAGAAAAAAAAAGGAGGAATTGTCCCAGCTGTCTGCCAAATATCTTTATTAAGTAGTATAACATATCTAAATAAAATTCGGCAGTCATTCCTCATTTACTACTGAATTATTTACTAACAAAGATGTATTAACATGACAAAAATATTCTTAGTATAGAAAAAAAGGCGCAAAAATCAGATACAACGTAAGCAAAAATAAATATGGAATGAGATAAATTGTGTATCTATCTATACACATTATATGAGTATACCTATTATTACTGTGATAAATAAAGAAACATAATAATAAAAAAGACGAAAGGGTGAAAAAGCAAATTACCATATAATTGATTAATACAAATCAAAGAAAAAAACAAGATTGAGCAGATCCAGCAGCAATACTTAAAGAAAAATGCATTTTGGGATAACAACAAACAGAAACGACATACATATACTCATCTGTCATTTATAAGTTCATTTAAATCTTCCCGACCGAAACGGTAAACTTTTTCCTTTAGCTTAACATAAATGTTGCCATAAGAACACCACACATTTTTTGCATTAAATTCCTTTGCTGCCTCAGTAAGAAGTAACAGTTTATTTCGGGTTAGATCTTCTCTTATCACCACTCCAGATGACTTGCGACACTTTTTTTGTCTGAGCACCATAAATCGTTTGAATTTTTAAATTCATCGTTAAAAAGAGCCGACACTTGATCGGTAACAATTCTTCGGATCTCATCAAGATCAGTCCCCGTAAGCACCATTTTGAAGAAACGAGACGTAACTCAGTAGCACACACAGTTTTCACAATTTAAAACCCCAATTTTACTCGGAAACTAAGTTAAACTGGCAGACGACTCGGGCACGTAATACTAGGCTATCGTCATCTTGAATATATCATAACATACATATCTCAATCATTACATCACACATATCTTTAATAAACTGCTACTGAAATTTATACCAACAATATAGCTCTTAATCAGCTACTTGAAATTTGCTGTGAGAATTACTATGGGTTCTAATGAAAAGGTTAGATAAACACGTTATTTAAACTTTATTTTCCACATTTAAATTGCATTTACTAGAAACCTTAATGAACCATAAATGTTGAAGAATATTAATACTAAAAATTATTGGTTCACATTTACTAATATTAAAGGTTTGGATTTTTCGTTATCTGAAAAGATAAAAACAACGATATTTTTGAGTTGATTGTATTTAAAAATGACAGGTTTCTCTAATGTTGTTTGGATATTATAAACGTTTTTCTAACACGTGTGTGTACATTGCACTAGGACAGGTATTACAGTAGACCAACTTCCGATGACGTGGAGATAGACAATTGTAATTTTACAGTGTGGAATTTATATGGATCTATTTTATATCTCATACTTTTTTTGTAAAATGTGAATCACCCTGTATAGTTATGTAAACTAGATCAGAGTATATGGAAGTTGGATCAAATAAAGCTTTAATTTCGTTTACCATATTGATAAAAGTATTAAAAAGCCATCACATATGATATTCGTGTTATTTTCTGTCATATATGAACTAATCCAATCAAAATATCTCGTATTTTTACCATTTACAAAAACCGACACCATTAAATACAAGCATCAGTTATATTTAGGGATTTGAAATAAATTTGCCACTTCGAAATTGTAAAGCGTATTTTAATTTCATAAACCTCGATTTCCCTTATCAAACAGTTTTTGGTATTCATTTCGAATCCGTTGTTACCATTCCATATTTCTCCCCTTCGGCGACGGATATAATAACTTATTTTTTTCTGCGGGGCATGAATCAATCATCTGAAATTGCAGCAGTTATCAAAATATTTACAACAACTTCAAAGGGGCTCGAAATAGATTTATCATCCGACTAATAAATATGATAAATAAGGGGTTTAGGAAAATGTTACAGAGAACCAGCTGGAAATAAATGAGGCTCCTTTCGGTGTTCCCGAAAAATAACACGGGGTGTAAGCCCGACTTAGCTAAGACTATTTCGCGATCGAAACAAAGGGAACTCATTAATAAGCAGCACAATAAAATCTGGATTCATTTGCGGGACTTGGGGATTGTGAAAGTGTGGGCTTTGATTACTTTCGAGGCATTTATAATTAGAATATTAATATTTCAGGGGATCTCAAACAACCTGTATAAAAGCAATAATGGTCGATGACTTTTTACTGGAAATATTTGAAAACCAATTTGAAGACTGTTGTACGTAAATAATAAAGTTAGGTGTATTTACTATGCTTTTGTTTTATAAAATTAAACCAATTCTTTCCCTCTTTAAAGTTAGTAGCCAGCGCCTTCCGGTCAATTAAAAATAAATAAATACAACGTAGGGATTCCTTATGACGATCACATATTTCTGGCCACAACTACGTTTATTCTTTTTTTCCATCGAACCCGGGGTTGTTATACTACAAGATTGAACTGAACGCAGCTGTTCGGTGATAGTAAATTATAAATTCGTAAACAGTCGTCTGTCTTCCAGATGGCATATTTATTTATGAATATTTATATTCAAAATATTAACCTTTTACTGTAATGACATTCTCTGTTGTTAAGTATCAAATGAGCTTAACGAACAAAATAATAATCGAGTCAGATTAGATCATTAAATATAATGAGTTTGTTATTAATAATATGTCTGTGTGTTTTTTGTGTGTTATTTATGGAAATTATAAAACTACGCTCACTTAGCTTTATTTAACGAAACCTTATAATAAGGCTCTTAAGTGAGTCACTTTTTTTTGTGGGGCTGTGTAATTTTTACTAAATTCCTGCCATTGCTTTGAAAATTTGTGGTGTTAAATTCGATACTTAGACAATAATTTCGATTCAAAACATAGGTGAAAATTTCATTTGATTTGTCTTGTGGTGGAATCTATCTGTTATTTGAGACTTATACAGGGTGTTAAAAAAAGAGTGTAAAATATTTCAGGAGATAATAGTATGAACCAAAATAAGCAGACAAGTCTTAAATCATGGGTCGGTCCGCAAAGTAACGGTTGCGGAGATATGGACCACTATTCGTTTTTCAAACATTTTATTTTATTAGGAATAAACCGACAAAGGAAGCTTTTAACAAGCAAAAAACAAAGTTACAGAAGATGTTCAAAGTGCCTCTCGAAAACTCTTTCGAAAACACCCTCCTTGGTTTGGATTACTTGACACTTTTAATTAATCCGTAGCTGCAGCTCTTCCAGGCTATTTAGAGGAGTACCATACACTAATGTCTTCAAATATCCCAAAACAAAGAAATCTAGAGGATTCAGATCAGGCGATCTTGGAGGCCATAAAACAGGTCCGGCCCTTCCTACCCATCTATGTGGAAAAGTTTAACGGCCATAGAAAAATGAGCTGGAGCACCATCCTGCTGGAACCACATTTGTTGCCTCTGATTCAAAGGAATGTCTTCCAAAAACTCATACAGTGTGTTCTGCAGAAAGTTGAGGCAAGCAGCGCCTGTTAATCGGTTTGGTAAAACAACGGGACCTAGAAACCTGTCACCTACAATACCCATCCAAATGTTTAATGAAAAACGTGCCTGATATCCAGATTCTATTAGAGCATGAGGATTTTCGTCGGCCCAAATATGCGTATTGTGAAAATTAAACACTCCATTTCTTGTGAACCCGGCCTCATCAGTAAAAGGAATGTTTGCAAGAAAACGAGGGTCTTCAGCATCATGATGTAGAAACCAGCGGCAAAAAACCAAACGCGCTTGATGATCATTTATTGGATTTAAGGCCTGTACTCGTTGCACATGGTATGGATAAAGCAGTTGCTCGTGAAGGATTATCCAAACAAGAGGACCACTAATTCCTACCTCGGCTGATATTCTCCGCACACTCGTACCTGGATTCTGCTCTACCAGTGCTAGAATTTCTTCTTCTGCTCTAGGAGTGGATACCGACCTTGGTCTTCCGGATAAATGGCACTGTTTGCTCAAGGAACCGGTATCACGCAATCTTTGGTGAATTCTTCCAAACATGCGTTGAGAAGGAATCTGGCGATTTGGATAAGCGTCAGCATAAAGACGTCGCGCTTCGGTGGCGTTCCCATTAGCACGACCATACATGAAATGCATGTCTGTTAATTCTGCGTTAGAGTAACCAGCCATAGCGAAAGAAAACTTGTGCACTGAGAACAACTGTCAAATACGTACTGTTTTTTTCACTAAACATCAACCAACTATTATAAGAAAATACACAAAGTTTTTGCAAAATAAAAAAAGGGGCTAAAAAACATAAAACATTCCATATTTTCGCAACCGTTACTTTGCGGACCCATGTTTATTGAGACTTTTCTGCTTATTTTGGTTCATACTATTACCTCCTTAAATATTTTACACTCTTTTTTTAACACCCTGTATAAGGCAACATGGTCGAGGGTCATTGACGGTCATTGTGCCAACAGCATTGGACTGTTCAGGTGTCGGCTGCTCAGACTTTGGAGGGATTTGCAGAGGTTGGATTTTAAAACTGGGTGATAATTCTAGTTCTAAACATAGTTGAAAGTTTCCTTCAACGTATCTGCTTCGAAGGACTGGCCGGTTAGATACCGAACATCTGCAACCACTTCTGGTGCATTTTTTCGCACATAGGCAAGGGAAATTAATTAAAAACAAAATTATTCATATTAAATTTTGCGCAGAGAACTAGCTGAGGAAACATGTTATTTAATTGAGGATTTATGAGATAAAATACTAATCTTACTGACAATAAGCCAATTTTTTTATACTGAAAATTTTATACCTGTCATTTTAAGCCAACTACATACTGTAATTTCGACAGTTGCCTATGGCAACCTTCAAATTTTTCGGAAATTTTATTCTTCCTGCCAAGACAAATAAAATTAATAAGTGGAATTTTTTTTGACAGCTAGGTATCATATGGTTAAAAAATCAGTACCTATCCAGAATTTTGCTTTGTAATGTTTTTATTTATTTTAAAATAATAAATAGATACAAATAATTATTTACCAAATATTTGTTCGGAGATTTATTCTATTAACGCTAAATGTTTTTGAAATTCTGGCTGGAACTCTTCTCTTCGCAACGGAGAGTAACGAGGAGTATAATAATTATTAACTTTATCATTCATTTCCATCAGATGTCTGTGTTTCATAAAATATATGTAATAATTTGATGAAATTTTGTTCTGCTGAGCCTTGGTTTTACGTAAAAGAGATGGGATATCTTCCTCCAAAATCTTTTGAGTAGCTGCGAAAAGATTTTCTTGATGCGGACTGATTCCAGTTTTTTCAGTAAATATGGCAAATACTTTAAATATCTGAATAAATATCTGAATTAAAAAATTAAATGCCTGTTTTATTACTAAAGTGAATGTAATGTGTTGTTTTTTATGTTTAATAAGGATCATTAATGAACTGTCATAGACATCGCATTTCTACAAAAACTTCCTTTCTTTCTATTTTAGTAATACTAAGTGAATTGTACAACAACAACAACAACAACAACAACAACAACAACATCCAAAGATAAATATTTGAATTTAAAAATTAAATGCCTTTTTTATTACTAAAGTGCAAGGAATTTGCTTTTTTTTTTTGTTTTAATAAGAATCATTGATAATCTGCCGTAGACATCACTTTTCTACAAAAACTTACTGTCCTTCTATTTTAGTAATACTAAGTGAATTGTGTTGCAAATTTAAAAATTAAATGCCATTTTTATTATTAAAGTGAAAGGAATGTGTTTTTATATGTTTTAATAAGAATCTTTGATAAACTGCCATAGACATCACTTTTCTACAAAAACTTACTTACCTTCTATTTTAGTAATACTAAGTGAATTGTATTGCAAAGGTAAATATTTGCGGTATAGTCCCACATAATCTAAAACAAAACAAGAAAATAATTTTAGAGGTTCAATATTTTTTGCAATTTTGCTTTTTTTTGTAAAATAATCTAAAAGTACGTAATTTATCTTTACCTACGACCACTACTGTAAATACTTAAAAACACACCGTCTGCGATCAATGTAAGATTCCTATTACGTACGGTAAAAAATCGCACAGTTTTCCTAGTAATTACCTAGCAACAGCCAATACAATACTGTTTGGTATTGGCCGTTGCTAGGCGGTTGCTAGGAAAACTGTACAATTTTTTTACCAAGCTGTGCGTTTTTTTTACCGTACGACGTAATAGGAATCTTGCATTGATCGCATACGGTGTGTTTTTAAGTATTTAAAGTAGTGGTCGTAGGTAAAATATAGTACGTAATACGTGGTGTAACGCAATTACGCACTCATAGAATTACGCACTCGCCGCTACGCGGCGTCGTGCGTAACTTTTCCATTCGTGCGTAAAATGCTTTTTACAACACTTATTACGTAATATACTATAACGACAGATTCTTTGTAATCATCAGAATTATTATTTTTTTTCATGTTAAACGCATAATCTTCAAAAATTGATGCCAACGCAGTCATCGATATTGTTGGATCTTCAACATTGTAGGATCTTTCCGCACAAAAAACTAGAAACGGCCTCCATACGCTTAATTTCGACTTCTTCGTATTTTGGGGGAGTTAAATTTGCCACTTCTGCTTTAATGTTTTCGGAATTTGCATTTCCAAAACGAGCCATTTTTGAATTTAAAAAAACGCATGAAATGCCATTAAATTATGTGACGTTTCAGAAGAAAAAAATATGTCATGCACCACAAAATATTGTCTACCTGTCAAGCCAACTTTATTTTGGCGAAATAAGTTTCAAAATAAACATGTCAAATTTTTAAAATAAATTTTGGTTTTAAAATTTTCTTACCGAATCCCCCACGTCCTTGAATTAATGTCCGGAAATTTTTCCTCAATCACGCATTTTTCTAGAAAATGCGTTCCTTCGGAAAAATTTCCGGAAATAATTCAAGCACTAGGGAGATTATAAGTGAAAATTTACAACTTTTATGCGGTTGTAGGTAAAATATAATTGAACATGAATGAATTGGCTTCCATGTGCAGCATATCCAGAAATAATTGGTATGGTCCTCTACGGTGGAAGTTGATGGAGCATGTTACCATAAAGGG
Source organism: Anoplophora glabripennis (assembly GCF_000390285.2). Lineage (NCBI taxonomy): Eukaryota > Metazoa > Arthropoda > Insecta > Coleoptera > Cerambycidae > Anoplophora > Anoplophora glabripennis. The sequence continues at coordinate 211,429 of NW_019416396.1, read as the reverse complement.
ATGCACTTAGCTGCTCCTTCATCTCTAAAATGAACCCACCGCGCTGCTTGCTCAGGAATTTGTCGCTACGCCGTACATCAGACGGGATGGGCTGAGTGCTCTTGATATTGCAGGGTTAATTATTTATTCGGGGGCGAATTTCCGGGTGCGCGAGTAACGAGCCGGTCGCGGGCCCCTCGAAAAGTGCTGTAATAAAAGAAGACGTGGAGAAATGGCTCAGCTTGAGCTCATTCGAATTTAGTCGGGATTAAGGCGGGCCTATAGGATTTGTGATTTCGAGTCGTGATAAAGGACCTCATCCCGCGGGTTGCGTGAGGACGGGCTGCTAAGGATATGCCTTTTTTATCAGGTATAATTTATAAAGAAAATATTGTTTCGTTGGGAGAATTTTTGTGTGAGGAATTGTTGGTTTAATCTCTCGGGAAGAATTATAAGAGACGTTCAATTCCTCGGGGAAATTAAAAATTTCTAAAAATAACTGAGAAAATAAGTGGCCGAGATAAAATTTATTTTATTTATTTATTGTTTTATTTTAGAAATACAACTACCCAGCAGGAAAATAAAGCCATTTACAGGGTAGGATCACATATCAGTTAAAATCTACAGAAGAAAGCATAAAGAGTAGAAAGTTTAACTGGAACAAATTCTATAACTTAATAAATAAAGGTTTGTCGCAAAATTCCTGTGTTACTTATGTTGATATATTTTGTAGTATGAGATTTGCTTACAAAATGAAAAATTTAATTTAACAATTAACTAACAGATAGAGCATATTCAAATATTTGGACAATTTAACAAATTTCATTTTCTTAAGTACTAAATCTACTAGCTATTCTACTTTTCCTCTAGGGGTAAAAATTTAGAGATTATAGTCGACTTTGGTAGATTTAAGTTATCAGTTTGATTGTTATTTACGAATTCGTACGGTTAGATTTTTAAATTGGCCAATTTTTAAAAGTATGAAACTCACGTAACACATTTATGTATTGCTGGTTTCGGAGATATCTTCCAGGTGACGTAATCCTCGTGATGATCGATGTTGGATTTCAGGTGCTCTAGGTGGTAAAACTGGTCCTCGCCTGCCGTTGTATTTTCTCATTGCACTAATTTTTATTTGACAATTTATACCTTGCACTTTTGGTTAAATAACATTTGTTCGCATTATATAAATTTTCAATAGGTATTTGGTTAGTTGTGAAAAATTTTAACTGATGGAAAATTACACTTTTGACAGACGGCAGATTACTTCTGAATGTCGTAGCCCAGTCGGGTTGTCATTTAACCGGGAAAAAATTAGAGACCATAATTTTATTGTTCTAACCTTTAGAGGGGGTCAATAGTAGTGTAAATTCAGAATCGCGACTGAATTCCACCCCTGCATCAGCCGCCATCTTGAATTTAAGGAAAAATAGTTTTTGCTCAATATCTTGGCCATTTTCAACTTTATAACAAAAATGGTAAGGACTTAAGTTGTTGCAAATGCAATTTCCTACAACTTCTGTAATTACAAATTTTATCGTGCAATCGATATTTTTCAAGTTAAGGGGGAAGATAGTGACAAAGTATAATTATTGAATTATCTCGTTTGTTATTGACTTTACGACATAAATATACATAAACAAAGTTGGAAAGAATTATATTTTCTACAATTTTGATCACTTTGATTTTTTCGCTACTACCAACATTTAAGGTCCTTCACTTACTACAATATGAAAATCGTTTTTGCAAACTCTCTTCCACACCACCACCAGAGTTTCAGGCGCGTTTTTTTTACGTGGTATCCCCAATAGGCCTAATCCACGTGTCATTGCTTGCAAGATAGTTGCGACTTCTGCCGTCTTCCTCTTTATAAAAGTTTCTTGCATGTTTTTTTAAAATTTATTTTTTCTTATAAAGTTTGGACCATTCTTGTGCATGGCCAGCTGCCGATGACATCAGGCCTATGGAATGTTGATCCCTTGAGTTTCGTTAAGCTTGCCATAGGCGTAGGACCTTAAATGTTGGTAGTAACGAAAAAATCAAAGAGATCCAAATTGTAGAAAATATAATTATTTTCAACTTTGTTTATGTATATTTATGTCGTAAAGTCAATAACAAACGAGATAATTCAATAATTATACTTTGTCACTATTTTCCCACTTAACTTGAAAAATATCAATCGCACGATAAAATTTGTAACTAAAGAAGTTGTAGAAAATCGTATTTGCAACAACTTAAGTCTTTACCATTTTTGTTGTAAAGTTGAAAATGGCCGAGATATTGAGCAAAAACAATTCCTTTGAAACCAACTCCCGCAAGGTCCTACGCTCGCATCTTTACCGCAAGCGTAGGACCTTAAATATTGGTTATAGCGAAAATATCAAAGAGATCAAAATTGTAGAAAATATAATTCTTTCCAACTTTATTTATGTACATTTATGTCGTAAAGTCAATAACAAACGAGATAATTCAATAATTATACTTTGTCACTATTTTCCCCCTAACTTGAAAAATATCGATCGCACGATAAAACTTGTAAATAAAGAGGTTGTAGGAAATAGCATTTGCAACAACTTAAGTCCTTACCATTTTTGTTGTAAAGTTGAAAATGGCCGAGATATTGAGCAAAAACGATTTTTCCTTAAATTCAAGATGGCGGCTGATGCAGGGGTGGAATTCAGTCGCGATTCTGAATTTACACTACTATTGACCCCCCTAAAGGTTAGAACAATAAAATTATGGTCCCTAATTTTTTCCCGGTTAAGCCCTTTTTTGTCTAACCCGACTGGACTATCGTTGACGTTTCAAAACTGGTAACTAAATTCACCATTTATTTACTTAATTTTGAGTTGCTTTTGTTTATTTTAGGTGTGACTAAACGATGTTTATAGCTCGGCAAATTAAGACTGACTACTACGAGCCCTGTTCTAGTTTTTATAAACTGAAAACAAGAGAACCTGTTGTTATGGATATATTATATTGACGTTTTATGAAATTTTTTAACTGGAAATTATGCCTTTTTGTATGTTTTTTGCAGCATGATACGTACATATTCAGATTCTACATAATTTTCTGTAAATTTCAGTACCTATATCTTTCTTCAACGTTCATTTTCAACATTTTTGCAAAATTTAACCAAACTGTGTTATTTAGCTTAATTCTGTGTTTATATTACTGTTCCCCAACATTGATATTTCCTTATTTTCACTATTCTGAACAATCTTTTCCTGTTTGAATTAACTAATAACTGAAATGTTTTCAGGTCCACCGTTTTTTGACAAATAATAATGTTTTATATCACTAGAAGGTCTTTTTAACACAAAACAAATCATTTTACATCTTATAAATACTTTTTACGAAACAAATTTCACACACATGTTGAATCATCGTTTTGACATTTTGAAAATCGCTATATAAAGTTATACAAAGAACTTTAATTTTGATTCCAATTATAAATATAGATTAAAGGTATGATAAACTTTAATTATAGCCTTAGTTTATTGCATGAACTTTATTTATAAGTGCAACTCCTTCTCTCTCCGTCAATCTATCTGTCAAAATCTTATTTTTTTTTTAATTTCCTCAAACCAATGTTCCTATATGATACGTGACTTTACAAAATTGTACTTTGTTGTACTTTCTAACTTTCTACTATATATTGTTGCCTTTTACAGCTTATTTCTAAATAAAAACTATTGGGACATCTGGATGGTATTCCTGGAATATTAAATTTTAATTTAGAATGTTGTGTAGAAAAATAGTTGAGTGATTTGGTCTAGTGCCTCCAGGGTCATAACATTAATCTTATTTAGAAGAGTTTGATGATCATTTACAATCGCAGGATATACACCATAAGATTTAAAATGGACAAAGGACCCCGCACAAATCTTATGGAAATTGGGTCCCGGTCAAATTCGCTGAATTTTTGATATGTGTTAGAGTTCATCATACTGGTCAATTGTCTCAATGGCCACAAAGCTCAAAAATGGATAGTTTGGCCGGTACAGAGCTTTAAAGCTCCGAATATCATCCACGGATTTATGTATATGCGCAGTGTGTATAGACTTTTGAAATAGCCTATTTCATTTTTTTTATTATCTAGGTTTATATTTTTGAGGTTGCTGAATTCAGATCTGTTGTTAGATTTTCAAAATTGACAGTTGGCAGCTGTCAAATAGCTGTCAATGTGCTATAATAAAGCCAAAAACTTGTTTTTTTATGTTTTATCTTTCTTTTTTTTT